>NC_133866.1:408464-429331 GCF_044706935.1 Curcuma longa
ATTTGGATAGCTTTAGAAATTTTGATAATATGGTGGTGGGTATGGAAAACGTTAAAAATTATATGAGTGTTATCAGGAACGGATCCAGAAATTAGAGTTAGGAGCGGCTCACCTTAATATAATGAATTATATATAATAATAATAATAATAATAATAATAATAATGATAATAATAAATCATTTATACTATATCATTCAATAAAGTTGTGTCCTACGAGATTTTGAAACATAAAATTCATCTATATAATAAAATCTACATTTATAATCTGGTTCAATATAGACTGTCAAGCAATCTTCAAGAAAATCATTTTCCATTTTATTGCGAAGTGACGTCTTCACATGCTTCATTGCTGAAAAGGCTCGCTCAGTAGTGGCGGTAGAAACAGGTAACGTCAACACAAGATGAATCAATCTGGTCAACATAACATAAATCTTTGATCGCCCACTCTCAGTCAATTGCTGACACAACTCAATAAGTGTAGAAACCTTCAAATTCTTCATCACGTCAAGTTTATAATGAACCAATTCATACTCCAAAGTAACAATGTCTTACTCTGTGAAATCTTCAGGATAAAATTTTATTGCAAGCTTGCAAATATCATCACTGTTAAATGAGTCAAATAAAATTTTCAGATCTAAAAGTTGTACTTAGAGAAAGAAGTTTCACTGATGACTCATTGAACCGAGTATTTAACTCAGTCAAGATGAAATCTATTGCTGCATTAAAAACATCAAATGTTGGGATTGGTGCGTTTGCTAGAGGGGGGAATAGCAATTTTTGCTCTTGCCTACAAAATCGTTAGCGGAAGCACAAAAACAAAAGCAAGATAAAAGAAACTAACGCTAACCCGTTCGATTTACTTGGTATCTACCTCTACGAGGTGACTAGTCCAAGGATCCACACACAGCACGCGACCTTTCCACTATGAAACTTCTCCTTCTCAAAGCACTCTTTAAAGGCGGAGAAACCTTTACAAACAATATCTCTTCCTCTTACAGAAATGAATAGTGAAGTTTGGAGAAAGAATATGAAAGACAACACTTGAAGATCTTACAGAGATGATAGAATCAAAATCACACCTTCTCCAAGCTTTAATCTATCATTTTATATTTTCACGATACCAACCGACTACCCCAAGGGCCATTCGACTGGTGGGCTTCAAAGGCTACTTTAGATTGCGTTTATTGCTCCAGCTGTCAGTCCAACGTTCGAATATTAGTCGACTGATGGCTCCATCAGTCAACTGATGGCTCCATCAGTCGACTGATCAATCAGTCGACTGGTCAACTGGTCAGTCGACTGGTCAGTCGACTGACTAATCAGTCGACTGTCCAGTGATCAGTCAGTCGACTGATTAGTCAGTTGGTCAGTGTCTTTCACTTGACCAATCTTGCTGTGAGCTTCTGGATCAAGTCATCAGTTAACTGATGGCAGTGTCAGTCGACTGGTGAAGCTGAAAATCCCCTTTCAGTTTCCTTCTTTATCCCTTAGCCTTGACGCAAGCCTTCAAACTTCTTCCACAAATCTCGTGCCCATCCTTGCACTTGCTTGAGACGTTTCTCTCAGCTTTATCGTGCTAAGTCTCCCTTTGCCAAGAGACCGCGCCTCCGGGACTTCACCTTTGCCAAGAGGCCGCGCCTCCAGGACTTTATCATTTGCCAAGAGGTCGCACCCAAGTTGCAACTTACTTTGAGGATAAGTAAGAAGCAAAAAAAACAAGCTTTAGTGAGACTCAAAGTTCATATTCCTTGTGACAAACACAATGAGAAGGGGAAGAAAATAGAGGATTCTACTTTCTTTTTTGTTTGTTTATAAAGAAGAAAAAAGTGCGCGTTCTTCCATGCAAAGATTAACGTGTGAAGCAAACCACAACTAGATCCACATAAATCGTCTTAAAGTTAATAGCAATGGAATCAATCGAGGCGATCGAGTGCATGAGATGAAAAAGAGAGAAAGGATATTAAGTTTAAGCAGAGCGAAGAACGAGCGTTGATTATCAGTTAAGGGCTCTACGATCGATCAGTAAGGCGGCGGAAGCGGCATGCGGCCGGCGGGAGCCCAGATGATGTCCGGCGACAGATGCCCACCGTACACCGACTCTGCCGTGGTGGTTACGGCCTGCAAGTGGCGGCGCCGGTGACGGTGTTCCTGCTGTTGACCACTATGCTCCTGCTCGTTCCCTTCGCCTGCGTCTCCTCCTTCGCCGCCTCCCGAAACTGAGAGCGACATGTCCTCCTCCATTGGCAGCCGGTGGAATGTAGGGTCGGAGAAGGCTGCAGCCACCACCACTACTGTCCCCGCCGCCATCAGCGGACCCGCAACGGTCCCGCCCACAACCTGTCCCTGCGGCCCGGCCAGAGAGATAGACACCTCTCCTCCGCCGCCGCAGCTGAGTTTGGCGACCACGGCATCGGCGGCCAGCGGCGGGAGGAAAGTGGCGGACAGAGATAGGATCTCGAACCTGCCGTGGAAGCATATGGAGGCGGCGACCGCGGGCGGCGGCTGGCGAAGCGCGACGTTGGTGACGACACCGGTGCCGGAGAGGACACAAAGGCCGAGGCCTCGTCTACGCGCGAACAGCCCTAGCGAACTGACGACGTCGTGCCCGGCGGGGATCTCGAGCACGTGAGGGCGCATGGCAGCGGCCTGCGGCTCTGCCTCGCGGGTGATGACGACGGGCGGCTTCGGCTTATTCTTGGAGCCGGGAGGCCGGCCGCGGCGGCGCTTGGCGACCTCGATGGAGGCGCCATCGCCTCCAGCTGACGAGGGATCCCCGGGTTTCTCGCCAGCGGGGGGCGGACCCTTGAGGTTTTGAGGGCTGTGGACTTCTTGGAAGTGGTGGAAGGGGACAAGAGCTGCGTGTTGGTCAGTATCATCGCCGTCGCCGAGGTCGAGCTTGCTCTTCATGGCGGGAGCAACGGAGTTGTGAGAGTAGATGTGTGTCCGTGAGGGTTACAGTAGGAGAGGAAGAGGAAGAGGAAGAAGAAGAGGCGGAGAAAGAAGAGATGGTTGGCAGTATTTAAGTGGAGGAATGGAAACGAGACACAGGATTATTATTATTATTATTATTATTATTATGTTTCTCTTCGTTTTGTGTTTTGTATTATTATTATGTTTCTCTTCGTTTTGTGTTTTGTATTATTATTATTATTATTATGTTTCTCTTCGTTTTGTGTTTTGTATTATTATTATTATTATTATTATTATTATTATTTCTATGACGGGAATATAAAACTAGGTTGAAAATTGGCATGCACTACAGCGAGATGTTGCTGCGACAGTAGGACTCCTTTCTCGAATAATATTTCTGCAAATAATATTAATTAACAATTGTACACTCTATTTCTTAAAAAAAAAAAGGTGCAAAAATTATAATTTTGAAAAAAAAATATAGCAGCCGGGTTTTCTTTTGCGGAATCATCTAATATACATTCTTTTAGAGATAAAAGGACATCTTTATTTATCATCGTTATCATATAAAAAATACACTTTTTTTTAATATCAAAATAATATCTCCTTGTAATTTTATATTAAATTTTTTCTTATTTCAACACTTTTATAATATTTTTTAAATTTAATCTAAATTATTATATATAAAATATTGTTATATTAATATTTATTTTATTAATTTCAAAATTACTTAAATTTAATAAAATTACATCATAAAATCATTATAATATTTTTGTAACAATTATATGGTCATAATAAAATTATTTTAATTTAATCCAAATTGTTATCATCATAATAATATTATAATAATTTTGACCAAAATAAATTACTACAACAGCTTTACAAGTGATTTTAATTATATTTAAATATTTTTGATAAATTATTAAAAAAATATTTTGATATAATAATAATTTAAGTGTCATAATTAAAATTAAGTTAGAATAATTGTATTCTATTTTATAGTAATTATTATTTCTGTGTGAGACCACGGTCTAGTGGGTCAGCATGATGGAATAGTTGTTGAAAGTCTTCGAGAGATAGAAAATATCAAATATACCTGCAACACTTTGATGAGATTAAAATGGATGTCGAGGGAGGTTGGCGTGACCACTCAAACACTCAAGTTAGTACAGGGGCTTAGGAAAGTAGAAATAGTAGAACAATAGAGGAAGAAGAAGAAGGAAAACAGAATAGTCTTACCCCTTACATGTTTTCTCCCTTTATATATTTGCCAAAAAAACATCTCCACATTCACAATCTTGGGAGATTAGATCCGACGGTCATTATTGTAAGATCGTTGAGAGCGCTAGAGGGGGGTGAATAACGCTATCGGTAGCGGTTTCAATATTCATAAATTCGCCTGTGAATTCATATAATCAAAGTAGTAATGCAGCGGAAAGTAAATACACAACGGAAAAGACTTGAGTGTTTTACTTGATTCCCAGCCACAGGCTGCTACTCCAAGGCTCACGATCAGTTGATTATTTATATTGGACAATCAACTAAATAACCCTGGGGTATAGCTAAGTTGGTTACGATAGAGCAGACTTATAGAAGAGGGCAAGAGTTCGAATCTCGGCGAAGCCGAGCAATACTCTCCTCCGTCGTGACCAATTGCAGTTTCTCGATTTACCTCCTCACAGATGGTCATGGGGCCAACCGTGGGGCCACTGGGGTGGCGAATTTCACCTTTTGTGGGGTGTCGCTTCGAGTGTAGACGATCGTTGGTTGTATATGAATTGATGCTCTGAGGGGTCTCACTCGATGCTCTTTTATTGGACTTTTTAGGCACCTGTAAGTCTTTCCAAGCGCCTTAACGCTGTCCGCCAATCCACCATTGGCGCTACTGACTCGGCACTTCCATGCGCGTGTATCCCTTTCCGGCCGCTTGTATGCTGACGTGGAAGTTCCAGATGAACTTTGACTTCCACAATACCTATCTAGATACGGGGCACTTGGAATCAATCCGGGCGCCTAGAAGCTGAGGTGTCCTGAACACTAGGACTCTGCCACCCACTGCTTCGCTGGCCCCATTCCACTGACGTCCGATCGCCTGGAACCAATCAGGGGGCCTAGACTCCAATCGCCTGGATCTAGATAAAGGTGCTCGAAATCAAAGTTCCTGCTCCTCCTTTCCTACATTACAAGTTAGCACAAAAGCAAAAGTAACAAGAAAAGATAAACAATTTTACAATTATTTTTTATCTTAATTTTTGATTTTCAATAAAATTTTGGGTTAGACCGATGTTTATTTTTCCCATACTAGGAACGCACCCTTACCCACTCCACTCTGGGAAATTTACTTGTTTGTCAACCAAGTCCTCCATACTTGTTATACTTTCTGCTTAGCCTCCATCCTCGGTCTCTAAGATTTCCTATTAGACATCTTGTCCACCTGACCTACCTAGACTTCCACTGCCAGACATCTAGTCCACTTGACCGCCTAAACTTCCACTGCCAGCCATCTGGTCCACCTGACTTGCTTGGACTTTCACCTAATACACTTGATCCGCCAAGACTTCTACCTAATCCTCCAGACCAAGACTTCCACTGCCTAGCCTCTGGCCAGGACTTTCCTATGCCTAGCCTCAACTAGAACTTTCATTGCCTAGTGTCTACTAGAACTTGCCTATGCCTAGCCTCAACTAGGACTTTCCTGTGCTCCCTCCACACTTAGATCAACTTGTTAGTAATCACCATACACTTAACTTGAACCTCTTGCCATTATCAAAACTAAGATTTGATCATCTGGTGCTCCCTGCAACAACAATCTCCCCCTTTTTTATTATGGCAACCTAAGTTTCAATTAAGAAAAAAAATATTTTTGAACTTTATGGAAATCTATTATCATGCATAAGATGAAAAAATATGCAACATGTAAAATGATTTCCTAACTCCTATGTTTTCATGACTCCCCTGAATATATACTTTTTAGGTAAAAATTAATTTTTGAATTCTTCTTTTCTCCACCTGATATGATTTTAGTTTTGTTCAGTTTGGCAAAACCATTCAAGTCCCTTTTAAACTTTTTTTTTGAAAATATTTTTTAAAAAACTTTAACATCTATTGAAAATACTTTTGATGTTTGAAAATGCTTTTGATAAAAAAAATTATTAAAATTTTAAAATCTTGAATGAAATTGTATATCTCTCCCCCTTTGACATAATCAAAACATAGGTGTGAATCCAAACATGTTATATATATCTATAAAAAATACTTAGACACAAAAAAAATTTCTCTGTGGGCACGTGTCCAACTTAGGTTTCAGCTAACTACCAAGGGATAGTAGTTTAACCCAGTTAGTCAAGTTTAAGTGTATCATTCCAGTTAGCTTATGCTAAGTAGGAACACTTAACTTGATTCATCTTATGTTTATAGTCCAAGTTTTAATTCAATGCACAGACTTAAGCATCTAGAAGTTAGACTAGAATCCTATGCATCTCACACCGTTCTAGGTTTCACAATACACAATCAAGTTAGCTAGTGTGCTTTGTGAGACGTTTAACCTAGATCTATAGGTTCATGCTTTCTAGAGAAGAATTCTAGTCTAAGGCTAAAACACTCTTTTCATTCTTTTGAAATTTAAAATTTAAAACTAAGTTTTCAAAAAAAACTTAAAATAAGCCTTTTTAAAACAGTTTTAGAAAACTAAGTAATAATATATTTAAAAATATGAATTTTTAAAAATTAAGAAATATTTTCTCTTATTCTACCAAGCATAGTCCTAATTGAACTAATTATGCTGAAATATAAACATAGCCCAAATTGTCTTATTTATACTGAAATATAGAAAGCTATACTATTAGTCAAAAACGTGTTCAATAATGTCAGACAAATCAAATATGAAAACTAGGTCTACTGGGGAGGTGGTTGAGGATGACCCATGCTCCAGGATCTGAACATGTCCATCATCTCAGCATATCTAGCTCTGCTCCTCTCCTCTTGAGTCTCAAACTGACTAATCATGGACTGATGCAAACTATAAACTGACTCCTCTAGTCTGATCACTATTTGCTCCAGAGTGACAGGAGGTAGGGGTGGAGGGAGTTGATGAAGATCCTTTAGATCAAGCTCATCATCATCCACCTCGACGGCTGGTGGTGGTGGTGGTGGCTGGGGCTGGTTCCCTCGTCTCCAAGACAGAACCCCATTATCGTCTATATGTACCTCAGCTAATGAAAAACTCCTAATCCCTAACATGTCAAACTCACTAGCACGTTTGACTTCACCGTAGGTGATGTCAAACTCTAGTGATGCTAGGAGTGATATCAAAATGTGGCAGTAGGGCATGTGTACCCTCCTGCTGGTGGTAATGCTAGATGAAAAAATGATGGCATGAAAAATGTGCAAGCTAATGTCTATATCAAACCTATGAATCAATGCATACAGAAGGAAAGAATGAAATGGTCACATCATAACGACGTCTTTAGTAGTCAGGGGTAAGATGCATGTCACTAAAAGTCTATATAGGACATAGTTCTGTATTCTAAGTCTAACAGAGAAGAACTGGGTCACTCTGGGAACTCGCTCCTCTCTAAGAAAGTATGAGTGCATGAGATCTAGGGTGATGTGAGAGTAGGGATCCCCAAAAGGTACATCCCTAAAGGGTAGCATGCAAATGGACAGAGTGAATGACGTAGTCCTAAGTGCTCTCTAATGATAGTAGGTGATATGGTAATATCCCGCCCTCTAACTTGGATGGGATAGGTCAGGTCATCGACCTGAACTAGATTATTATACAGCTCGACACACAAGCTCGTGTTAACCGAGCTAGTACAATAAACTAGTTGTTGAAGGTCGTAGTACTCTATGATCACTACCGATAGTATGCATGATCATGCAAAGAAGGTCCTACATATATACCTAGAATGTAATGGTATGAATGATAAGGATGCAAATCTAGCCCTATGTTCCTCAGTGGGGAACCTGAGGTATGTACTAGGAGTCCTAGAGGGGCCAGTCTCAAGAACCCTTTTCTTAATTCTATTACATAAAATAAAGATTTTTAACAACCAGATTAAAGTAAATTAATTTTAGAGTAGATTTGGAGGCTTACCTAGGCATTTTTGCTGAATAAAACTAGAACTGATGACCTATACGCTTGATGGCGGCGCGGAAAGGAGGATTTTAGTGGAAGAAGGGTTTTTGGTGTGGACAAAAAATGGTGGGCCTCGGTTACTTTTATAACACGATTCTAGGCGCTTGGAAATGAATTGGGGTGCCCGAATTTTTCATGGTGCGGGGCGCTTAGATTTTCTTTCCAGGTGCTTGAATTTTAAAACTGGGGGCGCCTGTGCAAAACCGTGGATTGGTTTTTGATATTTTGTTCGGGGCACCTATATTTTCATATACAGGCACCCAAATATGTTTGGGTCGGGCTATTAATAAGTTTTTAGGTGTTAATTTTTATTTTAATATTAAGAATTGATTAATGATAATTAGAATTGGTTAATTAACATTTAAAATTAGTTAATTTATCAAAGATTTAGTTAATTTAGGATTTTGTTAATTTATTAAAGATTTAGTTTTGTTAATTTATTAAAGATTTAGTTAGTTTAGGAATTGGCTAACTTATTAAAGAATTAGTTAGTTTAAGAATTTATTAATTAATTAAAGAATTAATTAATTTTAATTAAATTTAAGGATTAATTAAGGGTTAGTTGAATTAATCTTATATATTAATTAAGGTCAAATTAAATTAATCTTACAGAATAACATTTTAAATTTAATCATTAATTAACTTAATTTTAATGTTTTAATTAATGATTAATTAAATTAATTATAATGATTAATTAAAGTCTTAATTTAATGAGTAATTAATAATTAACTAACTTAAGTATTAACGTTTTAATTAACTTAATTGTACATTTTAATTAACTTAATTTTAATGTCTTAATTTTAATATTTTAATTAACTTAATTTTAATGTTTTAATTAATGATTGATTAAATTAATTTTAATGATTAATCAAAGTTTTAATTAACTTAAATATAGACTTTAATTAAATTTAAACTTTTGGACTTTAATTCATCTCACTCATTTCTAAATGATCACACAGTTAATTCTATAAGTTGTGCGAGATGATTTTCCAGTTTTATCTTGATTAAGGGATTAAGGTTATTGTTATCTAATATTTGATTAACCTTGGATTAGATTCAAGTTTAACCGTTTGACTTACTAAACATACATTTCAAGAGTCAGCTTCCAGGCGGTGGTGAAGCACAGAGGCCTTTTTGGTTATCGGAATAATGATCACTTTCTAAGACAAAGTTGGTTCAAGAAATTATATATTTAGCTAATCTAGAGATAACCTTTGGTCTAACTAGTATAAAATCTGGTGAGGTAACTTCAGTTAGATCAACTTAGCTAAGCAGACCAAGTAAGGTACTCTTTACTCACTTGATTACCTAAACTAAGTTTTTCTAATGTACTATCATCTCTCCCTCACCTTGGTACTATGTTGGGTAAGTGCTAATCAAATTTAAGTCCTTACCTAGCCTATGTTGTTCTAATGCAAATAAAAATAATAAAAAATAAAAATAATTAATGCAAGTAGTTTCATTTGATATGCACGGTTTTAGGTCCTCCTAGATCACGACCCCTATTGGGGTCTGGTTAAATAATGTATTTGATCCTTGGAGACCCAGTATTGGTTCGATCCAACTAGATTGGTCAGTTTGGATTTGGGAACCTATGGTTAGACTCTTGGTTTCTTGGGTCTATTTAATAATATCATGTATGCTCTGTGTAATTTTATGTCCAAGCTTAGATTGATTGAATCCAACCTTGATTTTCAAAAATTATGTTAAAATACTTGGATCTTGAGGTGAATTTTTTTCAGCGATCTTTTCAGATCGTCAATCTGAAGTTTCAATTAGGAATTCTCTTCTTCAAGTTTGACTTGAGTTGAGTTCTCAATTTGAACAACTTCAGTTGGCAATATGGAGTTGACTTTCTCCTTGAAGAGTCCTACCTCCTCTTGGAGTGATTCAACTTGGGCATTAGATTTAATTAGCTTCTTTGATAAACTATAAATTATTGAATATAATCTATCTACGCTTACAATGGTTGTGGGTCCTTCTGAAATGGATGTGAATCCGTGGTTTGAGCTTGAGTCGGTATTTGACTTGTTGTCTGTTCCAGTTGGTTCATCCCTAGCAGGAAGAGCAAGGAAACTTGTGGTTGTTTCTTCTTCTGATTCTTTTGATGAAGATTCATCCCACATTGCTTTAAGCAGTTTTTTTCCTTGACTTATGCTCCTTCTTCTAGTTGGGACATTCGGATCTGAAATGACCTTTTTTTTTGCAACCATAATAGGTGAGCTCCATTTTGTTGGTAGATGGTTTGTTAGAATTGACTTTTTTGTACCACCTTCTTCACTTCCAATCTCTTTATGCTTCTTTCGTAGCATCTTTTAATAAACTAGATTGACTAGTTCGATTGTAACTTCTTCATTACTTCCTGAATCTGATGATTCATCAGACTCTTCTTCTATATGCTTTCTGGACCTCTTTTCTTAGGTTTGTTCTGCAATTAGAGTTATACCTTTCTCTTCCGTTATGACATTAGTTTGTTCATGCAATTTAAACTCAAAAAATAACTCATCAAGTTTTATTTTCAAAAGGTCCTTGGAGACCTTGTAAGCATCCACCATAGGTGCCCACAAAGTGTTCCTAGGGAACGCTTTCAGTGCGTACCTTATGACATCCCGATTTTCAATAGGTTATCCAATCACGTGCAACCCATTCAGCAAGTCTTGGATTCTTGCGTGCAATCCACTTATTGATTCTCCTTCCATCATCTTGATATTGTATAACTTATTGACGAGGAGATCCCTTTTGCCGACCTTCTTGTCTGATGTACCTTCATGTAGTTCTATGAGCTTGTCTTATAGATCCTTGGCGCTGATGAAGGGTCCAACTCTGTTCAGCTCTTTTTTGGTCAACCCACATTGTAGTGTTTGGGTTGTTTTTGCTTCAGCTTCTATTTTCTTCTTAGTGGCCGCATCCCATTTGTCGTAAGTTTGTGGGAGACCATCATTATCGATTAAGATTATGAATCACATTTGAATGACTATCCACATTACCACTTGTGTCTTTAGGTGGTACTCCATTCTACTTTTCCAGTAGATGAAGTTCTCCCTAGAGAACAGAGGTGACCTTGTGGTACTGAAACCTTCCTGATGGGTCATTGATTCTTGTACACAAAATAAACAAGAAAAATATAGCAAGACTTGGTCTTAGATGAGTAGTGTGGAAGAAAGATAGAGTAAATTGATAAAAATTTTAAAAATCTAAAAAACTTGCTCGACCAGTAGTTGCACTGTGTTCGAGCGCCCCTTGCTCTAATACCAATTGTAAAATCGTTGAGAGCACTAGAGGGGGGGGGGGGTGAATAGGACTATTAGTAGGGTTTTCGAAATTCATAAATTTGCCCATGAATTCGTACGATCAAAGTAGTAAATGCAGTGGAAAGTAAGCACACAACGAAAGAGATATGGATTTTTACTTGGTTCACAACCACAGATTGCTACTCCAACACCCACAACTAGTTGATCGTTTACGTTGGACAATCAACTAAATAACTCCCCTCTTACAAAAGGTAGTTAACGATTACAGAGAAATAGGAACGATAATAACATTACTGTCCTTAGAAATTAAGTACAAATCATTTAGATTTATCGAAGTAAAGTAGATACAGACTTCTCGTGCAACACTTCAGCATTACCATGACATTTCAGGCTGTTGCTTCGCATGCAAACGGTCGTTGATTGTCTCTGAATTGATGTTTTGAGGTGTCTCCCTCGATGCTCTTTTATCTTTTCGGGCGCCTGTAAGCCTTTCCAAGCGCTTCCATGCTGTCCGCCGATCTACCATTGACGCTACTGACTCGGCACTTCCAAGCGCCTATATCCCTTTTTGGGCACCGACCTATATGCTGACATGGATATTCTGGATGAACTTTGACTTCCGCAACGCCTATCTAGATTCGGAGTGCCTGGAATCGATCTGGGCTCATGAAAGTTGAGGTGTCCCAACCACTAGGACTCTGCCACCTCACTGCTTCACTGGCTCCATTCTGCTAACATCCGGTTGCTTGGAACCAATCAGGGCACCTGGACTCCGATCGCTTGGATCCAAATAAGGGCTCTCGGAACCAAAGCTCCCGCCCCTCCTTTTGTGCATTATAAGTTAACACAAATGCTTAAGTAATAGGAAAAGATAAATAGTTTTACAATTATTTTTGGTCTTAACTTTGAATTTCTAATGAAATATTGGGTTAGATCAACGCCTGCTGTTTCCACACTAGGAATGCACCCTTACCCAATCCACTCTAGAGAATTTACCTATTTTCCAATCAAGTCCTCCAGACTTGTTGGACATTCTGCTTAGCCTCGATCCTTGGCGCCTAAAATTTCCTGCTAAAGATCTGGTCCACCTGACTTGGCTAGACTTCCATCGCCAGACATCTGGTTCACCTGTCCTACCTAGACTTCCACTACTAGCCATCTGGTCTACCTGATCTACTTGGACTTTCACTTGGTACACTTGAACCGCCAAGACTTCTGCCTAGTCCTCTAGATCAGGACTTCTACTGCCTAGCCTTCAACCAGGACTTCCCTGTGCCTAGCCTCAACTACGACTTCCATTGCCTAGTGTCTACTAGGACTTGCCTATTCCTAGCCTCAACTAGAACTTTGCTGTGATCCTTGCACACTTAGATCAACTTGTTAGTAATCACCACACACTTAACTTGAACCTCTTACCATTATCAAAACTAAGGTTCGATAATCTAGTACTCCCTGCACAAACAGTTACTTATACTTCTATTCATTGCATGACACGTGTATATTTGAGAGCATCTGGGGGATCAAGTCTGACACTTATATGATTGTTCCTATGTTCACTCATGGTGTTATGTTCAGGAATATTCATAGTAATCGTCAATAGACCCCCTATAGGATGATTAGGTTTTAGAGGAGTCATGGAGTTTGAATCCTTCGACGTCGGAGTAGCAGAGTTAGTGAGGTAGTCAAGGAGGTTGTATCCTTTAGAGTCAGGATAATCGAGTCAATGAGGGAGTCAAGGAGGTTGTGTTCTCTGGAGTTGGAGTAGCTAAGTCGATGAGGGAGTTGAGGAGGTTGTGTTCTTGAGTCACGGTGGCCTAGTCGATGATGAAAGTAAGGAGGTTGTGTCCTCTGGAGTTGGGGTGGTCAAGTCGACGAGGGAATTGAGAAGACTGTGCCCTCTAGAGTGTGAGTGGCCGAGTCGATAGATGAAGGAGCCAAAGTTCTCGAACCGAGCTGATTAGGTCGAAGTTGGCTCTTTGACCTCCATGAAATCTTGATTTTTGACATCCATATAGGCTTGACTATTGACTTGACTTTGCCCATGTATAATTCTATCTTCTTACGATATCACAAGCCTCTCATTAAGTCTAGCTGAAGAAGGTGTAAGTCCGACTGACTGTATTGATGAGATCGTGACCTAACCACCGATTTGTACGTGGGGCTGACATGGTACCAATTGGTCACCCCCTTAGTGGGTGTGTTGAGAATGTGCACGCTATGTGACATTAATGTCAGAGATATGTATGATAGCGTATCATATCTCGGGTTAATTTATTTTACTCGCACATAAATACAATCGGTCTGCGGTTGACATGTGTCCTAAATATTGAAGATTTGTCAAGAGCTCATCACTATTAATTTGTGTGCGAGATCCAATGGCTTAGGATAATTAATCTGCGTTCAAATCAACGATTATTGTTGGAAATTCCAAGGTATATCAAAGCCAGTGATGAGGGCGATCATTGTGTTAAATAAAGTTTTATCTTCCAACTACATCCAATCATTTTTCTATAACGACTTCTCCTGTGACCATGTAGTTTGAAACCATGCTGGTATCTGTTATCAACAAGCTAATGAGAAAGCCTATGCTTGAAGCAGAAGGGTGTGTTGAGAATGTGCACGCTATGTGACATTAATGTCAGAGATATGTATGATAGCGTATCATATCTCGGGTTAATTTATTTTACTCGCACATAAATACAATCGGTCTACGGTTGACATGTGTCCTGAATATTGAAGATTTGTCAAGAGCTCATCACTATTAATTTGTGTGCGAGATCCAATGGCTTAGGATAATTAATCTGCGTTCAAATCAACGATTGTTGTTGGAAATTCCAAGGTATATCAGAGCCAGTGATGAGGGCGACCATTGTGTTAAATAAAGTTTTATCTTCCAACTACATCCAATCATTTTTCTATAACGACTTCTCCTGTGACCATATAGTTTGAAACCATGCTGGTATCTACCATCAACAAGTCGATGAGAAAGCCTATGCTTGAAGTCAGAAGGGTGTGACATCGCTATTGTCTAGCCATCAAGCGACCAACACGAGGTTTGATCTTAAAAGCAATTGGATGACATGGCCGTAGTTATAGAGAGGTCATCATCCCAACCTCTGATAGTTGAGGTGTCTGAGTCGTTGAAAGAATCACGACGGATGCCAAGAAAGAGATCCCGCCTTTAAAAATCTACCATTGAAGTGAACACGCCAATAACTACATCTCCTAGTCGTCAAATGGGGATCGAAGTCCCTCCGGACGAAGCAAGTGCCCTTTTGCTTCCTCTTACAGACCATCCTAAATTGTCAACTAGTTGATAATAACTGAGGTGATCGAACTTGAGAATGTAGCTTCTCAACTAGGGGCGTAGCAGCTGAGGTGATAACCCTAAACAATGACATGGCAAAGATGTGGCATAATGCACATAAAGAGGCGAGACAGCGATCCTTCGTTGGGCTGGCGAAGTTCATGATAAAGGATTTCACAGGGGTAAGGATCCATGAAGAAAGGTAAGCCTGACCTCCTGGTGAATTTACTTATGACTTAAGTTGATATTGCAAGTGTGGGCTGAGGCATTTGAATTTGTTGCTTGAGTACCGGGTGCCCTCTAGACTCAATGACAACAAATGGCTTGAACAACCGAATTAGAGGCTTTGTTGGCCTCTCGTCAAGAATTGGAGGGGGCGACAATGGAGATGAAATGGCTCCAAGATGTGCTTCAGGCCCAGGCAGAGTAACTACACCTACAACATCAAGAAGTAGAAGTTCTCCAAGTTGAAAAGACCTTGTCAAAGGTCCAATATGTTACCCAAGTAAAAGAGTTAGTGGCATAGGTTGCAACAGAGAAGGAGAAGCAGGGGAAGAGGGAGGAGGAGGGCGCAGACTTGCTAGCAAGAGTGGAGGCTCAATTAGATACTCGAGGGGGGGGGGGGAGGCAAATTGCGAGCACACACGCACACTACTAGAAAGGGAGAGATCCAAATCTCGATCGTGAAGGGTAGATAGAAAGATTGGAGAGCCACTTGGAAACCCAGAAGGGTGAGCTGAAGGCCAAGGAAGTGGAGCTCTAGAACTACAAGGCTGAGGAAGAAAAGCGATGGGTGACTAAGAAGCATAGAATATATGACGTGCTTGGCGATTACATGTTCAAGATGATCAAGTATGAAATCACGAGGACTACCAAGCAACTAAAAGAAGTTGGACGATTACCCATCGATTTTCCTATAAATTTCGTAAGCCTAGAAGAAAATTCTGAATGAAATGTCTCTAGAAGATCTGAAGATGCGTTATAGCTTAGGGTTTTAATATAACTTTTACTATCAGATCATCTATATATATGAATGTAATATCCAACTCCTGGAATGAAATAGAAAATTCTCTTTTTACTACGTCGAGTAATGTTTGTTGACGAATTTATAAAATTTAGATACATGTGCAATTGTTGTAGTCTCAATTGTGCAAAATAGAGGGCCGAGTGTCAGCCGCTATAGATTTTGAATAAGAGACTCTTAGTACTGATGATGAAGGCTCGAGCATTGAGCAATGTAGACTTAAATTTAGGGATCTAAGTGAGAACTTGAGAATGTAGAGACATAAATGATAACTCGAGAACGTAAGGACCCAAGTGTGAACTCGAGAATGTAGGGACCCAAATATGAACTCGAGAATATAGGGACCCCAGTGAAAACTTAAGAACATAGGGACTTGAGTGATAACTCGAGAACATAGGAACTTAAGTGTGAACTCGAGAAAGTGGGGACCTAAATATGAACTCAAGAAAATAGGAACCCAAGTGTAAACTGGTGAACTGAGAACTTAAACATAAGAACTCGAGGGTTGAGTGGGAAGGCGAGTGTTGTATATTTAAATAGGGAGGTCCGAGCGAGCAGTCTTGCTCTGTTTATGAATTGAGCCAAATTTGGAGAGGCTCGGATAATCATGAGTCTTTTAGGAATCAAGATAATAGAATGATTGAAGAAATTGAGGGGATATGCCTCATAGCACGCCTTGATAATACTCGAGATATGCGTCATAAATGCGAGCAATATGAGTGATGGCATATCATTCCTGGGGCCACTTTATCACATCCACCCATAAATGAAAGTCCATCCCAAGATGGACATGTGTTGAGGGATGTGGGGGATGCTTGGTTTGAGACAACTATTGGAATTCTGCGAGTTAATGTGCAACATCCAACAGATGAGAGTAGCAAGTTCCTTTGTCGATTTTTGAAATTGACGGTTGGTACTAAGAGCCCTTTGCCTTCGGAGTCCTCCAGATAATGTGCTCCAGATTTCAACTTCTTAGTGACTCGGTAAAGTCCATCCCATTAAGGCTCTAGCTTCCCCATATCACCTACGGGTTTGACTTTCAACATCGCTAACTTGGAAAGAACGAGGAATAACTCTCTTATTATAATTCTGGCACATCCACTATCGATAAGCTACTAGTCGCATAACTATCTTCTCTCGGGTCTCGATGACAAAGTCAAGCTCGAGGGCTAGCTTACAGGGTTGTTGGAGTGATATGCTTGGACCCTGGTAGACCAATTTCAATAGGAATAAGTACTTGTCCTCCATAAATCAAATGGAATAGTCATTTTCGTATTTTTCCAGGAGTAGTCTGGTATACCCATAAAATATTGAGTAGCTCTTCCATCTAGTTGCCACCAACGTGATCAAGTTTGATTTTGAGTCCATGAAGGATTTCTCAGACTGCTCCTCAAGTGGAGCGACACCCTTTCTCCATTATTTAATGACGACAACGGGGAAGGGCTTTATCGAACCAATTGTTGCTCGACTAGGAGGGAGATGTGCCTCGGGTGAAGCATTGAATATTTTCGATGTTGAGTTCACCGATGGGAGTCTGTGCAAAAGTTATTGCATTGATTGGTCCACCAATGCTTGGAAATTTTCTTGTGACATGGTGATAACTTCACCACGAGTTGCGTCTCCTACGGTGCTAGGGCCTCCAATAGTTTTTTCCAGATTCCACCATCTTAGCATCTCAGTTCAGGCAAGAGAATTCCCACAGATGATCCTAATTTGTTCCTATCTAAAATCATGGTCTAGTGAGTCAGCAAGATGAAACAACAGAGGTGGTGATGTTGAAGGTCCTGGAGAGATGGAAGACGCCAAAGATATCTACAACACTCCGATGCAAATTAAAATGGGTGTCAAAGGAGCTCGACGTGACCACTTCGATGCTCAAGTTAGCATAGGGGCTTAGAAAAAGTGAAAATAGAAACAGTAGAACAATGGATGATGAAGAAGAAGGAAAACATAATAGCTTTACCCCTTGTATGTTTTCTTCAGGGTTTATATATTTGCTGATCAAGAGCATCTCCACATTCGCAATCCTGAGAGACCAGATTTGATAGTCGTTACTTGCTCCTCCATTCATTACATGCCACGTGTATATAGGAGAGCATCTAGGGGACCAAGTCTGACACTCATATGATTGTTCCTACATTCATTCGTAGTGCTATGTTCAGAAATATTAACAAGAATCATCAATAGACTCCTGTAGGATAATTAAATTTTAGAGGAGTTATGGAGTTTGAATCCTTCGGCGTCGGGGTGAACGAGCTGTTGAGGTAGTCGAGGAGGTTGTGTCCTCTGGAGTTGGCGTGACTAATCTAATGAAGGAGTCGAGGAGGCTGTGTTCTCTGTAGTCGGAATGACTGAGTCGATGGATGGAGGAGTCAAAATTTTCGAACTGAACTAATGAGATCGAAATTAGCTCTATGACCTCCACTAAATCTTGACTTTTGACCTCCACCTAAGCTTAACTATTAACTTGACTCTATCATGTATAATTCTCTCTTCTTACCGTATCAATTATAATCATAATTATTATAATAATATGAGGATAAGAGTAATTTTGAGATGAAAATTTTCATACATAGGAGATTATTTTAATTTTTTAAAAAATATATTTTTAAAAATAATAATAATAGTATTCTTTTAATTTTTTTTACTTTTATTAATTTTATCAAACAAAGGGGAACCTTCGTGCAACGATAAAATTACTATCATGTAATCTTGAGATCACATGTTCGAATCATGAAAATAGTCTTTTATAAAATATAAAGTAAGACTATGTACAATAGACCTAATATGATTTTTTTTTTTAAACTCTTATTAATAGAAATTTCATACATCGAACTATCTTTTTATTAATTTTATAAAAATAATACATTTAGGCTATGTGCCAAGTTTACTCCTTAAAACTAATAAATAATTGCACCTTATCTGCATGACCAAGCAAATCAAATCAAATCAAACTCCAACTGCCCTAGCTACATCCCGGCCAAACCATTGCTTCCCATTCATATAAGCTCCATTGGGACTCTATGTATCGACAAATTTCTCATCTTTCTTCTATAGTGTACACTATCATATTTCTCTGGTATATTTATTTTTTCTACACTTTCATATATTTGAGTTTGTTATCTAACATTCATATAAAAACACTTATCTACCATTTAAACTTATAGAAATTTCAAAAGAAGTATCTCTTGACCCTCAAAGGATTCTTTAAATTATTTTTTTAGTTATTTAGGTTTCATGTAGAACTTTTGACAAAACATGAAACTAGATGGAACTAAACTTGTTTAAGTTGGACAAATAAGAACTCCTTATTATTCCTTAAACCCTTTAGACTCATTCTGTGTTTTTTTTTTCAATTATCAAGTTTAGAGAAAAAATTGTTTCGCAAGTCCAAACTCATTTATATTCCTACAATCCTATGAAATTATACAAGGTCCTCGTTTTTCAATTTATACCAATCAAGTATGTACTAATTTTGGCCAAAACTATTAAATCAATTTATAATAATTTAATTTTATAAAAATTACTCTTTTGTGTTTCTTGACACCTCTAAAAAAATTGTTTTATGTTTTTATTTATCAATTTAGATTAGTATATGTCTGTGTAGTAATTTTGATCAAAATTATTATATGGATCCAAACTGATCAAATCCCAAATATAAATATGTTCCTTGGGTCCTTTGGAGTCATACAATGCATTCCTTTTCAAATTTAGACCTATTTAATTAGGTCTATGTAGAAGTTTTAACCAAAACCATTATCTAAACTCAAACTTGTCAAATGTTAAATATGAACATTGTTGTAACGACCCGGCCCCTCGGCTCCTTGGGCGGCCTAACTGGCGGCCCAACTGGTGGCCCCTTGGCGGTCCCTTGGGCGGCCCAACTGACGACCCCTTATGTCGTCAACCGACGACCCTTGGCCGTGCCGTTACTCACTAGGTCTTTCCACCCCTGGCCAGTGGATTTTTGCCTTCCCTAGGATTCGAACTCTAGACCTCCAGGTTAAGTACTAGAGTTTATGAATTCTGGTAGCCAAGTGAGCGCCGCTCACTTGTCCAATGCATTTCTTTTACAATTTAGGCCATATAAAGTTTATTTTGCAATTCTATCCAAAATTTCTATACAGATCCAAACTAGTCTAATTTCACAAGTAAACACTCCTTTATATTCCCTAAGCTCTTGAGACATCTTATGCTTTGCTTTTTCTAATTTCGACTAGTTTAAGTCTATGCAGCTAGAAGTTTTGACTAAAATTCTTATATGAACATAATTTCACAAATAAATATTACTCTAGGTTCTCTAGACACTTTGGAATCAGATATATCTCTCTTTTTGATGCTAGAAGTTCGACCTTTCAAAATATCTTTGTAAGTTTTTAAAGGATGTTGTGCTCATTGTAGGACTACCATTTATTTCTACTTTCACTTGATTGTACACTTGACACTTAATTATCTTGAGATTACCATACCATTTATTAGAGATAAACTAGTTCAAAAATAGTTCTTCTTCAAGTTAGAGATATGGTAAATTAAAGGAGGTTATATTTGAGGGACCTATGTTTTATAAATGAAGAATCGCTTAATAGTAGAACAATAATGATTCAAGGGGGAAACTTGTAACTCTATAATTTTGATATATTTGAAAGGAGGATTTGTAACTTTGTAACTTGAATTGATATATGACAAGGAAGAAAATATAACTTTGTATGATCAAATTGATATAGTATACAAATGTGCTGGTTTAGTGATTTGCGGCAGTTTAAAATGTTATTCACGGCGGTTTACAATTTAACCGCCGCTATATTTTATTTTCTCCGGCGGTTTACAATAACCGCCGTTATTTTCTAACCCTACCGACCCGTTAAACCGCTCCCTCTCGCCCGAACACGCCGCGGTTCAACTCTCCCCAACCCTAAACTTCACGCCGCGCCTCCCTGTCGCCCCGAACCCTACTTCCTGCGCCGCCGAACCTTCCACTCAGTTCGTGCAGAGACTTCGCCGCCGAGACTTCCTCTCCGGACGCCGCAGGTCCCTCTCGCCCGAACCCTAAACTTCCTCTCCGGCGTCCTGCGATTTCTTGCCGCCGAGCCTTCCACCCAGTCCGTGCAGAGACTTCGCCGCCGAGACTTCCTCTTCGGACGCCGCGGCTCCCTCTCGCACGAACCCTAAACTTCCTCTCCGGGTTCCTGCGATTGCTTGCCGCCGAGCCTTCCACCCAGCCCGTGCAGAGACTTCGCC
>NC_133866.1:429345-439192 GCF_044706935.1 Curcuma longa
ATATATATATATATATATATAATATGAATGATAAAAGGGGCATAAGTTTCTTTCAAATGTTTTTTTTTTTTTGCAATAAGATACTTTGAAAAAAAAAATAAAGAAGGAAAAAAACGTTGAAATAGAAATGGAATAAATTAAAATTTAATATGACTTAACATTTTGTCATATTGATCAATTAAAACGTTTGATTGAAATATAATAAAATTTTAATTTAATTTCATATATAATTTTTTATACATATCATTTTTTAGTGGTATTAATTTGCTCCAATGGAAGTAGATAGAATAATAATAAAAATTTTAACTTAATTTTAACTGGACAAAAATTAGAAGGATGTCCTTGAATTGTCAAAAAAAGACATTAAAAAAATCAAAAGGATGCTCCATTGCATTTTTTTCATACTGAACATATTTTTATTCTAATATTATTATAATAACTACGACGTAGCAATTATAATGTATAATAATTATGAAATAACTACATAATATATAAAAAAATTAATTAAATTTGATAAAAAAAATTGTACATTGAACATTTTTATATCAACTTCATCAAAATTGCACAATTTTTATTAAAATCATTTTAACATGGTGAAATTCATTGTAAAAAAATTATAGTAGCTACTAATTGGTTGCTACAATTATAGCAATCAATTAATTAGTTGCAACACTATTGTAGCTGTTAATTAATAGTTGTTATGATATTATAACAGCCAATTAATCATTATTATGACAGTTTAATGGTGAATTTGATATGTTGAATGGATTTTGTAAGTTTGAGCAATTTTGATTAAGATGGTAAAAAAAAATTTTGATATAAAAGTATTCCATGTAAAGATTTTTTGGCAAGTTAAATTTATTTATTTTTTCACGTTGTAGCAATTATTAATTCCATAGCTAACACAACAACAATGATATAACAAGGTTATATTTGGTATGAAAAATATAGTGAGGCACCCTTTGATTTTTTTTTAAAAGAAATATCCTTTTGATTTTTATCCATTTTTTATTTGGAATTCATCAATACTTTAAACTAATACCTTGGCAGTTATAGAGTTGTCAACTAACTTTGGTGAAAAGTGGTTGATGATTATAGAACACTCATATTCATATCAAATGGGCGTTATTACATTTTGAGATTTCATTGAGTTTGTAAATGTGTTAATTTTCTTGATTTTGAGTTCTGTAGTACCTCAAATACTTTTGGTCAAAGGTTTTTGAGGTGGCATAAACACCTCAAGTTGGTCCTAAATGATTATTACACTCCTAAGGCTTCCCTAAGTCATATTTTTCTAATTTTAAATTCTATAGGATCGTAAAAAAATTTCGACCAAAGGTGCAACTAGTCAACTATAAATGACTTCAGTTGATTCGATGTGAGAAACTAGTTGTTGTCAAATATATTTTGGCTAAAAGTGTGTTGACTATCCTAAAAGTCCTAGATTTGTGCCAAATAGGGAGATCGTTTCACTTGGGGTTCTCTTGACTCTGCTCATTTTTTTGTTTAATTTTGAGCTAACTGGGATTCATTATCATTTGATATGGGATCCCTAAGAGTGTGATTCTATCACATTAAAAGAGTTTAGGATGTGTTAACTAAATTTAAGAGAGTAGTTAAACATAAACTAAGAAAGTTGAAACTTTAGAGTAGTCTTATGTTTAATAAAATACCTAGGAAATTAATATCCAATGAAATCTTAATTATCAAGTTTGGATCCATCCTACTCTAGAAAGTTCTAGAGTGTGCTAAATAAGATGGATCCAAACTTGATAATTAATAAGCCCTCGAGGCATAGCTGAGTTGGTTACGACGTAGTAGAGTTGTAGAAGAGGGCAAGGGTTCGAATCCTAGCGAAGCCAGACAATACCCTCCTGCGTTGTGACCAACTGTAGTTTTTCGATTTACCTCCTCACAAATGATCGTGGGACTGATCATGTGGGGCCGCTAAGATGACGGATTCCACCTTTTTTGCAGAAGTAGAGTGTGCTAACAAGTTTTGGATGAATGGATAACTCAATTTGAGTTGATTGACACTTTAGGATGGATCAGTCTTGAAATCATTATCTTTTATCCTCTTTGAACACCTTTCAGAAGAGGAGAAATCACTTACAAATTTTGTTCTTACATCAAATATAAGAAATATAAGAATACAAGGAAATGCCAAAAATAATACAAGGAATAAAACATGCATAAAAAAAACTTTGTTTGCTCGCTTTTTTACATTGTTTATTGCTTATAATGGCTTTGAAATGCAGCAACACTTGAGATTGATCATGGATGTTGTAGAAATCTATAATTGCTTATTGTTTTCTAGAATCGGTCAATTAGACAACTAATTTAAATCTATCAATTGACTAATTCAAATGAACTTATGACTAGATCATTGGATCATTACTAGTTCTTTTAATAATTGTGTCATAAGTTCAGTGTTTATCCTTCAGCAGTTGACTAATCTAGATTGGTTCGATCACTTTCCATGGATCACAATCATTAATTTATTGATTGTTTCCTCGATCAACTATTTCTTATAATCATATCTAGATAAAATATAGATTGAATCCCTTGGATTAAGCATTCATCATCTGCTAATTAAGTTATTAGCCAACCGCTCTTAACTCTTGACTAATTTGTCAAATGATTATTTCATTAGTCGACTATTGTATCGTTATAAGTTGATTATTGATGATAAACTTTGACTTTTTTCAAACCGTATCTTGTGTAATGATTATAATAATTTGAATTTAAACTTATCAGTCAACTACTAATTTTTATTAGTCAACTAATTGATCATACCTCAGTTAACTGCCTAGTCTATTAACTCATGAACAAATATATTTTGTTTATTAGCAATTCAACTTAAGTTGAGTACCAAATCAACTTATTAAGTCGAATGAAACCTTGCATCGATTGATTCCTTCATTTGCCTAGTACAATTTGACCTCGATTTACTATGACTTCCAATGTTTAGAGACTATTTCTCTATGATGTCTTCCATTGCCTAATGTCAATCACCCTTGACTCATTGTGACTTCCACTTGCTTAACCTCAGGTCAACTTTGACTCGCTAAGATTTCTATTTGCTTAGAGTTCACTCCTCTAGTACTTTAATTGTTATAAGCATATAGTATTCTTAGACTTGCCTAAACTTTCATCATTGACTTGCACCTATTTGGACTTCCACGGCCAACACCTGTTAGACTTTTTTTTAGCAAATATCTAATTAACATTGACCAATTTAGATTTTGTTCAATGTCAAGTACTATATCAATCTTGACGTACTTGATATATCATTTATAATATATTCATTTTACACACTATGAAAATAGACCCCATGATCACAAGGTTAAAAGTCTTGCATTCTATCAATTATTAAACAATATATTTAGGGTTCAATGATATTGTTTAAAAATTAAAACCTTAAAGTATGACCAACAATCTTTCTTCTTTTGATATTTGACAATCCGTTTAAAGTAGACTTTATCCATCACCCAACTTCTCATATCATATAACAAAACCTAAATGAAGTTTTTCCTAGTGCAATCATGCCCTAAGCATTTGGTATTGCATGAGTTTCTATGTTTAAGTTTGGTACTCTTTGTGATCTCAAATGGGGTATCAAGCATGTAGATGCAGGTAACTTGACATATAAACTATAATTGGAAATACAAGAAGGTGGACACTAAGTGCTTGGGTAAGGTAAAACCCTAGAAAGTTAGGGAGACTTGATGCTAGGCAAGGAAGTCCAGAAAAAAATCGTAGACTGGATTCAAGATAGAGTTGAAGTCCCAACATGCTAGGAAGGCCAGATGCTAGGCAGAAAGTCTAGAGGATCAAGGATTATACTTTTGGTATCATATAAAGTCTCGACATATTAGGTAGCGAATGTTAGACAAATAAAAACTCATAGACAAGGAGACTCTAGACATAGAAGTCCAGATGGCACATAAGCTTTTTAGCACATGGTAAGATATGATGATGAGCACATAAGCTTTTTAGCACATGGTAAGATATGATGATGAGAGTCTTTGAGTGATTGCAACCCTAGGGACAAGTGAGAACATAAAGATAGGTGACACTCGATCATTAGGATGGTCGAGTCATAATACAACAATCAACTAGTGTACATGGAAAAGTAAAAAACCTTGAATTCAGATTATAATCTGAGTTTTGGTATGGTGTTGAACAAGCGACTAATGATACCACAAATTCTAGAAAAAGGTTTATAGCACAGTACTAGTTGATTGATAGATATAAATTAGTCTACTAATGAAATCACAAAACTATTCAAAATTCATGATTTGACACAAGAACAAATAGAAAGTTTGTCAATCAACTCACATAGTCAACTAATATTAATTTAGAGCAAATAGAATATTTATGAGTTGATTGTGGTAGTCGACCAAAGTAAATTCGGAGCAAATAAAATGTTTGTGAGTTGATTGAAGATGAACTCAAGTAAAAAATATATATATTTAATTATGAGTTGACCGAAGAAGTCGACTAGTCTATTGTTGCTTGTATAATAGTTGATTAAGGAATATTTTAGAAAATTATTGATGAGCCACCAACAGTTGATTGACGACAGGCAAATCACACGCAACTTGTAAATCTGCCACTCCATTTAAAAGGTCATGGTTGGCTTCTTCTTGACAAAAATAGAAGCAATGGGAACATCGTGTCTTCAAATCCAAGTGCTCAAGAAATCATCAAAGGCTTGTAATTTTATCAAGTTTGTTATTATTATTTTTACTTCTTTATTTTATTATTGAATCTATAAAAAAAGAATATAAATCAAAATCTATATGAGGTCTCTCCACATTGAGTGGTGTTGCAAATGAGAAAATAGAAGGTTTCAGAGTGATCCACAAACGGATCATACGCCCATTGATGTAGTGGCTCCTGGGAGCTATGACCCATGTTAAACAGTTTGCTTGTGTCTTTTTCCCTTTGTATTTATGTGTTGTTTCTACTATGAACTAATCATTTTTAAAGATTGAGAAACTAAAAAAAAGCAATACTTTCTATTCACCCCTTAGCATCCAAACTCGATCCTACAAAAGATACTTGAGTAACCCAAGGTTGAGAGATATTTTCTTAAGGGAGAGAGGGACTTTCCTAGATGAGAGAACTTGAGAAGAAGTTTGGAACAAGGGAGAGGTACCTACCTTGGTTGGATGAAAGGCAAAATATTTTGACTTAAAGGGGGAAAAGTGAAGTACCCATCTTAGGTATAGCTAAAAGTTGAGCTTTAAATGAATTTTCAAAAGGAGAGATTGGAAGGTTAAGGCATCTTCATTAAGAGCTTGACCTGAAAATTGAATTTTGATCAAGAAGATTTTTGAAAAACCTTCTTGATGTATGCCAAAGGGGGAGAAATGAAGGGTTTAAGTTAGAAAGCATTCACTTAAGTTTGACATAGGAGATAAAATTATAGGTTGATGGATGATCCTAATTTAAATATATTATTAAATATAAAAAAGGAAAGATTATTAGTGAATCAGTACACGGTTAGATTGACGAAGACTTGCATTTTGATATTTAAATAATATGTTTATTCATTATGTTAAGTATGTTAAGTATGTTAAGGTTGACTAGATGCTTGATATTGGAAAAGTCTAAGTAGGTCGAGGTCTATCAAACACTTAGCAATCAAGAAAGTTCAATAGGTGTTAGTAGATGCGAAAGTCTATCAAGTGCTAGAGTGGTAAAACTCTAATGATGAAGTTGGCACATGGAAAATCTAAGTAGGTCAAGGTTGACTAGACATTTAGTTGATCGAGGTCCAAGTAAATCAAGTAGATCAAATACTTAACACTGGAGAAGTCTAACTGATGTTGGAAGAGGAAGTTCAAACATATCTAGGGAGGACCAGATACCAAACAAATGATAGAGTCTCAACACATTGCTGATGACTGGATGTGAAGCAAAAAAGTCCAGGTAGGTCAATAAGGATTGATTACTTGGCAGTGACATCTCAAGTAGGTTAGTGACGATCATATACATGACAAAGGAAGTTCAGATAAGTCAATAAGGATTGAATTTAGTAGAGGAAATCTCAAATAGGTCAATGAGAATCAAATACTAGTAGAAAATGGAGTTGAACATGTCAAAGAGGATAGAATGTTAGGTGGGTGATGAAGTCTTAACAAATCAAGATTGATCAAACGTCAAGAAAGGTTAAAATCTTAGAGAAATTAACTCTAGGCAAGTGAAGGCTCATAATAAGGGAGTCTTTAGGTAAAGAAAGTCTCAGAGAATATGTCTCTAAGAAATGGAAGTCCTTGTTGCTACAGGGAACATCAGATAATCGAACCCAGATTTTGATGATGGCAAAAGTTCAAAGTTAAGCTTATTTGTTGTTAGTACCTTAATGGAGTTTTGATGTGTGATTAAATAAGATTAAAATTAGATCTTGTAATATTTGACACGTGTGTCTAAGTGTACTGGGACTTAGGGGATCACATTTAATATTCAGATGACAAATCTTGGCAGAAGACATAAGCGAGCGAGAAGGATAACACAGGAAAGGAGTCGATGGGCTCAATGCATTCAAGGTATGAGGAGCTGCAGAAAAATACTTCGACAGAGCAAAAATGACGCACAAGAGGAACGCCGGAAGGGTTTGGTGCATTTGAGGGATGAGAAGCTAAAAGGAAAACTGCGCAAAGCGACCAAATAGAATGGAGAATGGAAGAGAAAAATGGTCAACACAAAGTTGACCATTCTCCAGGTCGCCGTCCAAGCGCTCAGATCCCTTCGGGCGGACGCCATGATATTCAATGCTCGGAGAACCCAAGCCAAGTCAGCACGAACCGTTGCCGAAGCGAATGAGGATGAAGTCCATGTTAGCGACGTCCAGGTGCCCAGAGAGATTCCAGGCGTCCGGATCGCGAGGAGTCATCCAGACCTGTTAGCGAACCATTGACAGATCGGATTAGGAATCGACGAATGTAGGAGTTCGAAAGTGTCGCACCAACACAACGGTTAGATTAAGGTGAAGATTATAAGTAGACTGAAGTTTGAAAAAAAAATACATACCCGAATTATTTGTTTTGTTTAGTTTGTTTTAATAGTGTTGTACTCAACCGTTGTATGAGATTTCTCCGTCTCCAGATCAATTCCGATGAGTAGACTTTTGATTGGAGCTTGGATAGTCTTGGACTAACAACCTGAGAGTTGTAATCAAGTACATTTTGTGCCTTGTAGTTTTTCATGTTTTACTTCGATTTTAATTGTGTCCTTGCGAAAAGTTAGCAAGAGAAAAGTGATTATTTTAATTTGCATATGGATCTTCACTCCTCCCCTCTAGCGATTCAAGAAAAGCTTCCACTACACTATTAATTGGTATCAGAGCCAGATCGCTAATAAGGACTAACTGACAACTAAACAACTAGATCAGGAAGAATGACCAAAGCAAACATCCACCCACTAAAGTTCGATGGCAAATTCACCATTTGGAAGAGAAAAATGGAGGTATTTTTCAAAATTGATTTTGAAATAATGCTATGTATTAAAGATAATTTTGAAGTGCCCAGGAACAAGGAAGAACTCAATGAACTGAGATGGACCAACAAGCAACAAGATGAGTTCACAACCAATGATAAGACAAAGTTCCATCTCCTGAATGGTTTACCTATACAAGAACTTAATCGGATAGACCACTATAACTTGGTGAAAGACCTCTAGAAAATGTTTCTGGAACTTCATGAAGGGACATCAAACATAAAGTTAGCCAGAAGGGACTTACTGATGAATCAACTAACTCATCTCCAATTAAAAAATGGATAAAAGGTTGTGCAACTACATGTGAAGCTTAGAGAGTTAATCATCGGCCTCAAGAATCTCAAAGAAATATTGATAAATTGAGACACTCTTAGATATGCATTGAATGCATTTCCAAGAATCTAAGAATGGTCTTCAATAGTGGACTCATATTACATCTCAAAGAACTTAGAGGTAAGTACACTAGAAAAATTATTTTTGACCTTAGAATTACATGAATCTCGATGTGCAGGGTTTTAAGATACAGAACTACCAAACAACATGTCATGTCCCAGGAGGTCGTCTGAAAAATTTCGACAGCATCTCTCCTGTAACTATGATAATTCCCTGAATACATATGTACAAAAAGGCCAACACGGCCATAATATGGACAACACGTCCAACCACACACAACACACATACATAACAGATAAGATATAAGGCCTACATGACCACAACAACTAGACTAACTCATGCAACTAAAACAAAACGTAAAATTAACAAGACCACACAATATCACAAGAGTTATGCAGCAACAATATAGAAAACTTCATAACAACACAACTACAATCCATATAACACACAAACACGAGAAACCATACAAACCACTACATAAAAACCTCGTCTGCTGTGAGATGGATACGATCAAGCAACATCTCCAAGCTCCAAGTGAAACCTATCTGCTACCTGGGGAGAAAATAAGGCAACCCCAGGGTCTGGGGTAGTGAACATTAGATATTCAGTGGATACAGAATAGAAGTGCATGAAAAGATAAATCAGCATGAATAACAAGAGTATACAGCCCAGAATGAATATATACAACAGAAATAATCAACAGGTAACAGGAATACTCAACAGGTAACAGGAATAATCAATAGATAACATGAATACTCAATAGATAACATGAATAATCAACAGGTAACAGAAATAATCAACAGGTAATAGGAATCATAGTAATAGAACATGATATATCAACTGAAATAATAAAGAAAGATCAATATCATATAACAGATATAAGAATCATACAAGATCAAGTAGTGCATGACATGTCATACAATGCAGCAGGTATATATCAATCAAGTGCAACAGTCATACACAAACATGCTGTAATAACAGTGCAATATAATAGTAATCATAATAGCAAATGCATGCAAATATGCAGCACACATTACAGGCAACATGCATGGTCACTGTCTGCAATCGCCATCCTCAATCACTCACCCAGTGCAGTGAACTGAGGCGCACAACAGGACATACTGCACATGCTCCATCAACTAAACACCCTAATCAGGTGGGGAGCGGGTAGTGTCTCTCAGGAGGGCAATATAGCCAGTCCTGGTCGCACCTAACTATGGCGCAACAATTGCTCTCACCCATGTGCCACCTCAACACGGTGTCAGGGGAATGCCAATAACAGATACAGCCAACATGCTGTCAACAACAACTACTACTAATATGTAGATGTTATGATGATCATCCAACATATAATAGCTACAACAAATCAGTATAATCAACAGGAATCAAGATGGATCATCATAGGTCAACAATATAAAAGTTGAGACTGCACTATCAATGGATAGATCAATCAGAGGTCAACCAGTATGTATCAAGCAACGAACGATATAAGGTATCAACTGGGTAACTAGCATAGGTAACAGGGGTATCAATAAAATAATATCAGATCGTGTTAAAGGTTAATTGGCAAGTATCAAGCAACGAATATCAACAGGTATCAACTAGATAAATAGCACAAGTAGCAGAAGTATCAATAGGGTAGATAACAATAGCAATAGATCATGCACTGAAAGAAAAACCTGTATTGACCAAGTACAGGGTACCCACCTGAATCCGACGAATATCAATCACACTCCGAGAATAATAGAACCAATCAACTCAAGGTCCTGAAATTAAATAACAAACAATACTTACTAAAATGATATTGTATTAAATCTACAGTAATTAAACTCCCCAATTAAATCTAACTAATCCCCACTTAATTTACAACCGGATTCAACACCTCCAAAATTGACCGAAACCCTAAAATAGATCAAACCTAACTCAGGTTAGACTAATCTAACCATTT
>NC_133866.1:439240-442313 GCF_044706935.1 Curcuma longa
GGCATCAATTCATTCAGAAAAAAATCAGAAATAGAATGCAAAATCAGAAACTCAGGAAAAAAAAAAGAGAGAAGTTTGAATGTATCAAGAGAGTTTCAAGAATCCGATCGGTGGAGGAGCTACAGGGAAACCTACCCCATTTCAGTCACTTCCTAAACAACCAACTCAGATTCCCAAGCTTCAAAGTGCTGCTGCAACAGGTCAGGAAAGAATCAAATCAAAACAGAAAAAAAAAACAGAAAAACAGAAATGCAGTTTTATTTTCCAGCCCCACTCCATAAATTTTTATGGGACTGATCCGAGCTCGAATTGCACAAAACTTTGCATGGATATTAGCGTTATCAATCAAGCTTCCTGATGCAAAAAGAATGGAGGCAAAAGAGCAAGAAACAAGAGAGAAAAGCAAGATTTCATTTTGAGAAAAATTCAGAAAAACCAGAATTTCAGCCTTATTTTCCAGCCATGTTCTATAATTTTTCTGCTACTGCTCCGAATCTGAATTTCACGGAAATTCGCATGGATATTAGCCTTATCAATCAAGCTTCAAGATGGAAAAAGAATGGAGGAAAAACAGCAAGAGAAAGAGAGAAAAAGCAAAATTTCAGATTGGTTTTAAATAATTTTCAGAATTTAAACGTGCCAATGATACATTGAATTTGCGGTTTCATGTGAAGTGAATTTTGATGTCTGATGATTGGATGATATTTCTTAGCTCTTGTGAAATCTAAATGTGAAAGGATTGGGTTTGATTTGAAGGAAAAATGAAAATGGCACATTTGGTGAGGTGTTGAGGAAAAGAGAAAATGTGAAAGAGGAGTTTGTATCAAGGTGAAGGATTTTGGAGATTTAGCTCAGATTTGTTTCATGGATTGTTTGACCACACCGAAACAAATGGAACTCAATAGGAAGTAAGAAGAAGGAGTGGCAAGGATCATTGATTTGCATTTAAATATACCCATATCCACCAATTCATTCACTTTTTCCTTGAAATTTCCTTTTACTTGAATTTTTCTTTCTACATTCTCTATTTCATTTGTTTCATGTTCATGATTTCTCTACATCTTCGATAAACCTTAATATTTGTGGATTCCAATTCAAGAATGCTAGTGGAGAGTAGATAGCAAGCAAGCCTATGGAAAGCATGAAACATGAGTTGCTTGAGTGAGCTCCACTCTACATTGATCATGACTTAGCATTTAGGATGAGAGCCACTAAAAACTATTTAATAACCTTGTGAGCATGAGTGTGATACATTTATCTCAATTAATCATGAAGGATGAAATTTGCTAGGTGGTTAGCCAAGAACAAAGGTCTAATTCATGGCTTGGATTTTTGATACTTAATAATCCTAGATAACTTTCTTTTAATTGTTTCTAATCATGATTGAGGATGATCTAGGGGGTACAATCCTAGTTTATTTTGTTAACTTGAGCGGGACGCTCAAGGGTAAGTGTGGGGGAATTTGATGAGTTAGGATTTTATTAATTTTTAATCGATTTATTTTTGGGCTTTTATATGAAAATAAATTATAAAATGAATCGATTCATTCGTATTTGTCCTATATTGCATGATTTGAGGCTTGATATAATTTTTATGATTTAATGGTGAATTTTTGCATTAATTTGGTTTTAATTGATTTTAGGGCTCAAATCGGACTCAACTCGAGCTCAACCACGATCAAATCGAGTCAAATTTGCCAAATTGATCAAGCCAACATGGAGGACATGATCTAGATCGAGCACGATCAAAATCCCAGAATTTTTCACAAACCCTAAAGCCCTAGATCAAGTCCAGATCAGCAAATTCAGAACGGACGGCCAGGATTCCTTGATTAATCAAACCGCAACTATATAAACCAACGTTTAATCTCGGAAACAGGGCGCGGCGCACTGTTCTTCGTTCCCCGCCGCGAATCCTTTGCTGCGGGACGTACCAGACGGCGGCTCCCCTTCCACCCAAACCAAATCCATTGCATTGCTTGATCCTTGAGGAGTCGGAATCCGGGCGATTGGGTGAATTCTAGCAGCTGGAGTTGGCTCGACGGAGAGGGTTTCACCGGCGACCACAACCCCTGTTTTCGCGTTTTCCGGCCACCTGCTGTACAATCCGCAGCCGCGAGCCTTTGAGGGGTTCTCCTAGGAGCGCGAAGCTTTCCGGAATTAACAGCAAGCCGATCGGAGCAACGTGAAGCGCGGAAATCCAGTTTTTGCATCTTCAACTCCCGCTGTGCAGCTTCTGTTTGGCTCAGAAAAGGTTTTTCTGGGTTATTCCGGGTGCTGGCAGCGAGAAAACCACACGAAAACCCTATTGAAGCTTCGAAAGGATCATTGAAGCCACTTTGTTGGATTCAACGGCTTGATTGACACCAAGTTGAGACCAATTCAAGGGAAAAGGAAAGGCTGGATTGCAATTGCCAATTCTGATTTCTTTGTTTCTGATTATCTGTCGTTTCCTTTCTGATTTATGAAACTTTTATTCTGATTGCCTTTGTAGTTAACGAATTTGCTATCCAACTCTTGAATTGAATCCGTGTAGTTAATTCCTATTGCCAGATAAGTTTGTTTTGGATGTGTTCTAGTGATAATTTGTTTAGCTTCCTGATTTCCATTTTCTTTGCTATCCTGATTCCTGTTCCGTGCCAAATTTTACTGTTCCGTGCCAAATTTATTTTAATTAGCTTAGGTGCATTTGTTAGCTAATTCCATTGGTTAAATACATTGCATTAGGGATGATAAGTTTCATTGTCAGATAGTTTAGTTTCGTTTCTTGATTTCAAATTGATTTGCATGCTTAGGTTAGATTGATACTTAGGTTTGCATTTTGTTTCCATTGCATTTCATTACTTCCTTATGTTTTGCATTTACATTTCGTTTCAAAACCACAAAAACCCCATTTAAATTAGAAAACCCCAAAAATACGACACGTAAGCTCGAATTAAACTATTTTCTACTAGCCCTTGGAAAAATACGACTCGAGGCCCCTTTACTACACTTATTTGAATTAATTATGGGTTTTCGACAAATTTATAAATTCTAATTTGAAGCCCTATCGTGACATAGCAATCTAGGGTTAT
>NC_133866.1:442413-500642 GCF_044706935.1 Curcuma longa
CTTTTTTTTACATTTTTTATTAACTAAAATATATTTTCCATCTAAAAAAAATATTTAATGGACGGTAAAATTCTTAGATTCCTAAAGCAAGCAAATTAGAAAATTAATTTACACCTAAAAAATTCATCAAAATAAAACAAATTAATTAGTAAATAAACTTTTAGATACTTTTGATAAAATATTAATATCTTTGAGTCAAAAATTTAATCATTAATATGTAAGCTTGTTTTTGTAAAAAGTGAGACACTTATTTAAATAGTAATTTTTTAAAAAATTGAAAAATCTTTTTTTGTCGTTTCAGAACTTTTGTCTCGATTAGGAACTTTAGTAGACTTTTTTATTTAAAAAATCAAAAGGTCCGCTGGCGGCTGGCTTGTGTATGAATTTTTGGAGACACCGTGGCAAACGAGTCAACATTCTATAAAACCGGGCGGGAAAACGCGTGCCTTGTAAATTCATAGATATCATTTTTTTACTATTTAATCAATTTCAGATGAAATTTCTCAGTTTGAAATTGTCACAATATCTTCACTTAATTTTCAAATTTATATTTTTATAAGCTAATCTAATTAGTCTCTAAGCTTTATACATTTATATGTTAGGAATAATTTCAATCCACTATATATTCCTATTTTTATATTAATTTTAAATTCAGTTTCTCATCGATCTTTGTTATCTATATATAATTTATTCACATTATAATTATTTTTATAACCGATTTCAAATTTATTTTTTCATCACTTTTCAATATCTATACTTTTAAGAAATGATAAATTATAGTTATAGAATTTAAATAATATTTAAATGAATGATATTTTATTTTATTTAGGAATCAATTTTAAAAATTATTTTAAAAATATATTTAGACAATTAATTTCTAAATTATTATACTTTTAAAACAATATAAATATAAAAAACACCTAAGATTAATTTTAATTATTAAATTATAATCAATTCTAAAATTTTAATTTATGTATTCTAGATTAAATTTCAAATTAAAATGCTACTTAATTTTTATTTATTACATTGCAATTTAATTTAGTTTACAAGATATATTACTTATGTGTGTTCATTTAAATTTAAATTTAGAATTCATGTTAAATTTAAAAAATAATTAGTTATTTTTATTTACCATAATTTAAATTTACCAAAGAGAGAAGCTCGATGATGAATTTAGCAGACCATGTCGTCCGCGATTTGTCCTTCCCGTTCGGTGATGTGTCCCGGTGCCATGCACCGGCATGCACGGACGTGGGATGATGACACTTTCTCTTGACGGTATCACCTTATCCAGATCCCAAGCCTCTAAATTCTCCTACTGTACACTGCGACGCGAAAGCGGGGTGCAGCAGAAACTCAGAGCAACTGACCAACTTCTGCTGGTGCAACCTCTTATCATTGCGTATCACTGTTGATGTATTGTTGCAGCCACATGCGTCCCCATTTTTAACGATGGATTTAATCAATCAAGCCTTATCCGAATCAATCATCGTATGGAACGGCGAATTCTAACTTTTGATGTAAAATATTATTTGAGAACAGTCATCTGAAATAACGATATTATTTGAGAACAGTAATCATACTCCGATGAATTACTTTCTACCAAGCTGAAACTGAACTACATGTATTTAAGGTTTTCTCAAGGCAGATGCTGCCCCCATAACCACAGATCATACTCCAACTGATGCACCAATTGCAGCAGCTGTGACACAGATTTCTTTTCTCTGAGAGTCTTTCTTTGCTTGGAGAGGCTGCTCCTGCTCTCTTGCCAACTCCAATGACAAGCTCTCCTTGAGTTCCTGCATTCCAATCGAGTAGATAGAACAAGGAACTTTCGCATAATTCAAGTAGCTAATCAGTAATCAAGCAGGTAAAACGCTGCAATCAGTCAACACAATTTTCAAATGCTGCCTAGTTTTTTTAGAGGGGCGGTAAAAAATACAGCTCAGCGGAAGTATTCCACTATTCTTCTACTACAGTTGAATGACAGAACATACACTCTCAAAGCAGCATTACCAACAGGTGGTTGAGAGAACGTTATACATTTCACAGGAACGTTCACGTGCTCTTTAGCCAGAGAAGATGTTGCTAGAACTCTCAAAATTGCAAGCGTAGACAGCACAGCTACCTGGCATCATATAGAGATCGAGCCATCAGTAGATAAGAAGCTCATATTAGTATATCAAGACAATATAAGTAGGGTATAATAAATATCACTTACAGCTCCACCAAGTGAATGCCCACAAACAATTTACCCGCACTTTTCAAAAAAAAGATAAGTCTTAGAGCGGACAGAGAGCTAGAGTAATGAAGGTTTGAATTTTAATATTTAACTTAATTGAATTTTAATAATTATGTACCTTCTCTAACTTATAAAATGTATTTATATTTCAATATAGGAAAAATGTGATGAGCTCAAGCTAACACAGAGAAGTTCAAGTGCTAGTGATAATGCTGATGGATCTGAGCCCTCCGTTGGAAATGACCTGAGTATCTGGTTGGAGGCGAGTGGAGGATTCAAGGGGGGAGGATATTGGGAATGAGTTCTCTGAGCAGAACTCATCAAGTTTCTGGCACATCTTCTTCCACCCAACCAACAATAAGGGCACAAATAGATACCCTAACTGAAGAAGTCTCTCATTTAAAAGGCATCATTTTGAAAAGAGATGAAGAAATGAGAGAAATGCGTAGACAGCAGAATTTTATTATGTACCATCTTTAGTTAGACTCCGCTCTGAGTCTGCTTCCTCTTGTTTCCGGTGATGATTCTTCATAGTCTAGTTGTGTATCAATATAATTTTTTTCACAATTAGTATTGCTTTAATTTTTTTAATTTGTAAATCTTTTATTCTTTATTGATTAATATTATTTTTTTATATCGAATAGGGTTGATGAAGGGGAGTATTGGCGCAACGGTAAGGTTGTTGCCATGTGACCTAGAGGTCACGGGTTCAAATCCTGGAAATAGCCTCTTGCCAAAGGCAAGGTAAGGCTGCGTACAATGGATCCTTTCCCCGGACCCCGCATGGCGGGAGCTTCGTGCACCGGGCTGCCCTTTTTATCGAATAGGGTTGATGAAATCAAGGATGGCTAAGAGGTAAGTTTTTACATATTATACTTTATTTGTATAAATAAAGTTATAATATTTTTATTTTCTGATGTAGGAAAAGAAAAAGAAACTACGATGAAGAAGAGAGTGATGCAAAAAGTATTATCTGAGGCCGATGTCATGGACGGTGATACTTTTTGTTTCTTGTCATTTGGATACTTTATTATTTATGTATTTTATTATCGATAGATGTTATGTTTGGAGGATGTTATGGATTGTTTGATGCTTTAGAGTTGATATGTATTGTATGATTATGAATGTTAATGTTAGGATGTGTTTGTTGTATTATTTGATAATTAGATGTGTTTATATGTTAATATGCAAGTAATTGTAATATAGGATGTGATATATGTGATGATTGATATCTTGTAAATGAATTGGAGTATTTGTATATGTAAACATGATTCATATTTCGAAGAAACAGATTGAAGCTATGATTTTTTTTTGATTTGCGATGAATCATGGATTCATCGCAAATGTATCGAAAATCTATTGTTGTATAGTAATTTTGGCGACGAAAGTGTGTTTTCATCGCCAAATTGGCGACGAAAAACTAGTTTTCGTCACCAATTGGCGACGAATTCAAGTTTTTTATCGTCAATTGGCGACGAAACGTTATTCATCGTCAATTGGCGATGAAAGAGATTTTTCGTTGCCAATTTGGCGATGAAAACAGATTTTTCGTTGCCAATTTAGCTGTAGAAAATTTGTTTTGCTCGTCCACTTTGGTGACGAAATTGCGTTTTCGTCGTCAATTTTTGGCGACAAAAAACCCCTTTCGTCGTTAAATTTGACGACGAAACATAATTTCGTCGTCATATTTGCAACGAATTTCTAATTTTTCATCGCCGAGGGTTGCGACAGGCTCTTTGCAACGAAAAATTTTTCATCGCAAGAAAAGCTATCTAGTTCCAATTTGATCATAGTTTAGGGACAAAGGTTGGAGGATCCGTTGATTGGCATTGATCCCTTGAGATGCTATGGATGCTCTAATGATGTTTCCTGAAGGCATATATATTTTCCCATCTTATGCTCTACTATATACATCATAAAGAGATGGGGTGGCTTGACTCATTGTGATAATAGGTAAGAGGTATCCAACAACGACTTTATATAGTATGTTGTTTGGAGTAGATAACTCTATAAAAGAAAATGTAAGTAGACGAGAGGTCCTATGCCCATGGAAGTAGTGACTATGTAAGGAGTCAATAGTGACTCCATTAAATGGTTCAAGTAGGTGGCTCATCAAAACTTATAAAACACACAAATGTGGTATTGACTCCCTACACTCTAAAAACTCTCTAAGAATAGAAGGTGAAAAGGCAAAGTCAATAGATCTAACTCGCTAAATAGGTGTCTTCCATGTTGGTCAATTGCAAGTTATTATAAAACTCTTTGCAAATTAAAGATCAACATTGATTGTCTAAGAGCAATAGACTATCCTATGCACACTATAGTTGTAAAATATTATAAAATATTCTTGCTTACTTATATAGCTACAATATGATCACAGTGGAAACAGTAAAGATAAGAAATTATTATATATAGCAATTTTAATGTAATGAATACTTTCAATAAAAGAAAAGACACATATAGTAAAGAAAAAACATATAACTATTTTATAGGGTTCGTCAGTCCCCTTGGATTCCTACTCCATGACCTATGGACCTGTAAGGCAAGTCACCCTTTGCAAATCCACTCATTTTCTACTTCACAAAAATTTTCAAGAGGTGGAGAAACATTTATAAAAACCATTTATAATTGACATAAGCAATAGAAAAGGAATAAGAATGTTAGACACAAACCAAATAAAAAGCTTATGAATAGAGTAGAAAATGAACCGCAAAAATTAGAAAAACAATATTACAGTAGAGAACATAGCAGATTGCTATAGAAGAAACACTTATAATTTTAATTGATCTCCTAGTCGAAGTTCCCTTGCTTGATTTTTATAGACTTGAAATTGTTGCCATCAATTGATTAATCATTTCTTAGCAGTCGACTAATCCACTATTATTGAGTCTTATCAACAACGACTGTTGTTGACTTCAACCGACAACTCTTTTGTTATCAGCTAACTAATTTGATATCACTTGACTCGAAGTTTTCATTAGTTGACTTAACTATGATACATCATCTAATTCTCTTTCTTGGATTTGAAATGATTGTTTCACTAACTATATCATCAATCGTTTATCATATTCTATAATTTGACTGCTCTGAATAAAATTATGACTGAATCATTTGGATCATGAACATATCATCTCTTGATTAAGTCATCGATTGACTTCTTTGAAGTTTTTTTATCTCTTGATCCATTTGATGATTGTTTTATTAGTCAACTACTATATCTTTATGAGTCAATTGCTGATGATTAGTTTTGACTTCTTCAATTCATATCTTGTTTAACAATTATAACAAAAAATTTGAATGAACAAATGATTGATTAAAAATGTCACTCGACTCGAGTAATCAATTGGTAATTATCATTAGTCAACTGACACATTGACTTTGATCCTAAAATACTACTTTTCAGTCAAGTCAGTGATTTAGTAAGAAAACTACTCTCACTGAAAATATAAGCCACTCTCTTACATCTCATCTTGCAAGAGTTTACCTCCTGGACGTTTTTCATGTCTGATACTCGATCATTTTTAACCTACCGAAACTTCTTATTTTCTTAGTTTCTGGTACTCTTTAACCTATTGAGACTTCATCTTCCAATGCTGATTGGGCTTTACAACTTTGCGTGTTACCATGTTTAATGTTTGGTCAACCTCGATTCACTAAGGCTTCTGTCAACTCCTTTTAGACTTTTCAATTGCTTGGTAATATTTATGTCAATTGCATCTTCATATTTGACACAATTTGTTAGTCCAATATAGGTATAATCATAAACCTTTGCTAGTCACATCCAAACACTATGATCAAGCTTGATTACTTGGTGTCTATTATATCAATAATTTTCTCTTTTTATGCTTAGCAACTTGTTTAAAATTAGAATAAAAATTAAAAGATTAAATTAAAAAATCTTAAAATTTCATGTTGTGCTTGTTAGTGTTGGAAGCACCACAGTGAATCCAGAGTTTTAATGTATGACTAAATGTAAAGTTAGTTTATTTATGAACTAATAATTTTGTGTTAAGTGAAGTAAGTTACTTAATAAGTACGAAGTCCTGATTGAGAATTAGACAATTGGTTAAGTCCTAGTGAAGTTCGACAAGTGCGAAGTCCTAGTTGAGAACTAGATAATTGGTTAAGTCTTAGTAAAACTAGACAAGTGTAAAGTCCTGGTGAAAACTAGATAATTGGTTAATGTTAAATACAGATGGAATTCATATACATCTCCACAACGGTATGATATTGTCTACTTTAGGCTCACGCTCTCATAGTTTTATTTTTGGGCTTTACCCAAAAGGCCTCGTACCAATGAGATATTTTTCATTTTATAATCCCAAGTTTTTTTTTCATGTATTTCCAACGTGGGACTTTGATTGCATTCCAACAATCTACTTCTCAAACAAAAGACCACTGGGAGCCCCTTCTTAAGGGTCCCAACGGACCACTTATTGGTATGGGCCCAACGGATCCGCCCCTTAACGGACCCCTTAATAGGAGCTCCCACCACATAGACTCGCTCTGATATCACTATTAAATACAGATGGAATTCATATATCTCCATAACAGTACGATATTGTCCACTTTGGGCCCACGCCCTCATGATTTTATTTTTGGGCTTTACCTAAAAGACCTCGTACTAATGAGATATTTTCTATCTTATAACCCCAGGATCTTTTCTATGTATTTCCAATATGGGACTTTGATTGCATTCCAACAGTTAAGTCTTGGTTGGAAATCAAGTAGAAAAGACCTAGTTGGGAACTAAACAAAACAAGTCCCAGAAAAGTCAGTTGGGAGCTAAAGTCTTGGCAGAACAAGTCCAAACATAATCAGCCGGGAGCTGAAGTCTTGACAAACAAGTATAAGAGGAGTCAGTCGGAAGCTAAACTTGGCAAATCACACTAGATGAGTTAGCTGGGAATTGAATATCTAATCAAGGTATACATGAGTAAAGTTAAACTTTATATGATACTGATTATGCGTATCAAGTGCAAGGAAACAAGGTTCAACGATTCAAGGCAATTGGGAGGGAGTCCAGGCAACTAGTTGGAGATAACCTTCGATCATTGGAGTCCAGGTCTACTAGGCGACTAGAGTGAGGAGTGGGCAACCACAACATCCAGGTGATTGTAGATGCTTCCAGATGATCGGTAGGGATGAGATCCAACAATTCAAGAAAGCATGTCAAAGATAGAAATTGACCCAATTCCAGAGGACCGGAGAGAGTTCAGTTAACCGGAACTACATATAACATTTACTATTAGATAAATATTGCAACTACGTCAGCAATCTCTTAGGCAATCGGGGATGGTCCAGTCGATTAGGAAGTACCACGTTAGCATCTGAAGAAGACCTATAAAAAGAGTCTCGAGGTAGAATCTTCATTATTCAATTCTTTTAATTTACTATAAGTCTGCTTGTGCTTTTAATCGTTGCGCTCTTCGGACTCAACTTCGGCAATGTATTGCAACACTGTGTCTCATCTTCCTAAATCGACAACACTAGCATAATTTTATTATTTCTTTATTGCCGTAGAATCATATATTACTATGTGTTTAATTTTTAGATTCTTTTTAGGTTTCTCCACTTTTAGAATCTTTTTAGAAAGAAGTTAATCGAAATAAGAATCAATTTGTTCAAGTTGTGCGTCTTTATTATTTGTGTGAAAATTTTGCATGCTTAGAAAAAGATATTGTTATTAACTTCATTGCATGCTTGAGTTAACTGCATATATTTATTCTGCTATATTACGCTAGTAATTTCTATTTTAATTTCAAACTCATAAAATTTGTAATGCTATTCACCCCCTCTAATGTTTAGTTCAATCATACAATGCTTAATTTTAATCTTGTAAGAAGAGTAAGAGATTTCTCTATCTCTAGAACATATTTAAGAAGGAGAAGGATAGTAGACTACATAGAATGACTCATTAACAATTATAGATCGTGAAGTAGAAATTAAGAAATAGGAACTACGGGTTCCAAACCACATAAAGACTTATATTAGCATTGCTTGCACTTTTTTTTTATATTTGTTTTCACTACATACTAACTCTTCTGCAAAGGTGGATCCGCCACCTTAGTGGCCTACACGGTCGGCCCCACGACCATCTGTGAGGAGGTAAATCGAGAAAGTGCAGTTGGTTACGACGCAGGAGGGTATTGCCTGGCTTCGCTAGGATTCGAACCCTTGCCCTCTTCTGCAAGTCTGCTGCGTCGTAACCAACTCACCTATGCCCCCGGGACTACATACTAACTCTAAGTGTAGAATCAAGCAAGCGAATTAAGCAATTGACTATTCACCCTCTAGAGACTCACAATCAAGCGAATTAAGCAATTATATGACTCCATTTATATAATTAATTTATCTGGAAAATGAAAATTTTAATTTTTTAAATACTCAAGTTTATTGGTAAAAATTATCCCCTCGTACAAAAGTTTTGTATTTATTTTGATAATTATATAGAGCAAAAATTAAAAGGATACTCTAAATTATATAAATTATTAAAAAGACGTTTTTTTTTTAAAAAAAATAAAAAACACTTCATCGTATATTTTATATCAAAATATTTTTTATTTCAATAATATTACAGTAATTATTTTGTAATTATTATAATATAAAATTAATTATTTTATTTTAATCAAAATAAATATTATTATATTAAAATATTTTTATCAATTTAATCAAAAATTATTTAAAATTTATTAAAATTATTTTAAATGGATCAAAATAACTTTAAATACAGTAGTAATAATTTATAATATTGAACCAACTTAATTAAAATTATTTAAATTTTATAAATCATTTTAAATTAATTAAAATTATTTTAAAATAATTACATCAGCTATCCAAGTAGTTGATACACAGCTAAATCCTAAATCCTATGCTCTTAGGGCATGATTGAGTTAATTACGAGATTGATTTATTGAAGTAGATAAGAATCAAATTTCGATGAAGTCGAGATAATGCCTTTTTTGTAGTAGTCAATTATAATTTCTTGATTTACCTGTGTGAAATCGTTGCATTTTCTTTTGCTGAAGTACGATAATATTGTATTAGTTATCACAGTGTATAATAGTTAATCGTAAATATTATAATAATTTATTAAAATTAATACACAAGCTTAGCCCTTAATCGCTTGGCCTAGTTTACTCTCATTACTCAATAGTGGTAGTGGCCGAGTAGGGTTTCAATAAATTCCCAACCGCAGGTTGCATGCGCTCCCCATGGCGCTCTCCGTAGAACCTGCCTTCGTTGGCGCCGGTTGCAACCGGATCGTGAACAATGTTTCCTGGGGTCCCTCAGGCTTGGTGGCCTTCGGCGCCCAGAACGCCGTCGCCGTCTTCTGCCCGCAGGTGTTCGATCACTAGCTCTTCCTTTTTTTTTTTTTTCACTCGCATCTGTTTCCCGTTTGTTTTTTGACTCTTTCTCGTGGTTTTGTCCAGAGTGCTCAGATATTGACTACGCTTCCAAGACACAAGGCTGTTGTTAACTGCACGCTATGGCTTCCCTCTAACAAAGATGCCCACAAAGGTGTCACCTTTCTTCCTTCCTTTCATCTTGTTCTTAGTCATGAATACTTTTTGTTCGAGTTCATGTATGATGATGGGTAGCAATTCACAGAGCCATTAGTTTTTTTTTTTAATTTTAATTATGGGGAGAGATTTTTTTCAAATGTTTTGATAGACACTTACGTGTTGAGGCAATTATTCACGTGTGCGAACCATATAATTAGAGAAATTAGTTGGATTTCCTTCTCAGTGGATTTTTCTATTAGAGTATTTGTCTAAATTTCATAAAGATCAAGTGTCTCCTTTACTGTTTCGCACCAATTTCTAACCATTTTTTATAAAAATCAGGAAAATGCAAATATTAACAGTAGAACTGTGCTATGGTTAACCCTGCAACCATCTATTTCAACTTTGTCTTGTAGTTAATAGTACTGCTACCAACTTTAATTGGATATATTTGTTGTTCAGTATATTGCTACTGATAAGTGGGGTTGCAGGAGCGTTAGATTGTGGAGTGTGGAACCTCAATACTTTATAAGTATCAGATGGATCTCCATCCTTCCTGATTTAGTTTGAGAAGCGGCACCATAAAGGTCTTACTCTCAAAGTATGTACCTAAATGGACATATGGATGTCTATCAATGTGAAAAAATGCCCTCATTACATGGTGTTTTTTGGGAAAATGAAACAAACTTTTAGTTCACTCTATTGCTGAACTGATTACCACCTGGTTCACTGTTTTATTGATTGATTGTACTGGTTCAACAACTTAAATAAATACTTTTCTTTTATACGAGGCCTTTGAGTAACCCTTATTTGAACTACTTCAGTCAGCTGAATCTGCTGCTTCATTTTAGTTTTAGATACATATCCGCCTTGGGTACATTGACAAGTGGTTGGGACTTGTGAGTCTCAATTGTCAATATATCTAAGGTTGAAAGAAAGCAAAATTGCAAGAGTCTATCTCCAAATAGGGCAATATCTTGATGGGCCAACAAGTTTAGATAAATGTTCAATGCCTTCATTAACCCTCAGTTCAACACGAATAAAGGAACAAGTTTGATAATAAAAAGAAGGAAAAAAACACGAAGGCATGATTGTCATGGCCAAAAGTGTAGATAAATGTTCAAATGCGCTCATCAGCTCTCAGATAAAAAAGAAAAAAAACAACAATTTTAGGCATAATTGTCCTGTCCTGTCCATGTTTTCCTTCACTTTAGAGAGTTATTAAAGTAGAAGTTGGCAATCATCTTGCTTTATTCTACAATGACTTGATGGAAATGCTCACCTTCAGGCACCCCCAATACATGTTGTCCCACTCCCACATACTGCAGCCATTTCCTGAAGCAAGGAAAGACTTTTGTGTTTATTTCTTCTCTTTTTCTTGATTGTAAACTCACCTGTCAGAAGTAGAATTAGAAGCTTTTATATTCATGTTATTTTTTTCTAGCTTGCTGCACTAACATTTCATAATATATCTGTGACAGTTCCAAATGCAGAGGTGCATTATTTGCTCTCAGGAAGTTCTGATGGTCAACTTGTGGTGTGGGAAATGCACCTCAAAAGAAGAGAGGTTTGTAGTGACTAGTGAGATAAATTCTACATGTTTCTGCAGTAATAAAATCAATTAGTGAAATCTCTGCTCGTAGTTTCTGTCTGCTGTGTTATCAGAGAACATCCTTTTTTTAATCATCCTGGATTGCATAATTGGTATAAAACAGAATCTCAATGTTGTTGGCAACTGCTTTTCTGGGAGTACTACACCAGTTGCAGTTCTGAAATCAATATGAAAAACAGGCAAATTCCTAGAGAAAGGCTATTTTTCCTTGTATTTGTTGAACACCTGAGTTTGTAGCCTTAGTCATTCTAGATTATCAAATGGAATTCCACAATTAAGAATTAAAATATGTAGATTGGCCCCTTTCCTTGAATTTTGAACATTTGGAATAGTGATTAGTCAGCCAACTTTAACTAGACGGAAGTCTTATTTTCAAATTGTGCTGTGAATAATATTATCTCATCACTTCATGTATTGTGTTTGGGCTAGTCAAGTCATCCTGTGCATGAAGGGGAGTGTTAAGAATACAAACATTGTGCTCTTTCCTTGTAGCATGAGCTTTGGGGAGTAAACTGTTAGCCAATCGATTTTAATAACTACTACCAGTGTTTTGAACGCTGGCCCAGGAGAGTGAATGTGCAAGTCTCCAGGTGGCCATTTTCCGATTGAAATTTTGGTAAAACTAGAACAATAACACTACCTAGATCGGATTGAATTAGTCTCCGACTCTTGGTTGAACTGGTCCAGTCTGTTTTTTTTTTCCAAAACACTGCTTGTAACTTACAATTAAACTCAGCAATCACAAGGGGTTCAGTAGAGGATTGGATAACAACAAGCTTGATAAAGAACAAGACTGCATACCACAATTTTGACTTGTGAAAGAAATCAACTTATCTTTTGCAAAAATGATTTTGAACTTCAAATCTGCACATATAGTTTGTGTATTAAGATTTTTATAGAACATATTTCAGATAATGCTCATGTTGAATGGAAATCTATTAGGATATAAAAGAATGATTGTTCGGTTGGTTTGTATTAAGGGTAAGGCCATTGTTTATAGCAGTTGTAGATTACTAACATGTTCATCCCTTGCTAGTAAAAGAGGCTCTGATCATATGAATCCGTGAATGAATTAACCACATTTGCTAACAAACTCTTCTGTTTTTCATAGTTTCAGGGAAATTACATGGACTAGGAACTGGCAAAATCTAGTAGCATTTGTCATGACCGCTTGACTCATATTTTTTAAAAACGTTTTCTTGTGGAGGAAATTATCTGCCTTGTTAAAATTTAAGAAATACAAGTTCATTTACATTATTGTTTATATACAGATCATATAGGTTCATCATAGACCCATGGTCTGGCTTTAACACTAAATTGTCATTTCTTATAACTAAAATAGAAAGGAGATATTACTTCCAAATATATATAGAGAGAATTATGTTTCATAACTTAAGGATGAAACAACATTAACTTTCTGTTAACTAACTGATATCATTTTAACCAAATCAATCAATAATTAATTTTTTATTTTAAAGATTGACATTCTATAATGATGTTATATGCAGGGAACTTGTATATGCTCAAACGCATCTTCTCACATACTCTTTAGGTTTTCTTTCAGTTGTTGATGCTCACAAAATTTGCTAGTTCTCTAGCCTTTAGGTTCTATTCGCAATATTCTCCATTCCTTTTATCTAGCATGGTTTCAGCTTCAGCTCAATACTACTTTGGGTTGAACTTCAGTTGGTGTTTGTCGCTAATATTTCTAGTACCTCTTTACATATTCTGAGTATTCACAGATAATTATGTGTATAAAATGTATATGTCAATTAGCTAACTTGTTAACCGTTGGATTTTATTTTAATGGTTCATATACAGTGGAGAAGTGTATTGCAAGTATCAGAAAGGCATAAGAAAGGCATTACATGTCTAAGTGGATTGATGATTTCTCCTACTAAGGCTATGTTTGTTTCTACTTCTTCAGATGCTCTCATTTGTACATGGGAACTGATTTTTCCATCCAGTATGTCAGGTAAGGCAACATTAAAAGCTGATTTAAGTTTTTCTAATGGTTATCAAACTCTTACTGAATAAGTTGGAAACAGAAAGCATTTCAATTTTCAAATAACTTTCTTGGTGCATGATTAGTTTACTGAATGTCTTGAAGATTCTAGTAGGGAGTAAGAGAAAATAATAGTAAACAATAATCGGTCATTATTGTTTTTACATGTCAATGACTTTTCTGGTGACCTATGCATGGTAGTCAAGATTGTGTTCCGGACCTTAGCATCTTTCGATCAAAACTAACTTAAATTGATCCAATGTCTACTTACTGTTACTATGTAGGATTTCAAAATCCCAACAACCATGACTAGATAGAAATGTACATCCAACTCATCATATATCCAACTCAATAATTTAAAGATTGATGTTAGAAGTTTTTTCTTTATAAATAGGGAACTTTGAATTCCATAATAGTTTTATATATTTACTATCTAATAAATTTATTTATGCTTCATGAAATTTGAATGTTACTTATTAAATGTTTTATATAGTAGTTATATATATTGCAATATTGAATGCTATTCTAAAATATTTTAATTAAAATTTTCAATCTTACGATCCTATGCTCCGATCAATCCTGCGCTTCAATTCTAGGATTTGAAACTATGGATATCTTCTCATTCCTAGGTAGGATCTGGCAACCTTGGTTCTGTGTCATTGTGTCCTGGAAATATGGGAATTTAAATGTCAAACTTTTCTTAACTAAAACTTACTTTGTTCTTTTTAGTCGTGGGTCATTTGCACATTCATTTCTTTTGTCTTTCAAAACTGTTAGATATATATATCTATAGAATCCACAACCTTGGTAGATTTGTGCATTGAGCTGTTTCTTCAACATTTTTGGAATATTACAAAAAAATATTTAACTTGTAGCAGCATTATTATTATTACTATTGAGTTTTGACCAATAATTGTGCTGTTCATTGATTTCTAATAGGGGATTGCAAAATTTCCTGTTTGGAGTCTTTCTCTGTGGGTTCAAAGCCTATGGTTGCACTGTCCTTGGCTGTCTTACCAGGAGACACAGACAAAGTTATTTTAGCCATGGGAGGACTAGACCAAAAAATTTATATTTACCTTGGCGAGTTTACTGGAAAAGTAAGCATAGTATTGTTTTGTTTTGTTTATTGTGTTTTTTTTATTGAAATCTGTAACTGACATATTTTCAATATTCAGTTTGTGCGTGTTTGTGAGCTAAAAGCTCATACAGACTGGATAAGAAGTTTGGATTTCTCTTTACCTGTTTGTTTAGATGGACAAAAAGAAAGCCTTTTTCTTGTAAGTTCATCTCAGGACAGAAGCATACGAATATGGAAGATGATTATGTGTAGTTCTTCAGCTAATCCTCAAATGCCACAGAGGAAAGAAAGAATTGGCTTGACATCATACATTGAAGGCCCTTTATTTATGGCCGATTCTAATTCCTACCAGGTTTCTCTGGAGTCTTTGCTTGTTGGGCATGAAGATTGGGTATACTCTGTCGAGTGGCAACCTCCTATTTTTGATGGAAGCAAAGCTCATCAACCTATGAGTATTTTGTCTGCATCTATGGACAAGACAATGATGATATGGAGACCTGAAGAAAGCACTGGTATCTGGCTAAATGTGGTCTGTGTTGGTGAGTTGAGTCATTCAGCCTTAGGCTTCTATGGTGGCCACTGGGCGCCAGATGGTGAGTCAATTCTTGCTCATGGTTATGGTGGATCATTTCATTTATGGAGGAACACTGGTATGGGTTATGAAGATTGGAAGCCACAGAATGTTCCCTCTGGTCATTTTGCTTCTGTATCTGACATTGCATGGTCCAAGAACGGTGAATATGTACTTTCTGTAAGCCATGACCAAGTAAGAAATTATCCTCATGACAGAGCTTTCTTATTGTGGGTTGTGATAGTTTTGTCAATTGGATCCTTAGCTAGCAGTTGAAAAATAGTTCAATTAGTTCATCTTTACTGAAACAGTGTGGCAATTCTTTATCTGCAGACAACTCGTGTGTTTGCTCCCTGGCATAGTGAAGCATCTTTTGGGGAGAGGACTACTTGGCATGAGATTGCACGGCCACAAGTTCATGGTCACGATATTAATTGTGTGGCCATTATACAAGGGAGTGGGAATCATCGGTTTGTCAGTGGTGCTGATGAAAAAGTTGCTAGAGTTTTTGAGGCTCCTTTGTCCTTTTTGAAAACACTTAATCATGCATTACAAAAATCCAGCTGCTTTGAAGACATCTGTGAAGTACAAGTATTGGGGGCTAACATGTCTGCTCTCGGATTATCGCAGAAACCTATTTATGCACATGGTGAGTTTCTTTTCTTTGCATTTCAACATTAATGAGTGGGAATTTATTAGAAGATATAATCAGCCTGGATGTTGTTGGATGAGCTAATTAGTCGGCCATGAAGCAACCAGTTAGAACTGGATTTGGGGTGGTAGTTCTTCTCAAGCAGGGAGAAGCTCTACATAAATTTGAAGAAACGCTCCATGACTTCATTTGTGATATTCTTGGGTTTGGTGGTGTCATCTAAAGGATTAGAGGTAAAAATCATTCAATAGTGGACATTGCCTAGGACAGTTCATTAAGTTAGAAACTTTTATGACTTGGCAATGTCTTATTGGTGATTCATAAAATTTTTTAGTACTATTATAGCCCCTATAACTATGAAGAAAACGTCAGTCTTTTTGGGCCAACACAACTTATGGACCACACAACTCCACAAGATTTATAAGAAGGGAAAGATTGGTTGAAACTCTAATTCTTTGGTTATTTGATTTTTCAAATGTTTGTGAAGTGACATGTGATGCATCTATTTTAAGATTGAAGGCATAATAAGCTAAGAAGAGTATCCTATTGCATTTTTTAGTGAAAAGATGAATGATGCAAAACAATAATATTCCACTTATGGCAATTTTATGCAATAGTTCAAATTTTGTGCCATTGGTGACGTTACTTCCTTTCACAAGAGTATCCTATTGCATTTCGCTTGACATTACCAAGCTCGTCAATACATCAATTAAAAAAAAGCAACTTAAAAAAAAACTATCTAATCAACATTGGAAATGAGTTGCCATTTTACAAGGATATTCCTTCGTAATTAAACACAAATAAGGTATTGAAAACAAGACAACTAATGCACCTAGCATAGCAATATATATTCTTTCTTCTATGGCTGTACAAGTGGTGAGATTTAAGCCATGATTTTAAAGTTTGTGCTATGCTAGTCAACACAGGTGGGATTTATCGTTTTGCCTGTCGACCAATATCAGTACCTTGATTGCGAGATTGCCGCGACCTTGCGAGGTCACATAGGGTGTCGAACCCCTATGGGGGTGGGGGTCGTTGCAACAACCACGATTTTTTAATTTTAATTTTTATTTTATTATTTTATTATTTTTAATTTTAAAGGTTATATTTTTTTATTTATAAATAAGTATTTTCTTTTCTCTATTAAAATTTTCCTTCTAAATTTTTTCCTCTTTTATCCATTAATTTTTCTCTTCTTTATTAATTTTTTTCTTTCATTCATTAGTTTTTTTTCTCCATCAAAATAAATAAAGAGAAAAAAAATACCTCTTAAGGTAAATTGAGGAAAAACAAAACCTCTTAACCTCTTTAAAGATGATTATCATTTTCCCTTCTTAGATAAAAACTTAAATATAATATAAATTCTAACATTATAAGATGTATTACTACAAGTAAGCTAAATTATTTTATATATAAATTGGATTTAATTTTAAATTGATCAAAATATATCTAAATTAAATATAGTTTAAACCTTCTTGATGGACTTTAGTCAAACATTTCACAAATATTATCAAAATTCAATATTCAACATCTCAAATATAGCTTAATAATAAGCATCTATGACGATTAAATATTAATAAAAATATTTTTAATTAATATATTTTATATCAAAAAAAGTATTAAAATCATATCGGCACAACATGATAAGGTACCAAAACTATATCGTTCCGGCCATATACCGAAACTCCGACACGGGTTAAAATTTTAAACCTTAGTTTAAGCTACTCAAGAAAGATTATCCTTTGTGTAAAGATTTTAATATTATATTTGCTATCTTGTTTGTTGGATAGCATGTGGAATTATTTGATTTTAACTGCATAATGACTATCTCTTTAAGGGAACCTCACTTTGTTTGTTGAATACATCTCTTCGTGATCAAGTGATATGAAGTTACATGTTGGAAGGGCAACATGCCATTTTAGAAGCGATAAAACTATTGTAATGGCCGAAGATCAATTCTATTGGCTTAAGGAAATTGTTTGTCTTCATGGTTTGCCATTAACAATTGTTTCTATCAAGATATGAAGTTCACAAGCTAGTTTTAGCAAACCTTATAAAAAATGATGAATACAAAGTTGAAGGATTCTTCTTTCCATTCTCAAAGAGATAGTTAGAAGATTGAGTTATTTACTTCATTGCTTGTTTGGAGAGCATGTTACCTAATAGGTTCAAATCTTTCCTATGAGTGAATTTATACATAATAGACTTGTGGATAGTCCTGTGAAGACTTAATTTATTTGAAATTGTTATAGGTATGCTTCCTAAGAAGCTAATTAATTTGGTTTGTTTACGCAACACCAAGTGTGGAAGCTATGCTTTTAGCAATCACATACAAGATGTACATGATGATATCAAGTGAAAAATTGCTATATGCAATGAAAATGGTTGTGAATTTGAGGAAAGCAATATGGTTATGGTTCGTATAAGACTTAAACAATATCCCAAAAGGGATTATAAGAAACTTCACTAAGGAATGTTGGTCCCTATAAAGTTTGAAGAAAATAAGCTCTAGCTTAAATCCTTGATCTATAACATAGACGTGTTAGCTACATCTTCAATACTGAGGATCTCCTTATGCTATGAATATGAAGATATTATGGCAAGTAATGAACTTAGTGTTCGTCTACCATTGTTCAAATATTGAAAGAAGAAATTGAATATGTAATTGACCATTAGATTGCATCAGAAAAGAAAAGAGGTAGTTATTAGAAGAATCTTGTCAAACGAAAGGCATGACCACTTTGTGAATGTGCACAGATGATTGATAATTTATAGAATATGAATTCTTGTAGGTGAATCGAGATCTTTATGAAAAATTTTATGGCTTTTTACTGAACTGCGTTGGCAAACTTTAAGATTTCTCATTTCGCATATCTAACTTATAATACTCAAATCATATAGCGTATTCCTGAAATATCCCTCTTTCTCTTTAGGTCAATTTCGTTTGAAACTGACTGATGAACTTAGAGAGCACTGAATCACGTCAAAACAAAATCAAAAGCCTCCTTAATGCATTTATGCCTTCGGATCTGAATTTGATAGCGTAAATTGAGAGTAGTGAATTTTTAAACTTGCAAAGGCTTGATAAAATTTGTCAGAAACTCATTATAAAGTCTAGGACAATGATATTCACTAACCAAAATCACTAATGGGTTCCTAAGATTCTTTTGATTTGAAAATTATCAAACTTTTGAATTTTCAAATGGTATAGGTCCATCAACCAATTTCGTCCGAAACTGAGTGATGAACCTAGAGCACTCCGAATTACTTTAAACTAAAATCAATGTACTTTTGGAATTCTAAATGTATCTATGCTCTTAGATCTGAATTCGATAGCGTAAATTGTGAGCAATGAATTTTTAAACTTATAAAGGCTAGATAAAATTTGTCACAAGTTCATTATAAAGCTTAGGACAATGATACTCACTAATCAACACCATCAATGGGTTCCTATGACTCCTTGGTTTGAAAAATATCAAACCTTTGAATTTTTGAATGGTGTAGTTCTAACAATCAGTTCGTCCGAAACTAGCTGATAAACCAAGAGAGCTTTGAATCACTTCAAATCAAAATCAATGTACTCTTGAAAGCCTTATAGAGTAAAAATTTAGAGATGTACTCTCAATTTAATTCACCGTTTTCAATTTACACTATCGAATTCAGATCTGAGGGCATAAATACATTAAGGAGGCTTCTAGGAGTACAATGGTCTTAGTTTGAAGTGATTCATAGTTATCTAGATCCATCAGTTAGTTTCGTCCGAAATTGATTGATAGACCTAGAGAGAAAGAGGAGTCTTTTGGGAATATGCTATGTGTTTTGAGTATTATGAAAGTTAGATATGCAAAATAATGTGCTGTTCAGTAAAATGTCGAAAATTCTATGGTTTTAACTTGTTTGGGATGAGATTTTCTCAATCGGGAAAGCTGATGGATTGACATACTTTCGATAACAATGAGCTTATTTAGGAAATGATGTAATCATGATTTGAAATCTTATATCGTGCTGGGCAAAATGTTGAAATATATCATTTTAGTAGATTATTGAAATTCGAGATCACTTGACATGGACAATGCCTCCTTCCTATGTTTCACCTCCTCCTTTCTACAACCTCCAATCTATTACGGACACCATGAGTCGGAACATTGACATTATATCGAACAATATCGTTCTAGTTAAATATCAAAACCCTAGCGCGATTTGAGATTTTGAACCTTAGATGTAATGCCCAACAGTTTCAGTATTTGAAAGTTTTTGGGAAGTCGAAGAGTCAACTGTAAAGTCTAAGATGCCAATGTTTGAAAGTCAAAAGTTTGGAAAGTCAAACAGTTAGTCAAAAGAGTCTTTAATTTAGTCAAGAAGCTTTTTTGTTTGCAAGAAAACCTAAGAGTTAATCAAAGTATATTTGTGAGTCTTTTATGATTTGTTTCCTATGTTCTTAGAGTCCACCTACTTGCATAAATATGTATTTGCTGTACTGCTAAAGTAGAAAGATTATTTAAAAAAATTTATTTCAGATTGTGTGGTATAATGTGCCTAAGGTGTGATGCTTAGGATTCTTAAAGAGTGATGTCTAAGTTACTGTGTTCTCTTATATTTTTTAAACTAAATTGTAGATTTCTACCACGCATCTTCGAGCAATCAAATCCTCCTATTAGGCTACTTCACGAAAAAACACTATCAATATTAGCACTGGTATTTTATTATATAAATCATTACTTTTTGTGTAAATATCATAAAATCCTAAATAACACTCCATATCTAGTAAAATTGCTACATCGTGTACGTTTATCTTTAATAGCTAACTACACAATCACCGACCATAACTGTCTTTTCTTACTGCATACAAATTTGGTTTAGTGTGTTTAACACAGTACTGCAAGTGTTTCATATACATTATTCATTTGCGTTATGATTAAATCTGATATTATTGTCCACATGTACAGCTACTGGTGAAGTTCCAAGCGGGCTTCAGAATGATGCTGCTGATTCTCTAGAAACAATTCCTGATGCTGTCCCTGCTGTTTTGACTGTGCCTCCAGTTGAGGAGCAACTTGCATATCATACACTGTGGCCTGAATCTCACAAGCTTTATGGTCATGGAAATGAATTGTTTGCCATTTGTTGTGATCACAAAGGAATGCTTGTTGCTTCATCATGCAAGGTATATGCTCTTAATGGTCCACTTATATTGGTTACATAAAACTTTAGTATATCAAGGGGTTATACTTTTATCATCCAAGATACATTGAAGGGATGAAAATGAAACAATTATGATTGTAGGGCAAAACTAAGTAGTTTGAGTGTGTAGTTCTAATGTTTTTATTAAAATTTTTAATTAAAACTTAGTTTTTCATTAAAAATTTTAATAAAAACATTAGAACTACACACTCAAACTACTTAGTTTTGCCCTACAATCATAATTGTTTCATTTTCATTCCTTCAATGTATCTTGGATGATAAAAGGATAAGGTTACATCAAGGATTAGTTCTAAGTCCATTATCTTTTTACATTAATTATAGATGAACTCACTGGATATATCCAAGATATGGTACTGTGGTGCTTATTGTTTATAAATGATATTGTCTTGGTAGATGAGACCCGTTAAGGAGTAAATGCTAAACTTGAATTATGACGGGAAATGCTAGAAGTGGAAGGTTTTAGACTTAGTAGAGTAAAGATAATATATAGAATTTAAATTTAGTAATATTAGACGTAATGAGATAATTGTTAAGATAAGAGATGACGAATTATCTATAACTGAGAGCTTTAAGTATTTAGGATCATTTTTGCAAAAGGATGGAGGGATTGAGAGAGATGTTTACATAGAATACAAACACGATGGTTGAAATTGATGAAAGCGTCAGATGTTCTTTGTGATTGTAAAGTATCTTAAGACTAAAAGGAAACTTTTACAAAATGACGGTTACACCTGCTATGTTTTATAGAGTTGAATGTTGAATTATAATTCGAGCACGACTAGAAGATGAGAGTTGCAGAAATGAGAATCTTAAAGTGGATGTGCGGACATACAAGAATGAACAAGATAAGAAATGAAAATATTAAACAGAAAGTCGGGGTCGCATCTATTGAGGAAAAATTCTAAGAGACACGTTTAAGATGATATAAACATGTATGTAGACGATTAATGGACGTTCTAGTTAGACGATGTGAAACTATGACAAATGTGTACATCAAACGAGGAAGATCAAAGAAGACTTAATTAGCAACAATAAAATATGATAAAATTTATTTAAATATAAATGATGGTATAGTAGGGGATAAAACTCAATGACGTAGAATGATCTATATAGTCGACCTCACCTATTAGGATAAGGCTTGATGGTTGTTGTTATTGTTTTAATGACTTCTATGATTGACTTTGGAGTCTAAACTCAAGGCAGTTAAATGTATGCTACACAACACATGGTGATATAGTGGATATTATTAAAAAATAAATAGATTAGATTACAATTTGGTTTTAGGCCTAAAGAACAATGCTATATTGATATACACTATTTTAGACATTTCTAGTACACTCCAAGCTACAAATGTATTTGCCGCTAGGTCTGCAAAGTTGTAATTGCTAAACAACATGTGAGATTTACACCCTACAAGTAGCATAAAAATAGTTTTTGAAATAGAAAATCTGAATGTATAATTATAAAATTTGTAAAAGAAGTATTAAACATTACAAAGGTTTTTTTTTATCTATTGTATATGGGCCACTTTAGATAGTTGAGAAGACAAACACAGTTTGATGATGATGAAGTTCAATATAATGAACCTTTCATAGAAACAGATCGAGAGAAGAATGAGCTAAAATAAACAGTTCTAAAAATTATTTTTGTCTCATGCCTAAATGCTGAAAATTTCATTTATAATAAGATAAAAAATTGCAGGAATACAAAGAAAATAAGTGTTTGCATATAATTTTCATCCACTTGAGGAAATCTGATGATAAAACCAAGTTGTTATAATAGATTTTCGGGAGGAAATGAATATCTAGTAGCTATATTAATGTGACAAAGAACATACATGATAACAAAGTTTTCAATATTAGTGCGACCAAGAGCGTAATATATGATTTTCCTACAATTGTTCAGGTTATGCTACTCTAATCTAGATGAACTTACCAGCCATATTAAGACAAATCTCCTTAATGTACAATATTCTTAACAATAATCTACTAATTGATGAAACTGTAAAAAATAAAAAAAAACTTTAATTGTGGAGTAAAATTCTGGAAAGTAAAGAGATTAAGTTAAGTAGAACTAGACTAAATATAAGAACTGCAATTTCACGAATAACAAAACCTATGAAATAATAGTTAAGATGGATGGATATAAAAGGTATCTTGGGTTTATAATTCATCATGGAAATATTGACGAATATATAATTAATTAGATCAAAAGTGACTATTTGGAAGGAGAAGAGTTGTTAGAGTCTTGCTTGATCAACATGGGAACATTATGCTAAACGAAAAATTTATGAGTTATGGTATGACATCCATAGTTTATGGATTATAGTATTAGAAAATTAGGATGAAAACCCATAAAAAGTTAAGTGTGGCAAACACTAGCTGATGAGGAGGGGGAGGGGAGGAGCTATGTCAACACCTACTCTTCTAAATCACAGTTAAGTGGGAAAATATTGTAGAACAATTAGTAAATGTCCAAAAAAACTTAATCAATATGATCATGTTTAGTAGGGGCTGAAACCACCCCTATCTCCCTTTTCTCGTGTCCACCATTGCATTAATGACTCTAAGATGATTGTTTAGGATTACATTTAGAATATGAATGGAAAATAGTACTATCCTGAAGGCCTTAGATGTAGCCCAATCATAGTTATTGAAGTCCGATTGAATTAGTGATTGAACAAGAAATCCAGCCCAAGTTGACCTACAATTTGGATAAGCAAAAACTAGATAAAGCAAGTCGAATCCCTATTTTTAAAAATAGAAAAATTTTAGTGGTTTACATGGATTGGATTTTGTCGTGGGATGCAAAATGATAAATATACCACCGTCTACAATTGATGGTATGAAAGGCAAATCTAACCTTTAATAAAGTTAACTAAAATTGCATATTCATGTAACCCCAACAGCTCATCTATTTGAATATTTAAATCCCTAAATACCTTGCCTTGTGTGTGATGTTGTCTGCACACTTCATGACTGACACTGCTTTGTCGTAATCTGGAGATCATTGCCAAATCTGACCATTTCTCCACTCTGACAACTCATTTGCAGCCACTCTGACTGTTCTTAGTGTTTGGAGATCAAGTTGCCATGTGAACCTCATGTTTCAAAGACCCTCTACCATGCACAACCACATTTCCTTCTCTCCTTTCAGACTTTGCACCCTCCCCAGTTGGGACTTTGAAGTCCCCACATAGCCACACCCACAATCATGATAGCCTTCTTTTCTTTTTATAATCTTCTCCTTTTTTCGATGTTAGCTGTCCCTTTGCAGTGTCTTGACTACCTTGTTCCTCAGTTTTGGCTCCTCTTCCATTGATCAGATGGTTTTGCTAATTCCCCTCTATATAAATGGAAGGTAGTTTGCAATTTCATTTTTTCTTAGAATCACCCTTCTATAACAAATAATTTATTGCGGCAAAGTTATTCACACTAGTTAATCAGTTACAAGAATCAGTAAATTTTAAAACAATTTATATTGTATACCACTACCAGTTTACTGATCAGTGATTTATACTCTTGATCTATACAATATATTTGAGCAAAGCCATTTATTCCTGTAAATTATTCGACTGTAATTATATGAGCCATCTATGTAGCTTGATATCCTTATTCATGCAGTATTCCTAGATGAAAAGATCACACGTATAAAAACAAATTACCTTCCATTTATGTAGAGGAAATTATTAAATCATCTCATTCATATTTAGATGCACAATTTTTTAATATATGTAATACATCTCCGGTTGACCTGTTGAACTGTTGACCTAGGTTGGCCTGACCGATGGACTTAGCCAGGCCAATGTTCTGGTGAACATGCTGCCTAATCTATTGACTCACCGATTCGATAGTGAACTGATGGCTCAGAGTTTGACTAGGTGGGTTTCTAATTTTATTTTAATAATTATGGTTCTAATGATGTAACCAGAGAAAATAAGTTAAGATGTAAAAGTATATTCATTTTAGTGTTGAAGATGTGAGGGGTAGGGGAGATTAAAGAGAATATAATTAATATTGCTAGTGATGGAGTTCTGTATAACAGATATATAACTGACCTTGAATAGTAGTATTAACATAACTTGATATTGATATTGACATTGAGAAATTCAATACCCTATAAAATATAAATGCACAAAAACATACCCTAGAAAATATAAATGCACAAAAACATAGTTTATTTAAGTACGATTAATTGAAATCAGCATGATTCATAAAATGCTAAAAATAAAGCCATTTTTTAAAAAAGCAATCATATCAGCTAGGTTTAAAGATGTGGATTAACATGGCGAGTCATCTTTATTATGAAATTACGTTAATAAGAACAGTCAAAGTAGTTTAGTATTTAATTTTGAATTCTTACCCAGTTATAAAAATGTCATGTAGGAAAATATTTACATGAAACTCCTATTTTCAAACAAGTAATTATTCATAAGTTTTATCTTCAATTATTTTGGAGATGGTAAAAACACACTATTACGATATTATTTAGAATTGTTCATCATTAATAATCTGAAATCATTAGTAGTATTATTTAATATCAAATATTTTTAGTAAAATCAAATTAATAAATCATATCAATAATTTTATTGATGAATCGAATATTAATATGGTATTATTAGATTAATATCAGGTGCAATATTATTATTAATAAATTATGATAATGAAAAAAATTACTGTGATTATTCAATAAGAAATAATGATACTAATAATTGGTGGATAAAAATATTAATGAACAATGTAGAGAATATTATTAATAATACTAATAAAAATTGATAATGTACTAATAATAATCATTATAAATTAAATATTATTATTAATAAATATTGATCAGACAATTACTAATTTAATACAACTTAGTATGATATACATGGCCACTAATTATGTTAACTTTAATTCTTGATTTTAACTTAGATGCAGGATTATTATTAGTTATGAAATACATTAATACGTAATATTTGTGCCTGACCTCTTGTGTTCTCGATGCTTGTCTTCCTCTACTCCTGAGTCGCTTGACACTTCCACCTTAAAGATTCTCTGCAGCCATCAACACAATCCAACCAATGATGTAGGAGCACACATACTTAGTCTTCCTCCTAATGCATATGCTCCATATATTGGTGACAAGTCTCCATTACTAACATCACATGAATGACCCTCATATACCCTTCTCCCTTTCACTTGCTACATCTTGCATACTCCCCTCTCACCTTTGCTATTCTTTTATCGTTGATTTCCCAAGAATGCTTATTGGAATTGTTTAACTGAGATAAATCTTCTCAAGTTCAGTTGTGTCCATTTGATTCCTTTGCATGAATCTAGCAAATTTCAATTTATTGACTGATGGTGCTTGATTTCTTGGTAGAAATTGGATTGTCGTGTTTGCTGATTCAATCCAGCTAAATGAATACAAATTGGGATCAATTGTGAGCCATGTATTTCAAGCAATGCGATGATCCAATGTTTAGAATTTCACTGTTGCTGTGAATTTTGTTATAATCAAGAATATCATCTTGATGCCAAGCTGAGCCAACACTCGACAAGGATCAACATGAGTCCAGTTGTGCTGACATGGTTTTGAATTGGTCCCGCTTTCTTGATTGTCTTTGATTGGTTCACTCTGCTTGAGCAGATTATGAAGGGGACTTGCTTAATGACTACATATGACTGCATCTGACATTCAGTTTACATCTCCAATTAAATACTTATTTGTTTTCTTCAACCGATTTAAGGTCAACCAAATTTACATAAAAGCTCAAGCTATACTATTTAGTATCTTATAACTTGTATGTTAATTTGAACATTTGATTGGGTAGTGATATAATATATATATATATATATATATATATATATATATATATATATATATATATTTTAATACTGACCATATCTTTCTTTGCCTAGGGTCTCATATATTGTATATGTACTATGCAATTGATCTACCATATACTATCTGCATAAACATTTTGAATCCTTGTAATTTGATTTAAACTCCGTAGAAACCATTAAACAAAGTATAACAAACACCTTACTAATCTCATATTAGGAGTTTGTATTAATACCAAAATGACTATCTTACATTGGATGAACACATTGGTCCTTGCCACATCGAGTGAGATCAATATGATAATTTTTTTCATTATGCGTATTAAATAGTGTTTTTAGGACAGTTGGTACTTGAATTGGTTTTGCTGCATGTCTTATGATTATATCAATGAAAATTAGTTGGACCAATATAGCTGGAATCTCTGAGTACTTGTGCATGCTTATTGGTTACTTAATGTAATATTCACATATATACAAGGTTTAAAATAAGCTATATCGAGATTTCGATCCTTTCGGTACCGTATGGTGCCGTGCCCAAGGTTTAAAATATCGAGCCGTACCGGAGTTTCGGTCCTGGACCGGAACGATACAGTTTCGGTACAGTATCGTACCGTGCCGGTATAGTTTCGGTATTTTTAAAATATAAAATATATTAATTAAAATAAAAAATTTAATCTAAATATTTAAAAATAAAAAATAAATTTTTTTTGATAATTTATAGGTTTTAATAAAACCTATTTAAATTATCACGAATTATAACTTTGAACTATAGCTAGGAGTTGATTATTAAAAGGTAATTAAAACCTAAGTTTTAAAAATAAAAAATCGGAAAAATCGCGCGCCGCGTGATCGGTGCGCCCGCGCGGAGCGTCGCCGGGCCCCGGCGGCATCGTCGGCCCCGGGCAGGGCCTCCGGCGGCTTCGCCGGCCTCGAGCGGGGCCTCCGGCGGCGTCGCCGAGCCCAGGCGACGCCACCGGAGGCGTTCCCCGACCGGAATCGTGTGCCGGTGCCGGTGCCGCGACGGAACGCATTTTTTCGTGCGTATCGGGCGATACGGCATGAGATTTTAATCCTTGGCCGTGCTAGTATAGTTTTACTATATTTAAAACATAAAATATATTAATTAAAATTAAAAAATTTAATCTAAATATTTAAAAATAAAAAAATAAAAAATAAATTATTTTTTAGAAAAATAATAGGATAATTTTAAGAGGCTTTAATTAAGCCTATTTAAATTGCCTTAACTATAGTTAGGAGTTGATTATTAAAACTTAAATTTTAAAACCCAAGTTAAAAAAAAATTCTGCGCAATCGCGATCGGTGCACGGGTGACCGGGGCACCCGCGGCCCACGCAACTCCTCCGAAAGCGTTGTCGGACCTCTATCCCTGTCGGAATGCTGTGTTGATGCCGGTCCGCTGGTAGAACGAAAATTTTTGTCGGTATCGAGCGAAACGACTTGAGATATAGCAACCTATTTTTATAGTGATCATCTTGTAAACCTATAATCAACCCAATTATATGTTTACTTGAATAATTATTTGGAATTGAATCTATGTTTGGTGCAAATTGGATTCTTCCTTGATACCAGTCAAAACCAAGGCATTGGCTGATTGGGTAAAACATGTCATTTTTGCCTGTACTTTTGACATTGTATTCGATGTTCAAGAATGAAGATTAGATAATCTCACTAATTGATTCTTACCCTGTTGCTCAGTTTGTAATAGATACATCTACGTAAACTTAGTTGAATCTAGCTGTTAAAAGACTAAAGACTCCATTTCATTGAGGTTTTATTAAAAGCTTCTTTTCCTTATCTTGCAGGCTCAATCAGCAGCTGTGGCAGAAATATGGCTATGGAAGGTTGGATCCTGGAAGGCTGTTGGCCGCTTGCAATCTCACAACTTGACAGTTACACAGATGGAATTCTCCCATGATGACTCTTTCCTCTTGTCTATTTCAAGGGATCGCCATTTTTCTATCTTCTCGATTGATAATTCTGGTATGTTGGACTAATTAATGAGGTTAGGTTTACTTTAGATATCTAAAGGTAAACATTACAATTAAATATTTCAAAAATATCTTGATCGATGAGCTTTTTGTTGGCAAAGTTAAATTTTTTACAACCAAACATCATAGATGAAAGTTGGATAAACTTGGATTGAGCGTCCGTAGACTATTATAATGTTCTATTAAATGCGATTATTAGGCTCCGTTTGTTTCCTTGGAAAATAATTTATTTATTAATTTTTTCTTAAAAAAACTTTTTAGGGAGATTAGATCATTTTCTGTTGTTTGAATGTGATACTAAAATCTATTGGAAAATATTTTTTTATTTGGAGCATAAAGGGAAAAATATTTTTCCCTGAGTTAGTCGAGTGGGCTAGTTGAGTTGATCATGTGTGATGCCTTACCTAGCTTGCTCAATGCACTTGACATGATTTCCCCACCAAATCTACCCCGCCAAATCTGACTGACCAGCTTGGATTGATTCGTCAGCATGGACCAAACAATTGACTCGTCTGGACCAATTGAATTGATTGTCTTGTTGGGACTGACTAGCCCGGACTTTTCAAAATAACTGGACCAATCAACTCGACTGAATTGAGACAAACTGATCTGCCTTGATAACCTGGCTTGACTAACTCACTTAGCTTGCTTGGAACAAATGGCCTAGGGTGGATGGCGGAGAGGAGCTTATTGATGGAGTAAATGATTTACAAATGAGTGAAATAATGAGTTCTGCTCTTTTCCAAAGATAGATTTGCCAGCTAAAAGTGAGCTTATAGATCAGCCTGCTCGGAAATAGATTATTGTACAGAAATCATGACAAATGAGAAGTGCCAAGTATTTTGCATCTGAGAATATATTTGTTTTGGAGCGAATAGTATTCACTGAGCAACCTAACCAATTAATATATTTGTGTATGCTTACACTATTTGCCCGTTGATGTACAAACCATGGACTAGTTTGAATATCATTTAACTTTTTTTACAGTTGTACTATAATCCATTGAAGCATTAGATTCCTACCTGATTTAATTAGAGAAACAATTTGCAATTAGAAAATTTCAACTACATTTTACCAGATACAAAAGTCCCATTCAACAAGTTACAGATTAAGGCAATGTAGCATGATGGTAATGGAAATATTGAAAAAAAATATTGAGATGCAGCAAACTGCTGTTAAGTAACTTAACTGGAGAAGCACAAGTAAATCTAGCAAAAGTTTTTTCCAATTTTTTCTATACCATTCACATTAATAACCACCACAACAGTATGGCATCTGCCACAAACTTACGACAACATTTCTGAGTGACTGAAGCATTATTACTAACCAAAGAAATCTTCCTTTATTTTTATTTGACTAACGATTCCTTCTCAATTAAAAGATATCCTTCAGAATTTGAACTTAGCTATTCATAAAAGCTTGTTATTTTATTTAAAAAAATTTCCCATCACACTCCAATTCCATGCTAATTTTGGAAAATATTATGTTCATGAGAGTCATTACTTCTGTAAATCCTTTATGGGAAAATGCATTTTTTTGTGACAGGTGAAACAAGCTGTCAGTTAGTTGCAAAGCACGAAGCACACAAGCGAATTATTTGGGCCTGCTCGTGGAATCCATTTGGAAACCAATTTGCAACAGGGTCAAGGGATAAGATTGTCAAGGTTTGGGCCATTGAGGGTGGCTCGTCTGTCAAGCAACTCTGCATCTTGCCCCAGTTCCATGATAGTGTCACAGCTTTAGCTTGGCTGGGAATTGATCGATCCAGGAATGCTGGAACTCTCGCTGTTGGCATGGACAATGGTCTCCTAGAACTCTGGAGTGTCTCTGGTGGACAAATCACTGTCAGAGACTCAGAATCGTCTCCATTTAGTGCTGTTCTTGCAATGCGGCTCAACCCATTCTTGTGCCATGTCTCCACAGTTCTCCGTCTAGCCTGGAGGGAACCAGAATCACATGGTGGCAACCCAAGCTTGATGGAGCTTGCATCTTGTGGAGCTGATCAAACTGTTAGGGTATTCAAGGTGTTTGATCATTGAAGATTGTTTGTCAGGCCAAACTAATCCAAAAATGTCGAAAGGTATCAAACACCAACCAAAATTTGCAAGATGAGGCAGGTTTTTGCAATGCCAGTTCCATAAGCAATCTAATTCCAGCTTTAAATATTTGCTATGAATCAATCAGCAACCAAGGAGAAAAAGCGCTGCAGCATCTCAATTTTGCTCGTGTTGTATCTTGTAACTAGACAGTTGGTTATGTGTTTTTTTTTTAAATTATAAAAATTAAAAATCAAGGCAAACTACTTTTTTTTCTTCCCCCTCAAGAATCCTTTATTTAGATGTCCCAGGGAGGTTTTCTCCCTGCACTCGAATGCTCTCAATTATTTCTTCCCCATGTTAATATTGGTTATTGTTGTGACACCTATCAACAACGTTAGCAATACAGTGATAGCAATCTTGGTGCTCCTACTGTGTAGAAAAGTAAACTGATTTCGAGATTAAACTGTGTACAGTAGATTTCTATCTGCAATTGGTTTAAGTCAATGATATCCATTGCATTAAGTTTTTCAAGAGTTAAAGTGAGAAATGCGTTATCAAACAAAGTCGACATCAACTTTTAATACTCTTTTCACTTCGGCTTCAAAGATAGTAAAATTTTCAATGGTGATGCTTTTTGCACAGCGTCCTCTTTTACAAAAAAGGTGGATCCGTCATCTTAGCGGCTCCACACGGTCGAACTCACGACTATCTGTGAGGAGGTAAATCGAGAAAGTGCAGTTGGTTACGACGCAAGAGGGCATTGCTTGGTTTCGTCAGGATTCGAATCCTTGTCCTCTTCTGCAAGTCTGCTGCATCGTAACCAACTCATCTATGTCCCGGGATTTTTTTTTTTGCACAGCGTCCTCAGTGGGTAGGGTTGTAGTGTTGATCCCACAGCTTCGAAGAGGAATGCAAACTTCATCTCGAAAGATTTTCACTTCGCCACTTAACTTCATTAATCCTCTTTTGCAAAATATCCTCCCCAAATTCTCAAATGTCAGATGCGCCTCGCACTTTCGAAATCGAAGAGTTTTATCTCAGAAAATAGCCTTTTTTTACCTAAATTATTAAAAGAAAATCTTATTTTAATTTTATCAGGTGCATTCTATTTTTAACTTATCCCACCTATCCCAACACATTTAATCTTCCTTTGAAGCCCACACCCACTCTCTTCCAACGATGTTATCTCCGCTTGTATCACCATCTTTTTCACCTTGATTGAGCCTTTTGTTGTTGATTCGGATGCTCGACACTGCCTGCCCCAAGATGAAGATGAAAGAGGTGACGTTACAAGCCGAGAAGGGGTTACGAGTGAGGATGTAGCCGGGTACATTGATGGCGAAGGGAGATGAGAGGCAAACTATATGCGGGATAATTTGAAAATAGACTTTTTTGTGAAATTGAACATAACGGTAAGCATCATTGATTCCTCGCCTTAGATAATGCTCCTTTCTCTTGTTCACCAAGCCTTGGCCATGTGGTCTGGTTCAACGTCAGTGGGCAAGATCGACATAAGTAGCATACACTCACATAGCCTTCAGAGTGCTCAACCTTCTGAGCACCCATTTAGTTTTCAGAGTGCTCCACTTTCTAAGCATCCATATGAGCTTCTAGAGTGTGCTCAACCTCTTGAGCACTCTTTTAACTTTTAGTTTGCTCAGCTTCTTGAGCACCTGACTCAACATTGCAGGCTCACAAGGCTTCGCTTAAGACCATCATCAAGATCCATACACAACTCGCTCCTCCTAACGATGTGGACGTCTATCCACCCACGGATCTAATCCCCAAAAGACCACAAACCTCAATTGCTATGAGTATAGCCCTAACAAGATAGAGCCATAACCAGTTATGGTTTTTGCATGACATGATTCAAACTTGTGCAAGTCCTAAAAGGGCACAACCCCACCATAATGGGTTTTAAGGAGGCTATTAGAAGGTAGAGTAATGATTTTCTGCATAAAAACCCAGCAGAAAATTGTAGCAGGACAGACATGGAAGTGGGGCCCAGCTGCATGCAAGTGGGACCCAACCGCATGTGTCTATCCTGCTACAGTTTCCTGCTGGATTTGCATGCAGAGAATCATTACTCTAGAAGGTATGACCTCTCACTCCCCATATCATCTCAAGCTATACTTGGGCATGATCCCCTAGTAGTCATAAATCCTACCTAAGTATGGTCTCCCACCTACCTCTATTTGCAAATACTTAAGTATATTCATCATTAGAGTGGGGTTTTTTCTTAGAAAGTTTTTTATTAGGGAATTTTTCTTGTTATTTTGAACACTTAAACTCCACGATCAGAGTCAATTAAGCATCAAAAGGGCATTGCCAGATTACTGTGATGCCCCGTGATGCATATTAATCCACGCAGGTTCATTCATAGTATCAAGGGTAGCTTCGTCATCATTGTCCAATAGTGAGGCAGATTTTGGTTGCATCATATTTGATACTATTTGTGAGAAACATTGAGTTAAGACGTTGAGGATGATGAGCACGAGGAGAAACACTTCAAATGGGTCAAAATTACCAATGGTTGGTGGTGACAATCTGGTGTCAATACTTTAGAGACAACTATAAGCCTAATCACACTGCAACAACCAGCCTAGCTCACCATGGTTACGGTGGAAGAGGCTCTCCAACAACTCATGGCTCCTTCTCCTAAGACTCATGTAGATCCATTTCCCCCCTAGTAGCACAACCCCTTGAAATCATATCTCAAAGATCCCAATAGGGTCCCAAGCATCCATGCTCTTGGAGGCAACCGGAGGACCCACTAGAGGGAACGAAAGTAGTCAAAGGGGCTCTTTTACAAAGGGATACCTTGTTCTCTATGAACATCTCGTTGAAGAACTCCCGGCTAATTTTCTACCCCTTAAGTTGGGAAATACAATAGTTCCTCTGACCATATGACCATTTCTGTTGGTTTGAAAATGCATCCTTTTCCACCAATACATTGTTGGAGTAAAGTGCTGATTATTCTTGACAATCCTAGTGGGCTTGCACAACAATGGTTTAGTGTGCTGAAGCCCAACATCATCTATTTATTTGATAATTTTTTATCCGCTTTCTTATATCATTTCGCCAATTGTAATAAGTACTAATAACCTCCTTGAACCTCTTTGACCAAAAACAAGGGGAGTGGGGGGCGGGGAAGACCCTTTGGGTTTATATTTAGAGCTTCACGAGAGCTCTTTTAGAGGAGCCTTCGGCTACACTAGAGGTATTGATAAGTGCATTCTCTTAGGGCCTAAAGGAGGAGGACTTTTTCCCATTCTCCAAAGATTATGATGAGCTTCTCGACCAAGTCGAAAAATACATGAATGTAGATAAAACATAGATGTCAAGGTAGGAGCAGAGCAACATTTAAGGTTCCTAAGGGAGGACATACAGATGTGGAAAGGCTATATCCGAGATCGACATAATCCACCTGCTCAACAAGAAGGGGAAGCACCAAATAGACAACATGACAATCACCAACATGAGGGGTTATTAACATGGTCTTAGGAAGCTAACTAGATGACTTCCTTTTTCTTTGTTCCTTAGAGAATATTTAAGCATTTGCTTTATATTTATTGTGAACACATGAACTTCTCTTACAATGCAAGGCTTTAGATTCCCACCTTTCTTTGATTTGGGTTAAATTTTTATATTTATTAATTTCCTTGACCCCAATGGTCTTTTGAGTTGTGGGATCAAACTTTTTTCCCTTAATGATAATGAACCCTCCCTCGCTAAGAGGTTGACTTAGTTATTCTTTTTCCTAGCCTCAGAGGTTTGCCCAAGATTGCAAGATTGAGCTTTTCCACATTTAGTGCCAGTGGACCCTCTCTCACTAAGGGTTAACTATGTTATTCTTTTCCCTGACCTCATAGGCTTGCCCAAGATTGTGAGATCGAGCTCTTTCTCCATTAGCGATAGTGGACCATCTCTCACTAAGGGGTCGACTTAGTTTTTCTTATTCCTCTCGTCAGTCTCAGAGGTCGCTATAACAGACCATCCCTCTCTAAATGGTTGACTTAGTTATTCCTGTCCTCAATGTTAGAGGTTTGCTTAAGGTCATGGGATTGAGATTTTCCCCCCTTAGTAGTAGAGGACCCTCCCTCACTAAGGATCAACTCGATTACTCCTTTCCTAGAGCTCTTTGGTCTTTTGAGTTGTAGGATCAGGCTTTTCTCCTCTTAATGGTTGTGGACCATCCCTTACTAAGGGGTTGTGTTATTCCTCTCCTTGACCTTTAACATTTGCCTAAGATTGTGAGATTGAGTTTTTTTCCCCTTAGTTGCAGTGGAGCCTCCCTCACTAAGGGGTTGACTGAATTATTCCTTTCCTTGTCCTCATAGGTTTGCTTAAATCGTGTTATCAAGCTTTTCCCCTCTTAGCGACAATAGACCCTCCCTCACAAAGGAATCGACTTGGTTATTCCTCTCTTTGAGATTAGAGGTTCATCCAAGGTTGTAGGATAGAATTTTTCTCCCTTAGCAGTAGATCCTCCCTCATTAAAGGGTTGATTTAGTTATTACTCTCCCTGAATAGGATCCAATAGGTTTCTCTATTACATTCTCCTCGAGTGTGATTAAGTTAGTCTTCTCTATTACACTCTCTCTAAACGAGATCGAATTGGTTTTTTTATTATACTCTCCTTGAGTGATATTTAGTTGGTCTTCTCTATTATATTATCCTCGAGCAAGATCAAGACAATTTTATCTATTATACTCTCCTCGAGACAGATCAAGTCAGACTTCTCTACTACATTCTTTTGAAGTGCAATCAAATTGGTCTTCTCTATTATAATTTTTCTGAGCAGGATCGAGTCAGTGTTCTATATTAAACTCTCCCCAAGCAGGATCGAGTTAGTGTTATCTCTCCCTAAGCAAGATCGAGTCAGTTTTCTCTATTACACTCTCCCAGAGTGGGATCGAATCAATCGTCTCCATTACACTTTCCCCAAGCGGGATTAAATTAGTCTTGTCTATTACACTTTCCCTGAGTGGAGTGGGATTGAGTCAATTTTCTCTATTATACTCTCCTTGAGTGAGATCAAGTCTGTTATCTCTATTACACTCTTCTTGAGCAGGATTGAGTTAATTTTCTTTATTACACTCTCCCTGAATAGGATCAAGTTGATCTTCTCCATTACATTCTCTTCGAGCATCATTGAGTCAATCTTCTTTATTATGTTCTCTTCAAGTAGAATCAAATTAGTCATCTCTATTACACTCCCCTTGAGCGAGATTGAGTCAGTCTTCTCTATTACACTCTCACTGAATAGGATCAAGTTTGTCTTTTCTATTACACTATTCGAGCGAGATCGAGTCAGTCTTCTCTATTACACTCTCTCTGAGAGGGATTGAATCAGTCTTTTTCTGTTACATTCTCCTTGAGTGGGATCGAGTCAGTTATCTATTATGCTCTGCTCAACTTGTAGGATCGAGTTAGTTTCCCTTGTTCTTCTCCCCAACCTTATTGTCTTTCCGAGTCACGTGATTGAACTGGACTTATTTACCTCTTTTGGTTGCTCATTTCTTTTGAGTGGCAAGACCAAGTTAAGTTCCTAACCTATTAGGGAACCACCCCGAACAAAGTATAGCAACACATATTGCAGAAAAAAAGTAGGAAAAAAAAATTTCAATTCATTCAAAAGGGGATTTATTACATCTCTATTACATGATATTACAATATTTTTTCAAAGGACTATGTTGAAAATTCTACACCTTGAAGAGGTGGCCCCTTTCATCCTAAGAGTCACTACCTCTAGGTGGAAGCCCTTGCCCCAATCTTGACTCAGAAAAAGTTAAGAGCAAGTTCATTCAAGGGAATAATATGACATAACTCTATTAAAAAGTACAAATGTTTAGATGATGGGCCTTCAATTGAGGTCACTGAGTCCTTTTTCGACATAACCCTAGTATTGACTATTGATTTGTTCTTAGGACTACTATCCATTGAGGAACACTAACCCTAAATGACCATTCTTGTACATAATGGGCAAGAGAAACGAAGGGGAGGGGGGATGGTGGTAGAGGCTATTGGATGGGAAAGCAAAAGAGTAGTGAAATGGGAAGAAGGGGGGGGGGGGGGGGGGGGGGGGGGGGAGGGGGCAATAACTCTTACATACACCCCTTTTACATTTATTATAGCAACGGATCCACCTCTTGGGGATCACTATGGCTTAGGATGCATGTGGCTTCCTTAAGCCCTACTGAACCATTATGAGCTTTGGGATATCACAATCCATGGATAGAATTTGCTCTAGTCCAACGGTGGAGATAACCTCGAGATCCTAGCTCCACATTTAACCGACATAGTAAAGCCTTGGAAGCTCTCGGGGCATAGCTGAGTTGGTTACGACGGAGCAGATTTGCAGAAGAGGGCAAGGGTTTGAATCTTGGCGAAGCCGAACAATACCCTCTTCCGTCGTGACCAATTGTAGTTTCTCGATTTATCTCCTCATAGATGGTCGTGGAGTCGACCGTGTGGGGCCGCTAGGATGGCGGATTCCACCTTTTTGCAGAATAGTAAAGCCTTGGAAAGGGAAATTGATGTAGCTGCCTTAAAGGCAGGTTAATTGTCTATCCTCACCTTTAATGTGCTGGTCGTTAAAAGATTGCATGGGGATACAACGCGACAAAATGATATAAGTACAAGGATACACTAGCATTTTCAAAGAACTCTTTACCTTTAAAAATTATGTCTCATTCAACTTAGTTCCACCCTTATCTGTGCATTTGGCATCGTATTCTTTATTTCCTAGTTCGGAGGACTGCTTGTGTGTTTGTGTGTTTCAGGACGGAAAACGGAGCTAAACAGGTGAAATGGAGCATGCATTGAAGATAAGGCAAGACAGGGTCGTGCCTCATAGGCACGACCGTGTCTATCACCTCCAGAGGCCGTGCCTACATAGCACGGGCGTGCTTTCAACCAGAGAATTAACAAGCCTTGGTCGTGCCTCAAAGGCACGCCCGTGTCTTCCTCCTGCTGCAGCCAAGACATGGCCGTGTCCCTCAGACACGGCCGTGTCTCCCACCAGAGAAGCCCCTGTCTTTGGCCGTGTCCCACAGACACGGGCGTGTCTCTTCATCAGGACCATGCCAAGACATGGCCGTGTCCAATAGACACGGCCGTGTCCTCCAACAGAGAAGCAGCCAGCCTCAGCCCGTGCCTCACAGGCACGGGCGTGTCTCCCAGCAGAGTACAGAATTGCTATGGCCGTGCCTCACAGGCACGGCCGTGCCTCCCAACAGAACTTCAACCGTTTGTGGCCGTGCCTCACAGGCACGGCCGTGCCTCCACCACAGCTGGGCGACCACACCCGGCCGTGTCTCCCAGACACGGCCGTGTGACGGGGGCGTGCCTGGCCGAATTTCAGGGCATTTCTTGGGGGCCTATAAATAGACCCCCTTAAGAGCCCTAAAAAGGGGGGGGAGATCTTGGAGAGCCACCGGAGCGTGCTAGAGCCACCGACGCCTCATTCCGGAGCCAGATTCGACGATCCGTTCATCCGCTTGGACACTCCATCGCATCTACATCCCACCTTCGCGGAGATTGCAGTCCGGAGAAGAAGAACTTCATTGATAAGTCTTATTTCCTGATTTCTCTTAGATTCTTGGAATAGGATGTATTGTTTTCACTCTTCTCTGCATTGTAACCTCCCCGATATGGAGTAGTCCTCCAGATTCTAGGATGTAGGAAGAATCGGGGTTATTGGATGATTGTAAACTTGGGATTTGTTAATCTACCATGTTCTATGATATTATTGTGCAATTGCTTTGTGGATTTATGCTCTATGCTTGTTTGATGATATGCTTGTGAATAGTATGAATCCATGAGGGTAGAGATTATTCAGAGTTTGAGGAGTTCTTAGGATCGTATACCCGGGACGCCTCGTGACAGGAGGAGAGTCTTAACCGGACCTTCCGAGGGATTGCTTAAGCTATGGATAATGTTTATGAGGGATAACTAACGGTTGTTTAGTGTTGGGGAGAGGTCTCTAAAAGGGATACCCTGTGACAGGGGGTAGGAATCTAGTAGTATTCTGGGGCGCCTGCGTGACACAGGAGAGCCTTGAACCAGGCTATCTAGAATCATCTCAAACCAACCTAAGTAACATTAGAACACCATTGATTTATTCCAAGGAAGCCTGACGAGGTTTAATTGGATAATTTGGTTAGAATCCCTACAATTGTATGGTCATTGAGGAATGATAGAGGATCCAAGTCAATCAATCAATACCCCGAGGAATCCGAAGCCTAGATCGCTTTCCATACATTGTCACAGTCAAATACTATCTTCGAACTAAGGTTTAGGAACTCTAGAACACTCCATCTCCCCCACACCAAACACAATTCCAATGAACCATAGGCACGACCGTGCCCCCTCATCCTATATAAGGCACACGATCATGTGCGTGCCCTAGCACACGGCCGTGTGCCCCAAAAAAGACCCTAGCCGCCTTCTCCTTCTTCTTCAACACCTTTCTCCTTCCAAACTCCTCCAAAACCCTTCCTTTTCACCCCCTTTAACTTCTTCTTCACTTCTCCACCTTCTCCACTCTCAGATCTACACCAAAAAGCCCCAGATCTATTCTGTTCTACTTCTTTTCTCGAGATCTAACATTATGAGCAATATTATTAAGAGATTTCGCAGATCTGGAGGATCCGACGAAGGAGATGAGCCGGAGAGGCGAAAAGGGAAGGAGCCTGCCAAAGAAAAAGCTCCATCAAAAGGAAAGAGCACTGCTAAGGACAAGGGGAAGAGAAAAGCCTCTGAAGGGATTTTTGAGAACATCCATGGCATCATCTTCCGGAACGAAGATCAGAAGGCAAGGTATAACTGTTTAGTTTCCCGAAAAATTCTTTGCTCTCGATATGCTGATTCTTATACTATGGAATTATTAGGAATTAAGGATGATCTTGAATGGATGTTGGATAACCTAGGTTGGATTGACTTCATGAATTGTAGGCATCCAACATACCTAAAAATCACATTGGAATTCCTTAGTTCCCTAGAGGTCTACTTTACTACTGATGAAAACTACAAAGGAAAGATCAATTTTAGACTGTTTAACGAGGAATACAAGTGGACCCTAGATGATTTCAATAATTATTTTAGATTTCCAAATGATAGGACTAGGGAATTAGATAAGAGGTTTAGCAGTACCCGGTGTTGGAAGATGATTACCGACTCTGAAGAACCCTATGATCCGTCTAAGTCTAAAGCCTCGATGTTGCAAAACTCAGTCTTTAGGTATCTTCACCGCGTCATGACCAAGACTATTTTTGGTCGAGCCGAGAGCGACGGCGTGGTGAGGAAAATGGAACTATATTGTATCTGGGCAATGCTTCATCAGGTAGAATTTGACTCAGGGTTCCACTTTCTCCAAAACCTGGTCAAGATAGCTAAATCCTCAACTGGAGTAATAGTAGTTGGAGGCCTTATCACAAACATTGCTGTCTGCTTGGGTTGTGAACTGGAACACTTAGAACCTGTCATGGGCAACTCCAAGATTGATATTGACACATGTTTGGCGATGAAAATGATTTGTAAGTTCGAAGGGGGGTACGCTTTTAACAGAGCGTCTGGATTTCCATTCCCATTACCTAACCCCTCAAGGACTACCATTAGGAAGGCCGAAAACTGGATCTTACGTTCTCCAGTCCCTAGTCGCTCCTCCACTCCCGTATATGAACAAGCATCAGAGTATGCCCAAGAAACCTCGTATCACCATGAATCATCTTATCATGAACCTTCTTCCCCTAGAGCCGAGCCTGCTAGGCATTCTTATGCATATGGTGAGACAGGCTCGGCTTATGATTTTTCTACATTCCGTAGTTCTCTAGATACGCTCCATGAAGAGCACTCTGCCTACCAACGTCAGTTGGATGAGTATGGTGCTATGACCCAGGGGCAGTTTAGAGAAGTACAGGATCATTTCAGTAGGGCGGATGAGTTCTACTCCTCGGTGAACGATTTCATGGGACACCAATATACGGAGTGGAGGAGAGAGGAGGAATTTAGGAGGTCCATGGACCTAACTCGCCAACAGGTTGCCTCATTATATCAGTATCATGAGAGTCTAGGCAACCTACCTCAACTTCCTAGATTTCCTCCTAGGTATCCACCTCCTCCAGATCAGGGAAGAAGATAAAAAGGTTTAAGTCTGGGGGAAAGCAATAATTGTGTATAGTGTGAATAAAATAATTTACATTTTATTTTGAACTTTGTTTATGCATTTGCTTTGAAATTTACTTTGAAATTTATTTTGAAATTTATTTTAAAATTTGTTTTAAAATTTACTTTAAGAATGCATGGTAAATAACATGTCAAGAATCACCATGTCACCTTAGGTGTTTGTTCTCTTGTAAAAATGCTAGCATGTTCCTTGTTTGGATGATGATTTTGATACTAGTAGTTAATATCCCTAGAACTAGGTCTTTTCTTATCTTCAATAGTAGGAAGTGAGCTAGTATATCTTGAGAAATTTGAGACTTGGCCTAGTTTAAGGATCTCTTACACTATTGCCTAATCTAGGAGGTTGATTTATCTCTGAAATTAGTCATGATTCATGAGACTTGCTTAGTACTAGTGTTTCCATGGTGATCTTCCATTGCATTTTGGTTACTGGACCAACTCAAGTCATGTAAACTCTTTTGGAAAAATCTTGAATCCCTAAAAAAAAAAAAAAAAACTCTTTGCTTTGATTTTAAAATAATAAATAAATAAATAAATAAAAGAAATAAAAGGGATGAAAAAATAGTGTCGAGAGTGGAAACATTTCATTTACCCCTTTGAGACCGGTATGGGTTACTGGGGAAATAAATGATTTGATTCTCTTGATCTTGAGTCAATCCTTTGAGACCTTATGCAATGGAAGAGATGAACCAAGCCTGTGGCAGGTAAGTGTCTAAGGCCGGGAACATTTAGGAACACGGTAGCATGACGACTTGACTTGAAGTAAGGATTTGATACCAAATAGACTAAGGCCACTTTTGCACTGAGCACGGAGAACTTCTTCTAGGCCTTGTTTTAATGATTTTGAGTATCATGCTTACCATTGCTTTTGTTTGATAAGATTAGACTGATGTGCTTGGGATATCTATACTACTTTGTATTTCTATCTGAATCTAGACGCAGATTTTTACTTGAGGACAAGCAAAGGTTTAAGTCTGGGGGTGTGATGTGCGTAGGGAATATATATGTTTCTGAGGTTTTCATTGCACATCTTTCTGTATTTCATGTCATTTTCGTACGTTTATCACATCCTTTATCTATGCATTAGGCATGTTTTCTCCATTTCCTGTTTCGGAGGTCTGCTCTTGTGTTTATGCTTTTGTAGGATGGAAATGGAGCGAAAGAAGGTGAAACGGAGAATTAACAGAAGACAAGGCAAGACAGGGTCGTGCCTCCAAGGCACGACCGTGTCTCAAACTCCAAGGGGTCGTGCCCACCAGGGCATGGTCGTGCCTCACCACCAGAGGAGCACCTGCCCCTGGCCGTGCCTCACCACCAGAAGCCGTGCCAGGCACAGTCGTGGAAGCCAGCCAGGAAGCCCATGGCCGTGCCTACCAGGCACGACCGTGTCTCCATTTCAGCCTTGAGCCAAGGCCTGGCCGTGCCCACCAGGCACGGCCGTGCCTTCATCCAAGGAGCAAATGTTTCTGGCCGTGCCTCACAGGCACGACCGTGCCAAAATTCCAGAAGAGCAACAGGCATGGTCGTGCTCAGGCACGTGTGCCTTGTTTCCAGAGGCTCAACAGCACACGGTCGTGCCTACCAGGCACGACCGTGCCTTGTTTCCAGGGGACCAGCAACACATGGTCGTGCCTACCAGGCACGACCGTGTGACGGAGGCGTGCCAGCCATGTGCCCTGGGCCGTGTGACTAGACACGGCCGTGTGGCGAGGGTTTGATAGCGGGGGCATATAAATACCCCCTCATTTGCCCTAAAAAAGGGGGAGAGACCTTGGGAGTGATAGTGAGCCACCGTAGACGCCATCCGGAGCAAAAATCGATGATCCATCCATCCTTTTGGGGCTACTCCGTCGCATCCATCCACCGTCGACGAGGAGATTGCAAGGCGAAGAAGAAGACATCCATTGATAAGTTTTATTTCCTTTTTCTAGGATCTAAAATGTATTTCTTTACATCTTCTTTGCATTGTATCCCCTCCGTCATGGAGTAGAACCTTAGATTCTAGGATGTAGGAGGAATCGAGGTGTATTATGGATGATTGTAACTATGGATTTGTGTTTACCATGTTCTATGATATATTTGTGCATTTGCTTTATGGATATTGTGCCTTATGCTTATTTGATGATATGAATGTGAATGGTATGAATCTATAAGGATGAGGATGAGTTGTGGTTTAAGGAAATCTTAGGATCGTATGACCGGGGTGCCTTGTGACAGAAGGTGAACCTTTAACCGGACTTTCCGAGGAAATTCTTAGGTTGCAATGAATCTTTGTGAGAGATAGCTAATGGTTATTGATTGTTAGAGAGAGGTCCTTAATTGGATACCCGGTGATAGGGGGTAGGACACTAGTAGTATGCTGGAGTGCCCGGTGACAGCGGGAGAGCTATAACCAGGCTATCTGGGGTCATCTAGCAATCGTAATGTTAGAGGAACTAACAATCGTAATCGAAGTTAGAGGATACAATATGAATGTCATATACTTTCTCATGTGGCTATTAGTATGACTATTAGTCCTTAGACCTGAAGTCATCATGGTTCCCAACATAAGAAATTACATACTTTGGCTTCGTCAGACGTCACCCGTAACTGGGTGGACTATAAAGACGATTACTGGGTATGTAACAAATTATGTGGAGGGATATGAGTGATGTAGATGAGATCTATCCCTCCTATATGACGGGAGTGATATCTTAGTTCTTGATAGAGTGAAACCACTAAAGTGCATGGTCATGCCCAAACGAGTCAACATGAGATGTTGAGCTTGTTTGATTGGAGTGAGTCTACTTGGAGTTAAAGACATAGATTGATTAGAGGACGACACGATCTATGCCTCGGTTTAATCAATCTTGATATCAAGGATAGAAGGACATGGTCATATACTGTGAGAGTCACAATTAGTAGTCACAAGGTGATGTTGGATCTCAACATTCTTGTAACTTGGGTAGCAATGATGTGTTGCTAGATACCTCTCATTGCTTATGTCCCTAAATGGGTTTAGGGGCATTGTCAATGTTACGAGAACCTATAGGGTCACACTCAAAAGGCAATTGGGTGGAGATTAGGTTCATATGATGAACCAAGAGGATTAGATTCATGTGATGAATCAAATTGGGTTAAATGTAATCCAAATTAGACTAGAGAAGTTGATTTGATCAACCTTGGAGATTAGAAGTCAAGTTTGACTTGACTTGAGAAGGAAGACATTATAGTCAAGTTTGACTTGATTTTGTGTCATGTCATCATCCATGTTAACTTGACTTTATGCCATGTCATCATTCATGTTGACTTGACTTATGTCATCTCATGGTCAATGCTTGACTTGACCATTTGACTTTGAGATGAGGTGGCATAAGTGATGGCCAATGGTGAGCCTCCACATCATCAAAGGTGCCACCTTATGGGAGGTTACAAGTGAGGTTTGTAACTCATGGAGTTTAATGGCTTTAATTGGGATTAATTGGACTTGATGTGGGGCCACATGAAGAGAGAAAAAGGGGGTTTTTGGATCTCAACGTGAATGAATCTCTTCCTCCTCCTTCCTTGAGATTTTTCTCTCTTCTTCCTCCTCTTGGAGCTTTTGTAGCTTTCTTCTCCCTCTCCTCTAGCCTTGGCCGAAACCTTCCTTAGTGCTAGCACACTTTAGGTTTTGGTTCTCCACCTCTTGTCCGAGTGGATACTTGTAGAGGAGTGGCGCTTGACGCTCTAGAGATCCGACACCGTTTGGACGAGCGGGATACGCGAAGGGCACGCAACGAGGGTAATGACTCTTAAACTCGTAGATCTAAAGTAGATTTTGTAGTAGAAAACATGTATGTGATTATTTTTCATTTTCACACGGATCCGGTGGCTTGGGGCTTCGGGGTTTCCGCACGCAAAAAGCGATTTTTGCGGTCCGAAAAACCCAACAGTAGTATCAGAGCGAGGTTCGAAACGCATACATGTTTTATTTTGATTTTTATGAAAAATTAGTATTCTGTAAATTTCTAGAATTTTATGATTTTATGGTATTTTAGAGAATTTTTCTCGTAGACACGAAGCAACGAAGCAACGAAGCAACAAGTGTTAGGACACTTGTAGGCTTCGGCTACTGAGAAAAACTCTCTGAAATGGCTAGATCTCGCCCAAACAAATATTTTTTGTTTTGGGACAGCGGCTAAAGGCGCTGTAGGATCGTGTTGGGACACTTGTGAAGGTTATTTCGCGAGTAGAGGTGTTGCCCCTAAACCCCGCAAGAGGAGTTGTCCCGCGATCGCACCTGAAATCGCTTAGCGGGACCGTTTCGGAATTGTATCTCTAAAATTCTGTAAAAATATATTAAAATTGTAGAAATTTATGGAAATGCATAATTTAGAATTATATGTAATTGTGATAATGGTTATGGCTCAAAAACCCAAAAAGTTTGGATAAATTGTGTTATAATTTATAATACGGCCTGCGCGTTATTTTTGTGTGTTGTGGGTGTTGTACTTGATACGCAACCTGCGAGTCGTGCCTTTCTTTTTATATTCTGATTGTAAATTAGATTTAGACTCGAATGTAACTCGAGTTTCTTATTTGTAATGTACAAATGAAGACGGTGGAAAGTCCTCGAAGACGGAGTTACGAGGAGGGTGTCGGCAACACTCGAAGACGGAGTTCGATGATGCAAAGCCCCCACATTTATACTTTTTTTTGCACCCATTACATTCAGCTTGATGTATATTATTAGTTCCTGTGATTTTCTTAAAATACACCCAAATATTAGAAGTTTCTCTAGACTTTTTAAGTGACCCCTTATCCTGCTTAGCACTTTCCAATTCATCAACATCTAAACTAATAGTTTGCTTTGGAGAAGTAGAACTCATTTCAAAATCAATCTGAATAAAAAAAGAAAATATAAAATCAATCAAACACAAATAAAGACGGCACACAACTCTATATAAAATCCAGATCAATCTAACTTTTCTGTTCAGCTTTCATATGTAAGAACATATTTCTGAAAACAACATCAAGACACTTTCAAATAAAACATTAAGGAGAACAGGATGACTTTAAAGATGGCACACAACTCTACAGACAAATTTAATCTAATAGTTTAGTTTAAACTGAGGTTGAATCATCAGGCATCATATTTCACTTTCGAAGAACTTTATGCAAAAGCAAGAACCACAATACAAAACACCAAGAATCCTCAATCGATTTTTCTTGTAATATAGACGATCATGGCATTGGAGTGTCAGTGTTTACTGATATCAAGAGACAAGGAAAATAGAATAAAAGTATAAAACTAGTAAAGGAAATAACAAATCTCACCAGATCAAGAGGTATTGAACTGATGGGATTCGTTCTAGGGATTGCTGAAGGGGGGGGGGGGATGAGATTCATGCTTAGACTTTGGAGATCAAAGACAGGGACGGTCGACGGTCGTTTTCTCAATGTTTCCGATTCACGAGGAGGCTTGGAGGGCACCGAGACAAGGGAATGACCAGCGACGAAGCAAGGTAGAACGACCAGCAATGATGAACGACGAAGCGAGGCGAATGAGAGGGAAGGGAACGACAGAGCGAAGTGGATGAGAGGGAAGGGAACGACAGAGCAAGGCGGATGGGAGGCAGACCAGCGACAACGAGCGACGGAGCGAGGCCGATGGGAGGGAAAGGAACGATCAAACCCCAAAGCGGCGGTCGCTGGAATGGGATAGGGATGCGATTCGCGAAAGAAACAGAGTAAATGTTTCCCTTATGCCATTAGATCTAGATTTTCCTTAAAAGCCGTTGGATTTAGGTTTAGGCTATTATAAATTTATAATTGATAAGTTGTAGCCTGCAAGTATGCAACTTATTCGTTATTTGAAATTTTTTTATTAATTTTTTTCAAAGCGGGCTCAGGTTGACCCGCTTGGGTTGATGTGTTTAGGCCCGCCAGATGATGAGTTGATAAATTTTCAACACAATCGGCTTAAATTAGTTGGCGGGGCGGGCCAACCCGACGGACCCAACCTAAATTGATGGATATAGATATAATACCAAAGCTATATCGTTCTAATCCAAGACCAAACTTCGGCACGGATCGAAATTTTAAACCTTGGATGAGACATAAAGAGATAAATTTATGTCACTCATAATCCAGTTATTCATTGCACATTATTCCATTCATAAATCAAGAGTAACAAGAAGAATTCATCAATTAATCTTATGCATATTTTGGCTCCTTATCAACCCAAGTTTTACCCCCATTTCATGTCTTACATTCTCGTTTTAACCCCTTTCTAAAACCAGGGCAGCAGCTTTTAAATAATAAATTTTCATTCAACATTTTAATCATGCATAATAATGTTCTTGAGAGAACCAAGAAATAACACCAAGTCTCACTCTAAAGTTTATCAAAGAGACACAAGACTAAATATGATTAAGCAAGCTCAACAATAAAGTCACAGCTAAGGAGTACTCACAGAATCCCAACGAAAGGAAGGTACAATTTAATAGACCCCCAAGCTTTCTCTAACCATTAACCACAAGTTCTCGATCAAACAAGTTAATCTACACAAACAATAAACAAATCATATAATCCACTCTAACTCAATAGAAAGATGCAATCTAACTAGGAACACTCACCGAACAAAAATCTGGACAACCTCCAACTCTAACGTTGGAAGACCCGAACAGTTGCTGCCCTAAATCAAGACCTGCCATCCATAGATCAGTGAGGGAAAACTTCTAGCACGCAAGCTAGCCAACTTGGTTCATGCACCAAAAAGAGAAGAGCCGCTGTTCTAAACTAAAAAGTCTACTTGCTAAAAAAAGATAGAAGACAAAGGAAACATGCAACAACTTACTCCAAATCGGGATAGGAAAGGACTGGAGTTGCGGCCGGATCGACAAACATGCTGCTCGAATCCAGATGAAAGGAACAGGAGTATCTCCGCTCAAGGATTCTCTGGAAGGAAGCAAGGAAGGAAATGGGCAGGCTCTACTACTGCTACCCTGCTCATCTGTGATGCCTGACCGGAGTTGCGGCTTACAAAGACGGAAGAGAAAGGAATGATCACCGGTGTCTCGGATCAGGAGCGGAGCTAGGATCTTGGTTCACTGTAGGCAACATTATAATTACTAAAGTAAAAAATATAAAATCTTATAATTATAAAGCATCACAAAATAACTTCCTTACATAGACAATAAGACTATCATTCATCCAATCATTATTCATTCGATCACACAATCTGTCTTTCATAATTCTTATGGTAAAAAGCACTATCTTTATGATCGTAGTCACAACTAGAGGTGCAAACTAATTGAATCGAGTCGAATAATATGAAAATATTGATATTTTAAGTTCTAGCTCGAAAAATATATGTGATAGTTGAATTTGATTCAAAGCTCGAAAATATAAGTAATTTTGGCTCGAGCTCCGTTCGAAATAAAATTCGAGCTTGAGTTCGGTTCGAATTATTCGAACTTTGATTCGAGCAGAATCAAACTATAGTTCGAAATGACTTAAATTGGAGTTCAGTTCGAATTATTCAAACCTTAATTTGAGCATATTTAAATTAAAATTATATAAAAATAATCACAGTTCGATTTGAGTTCAGCTCGCGAGTGACTCGTGAATAATCGAACAAAATATTATGGGTTAGAATTTGGCTTAAAAAATTATCGAACAAGTTCGAGTTCTGCTTGAATTCGATAATTTCAAATATGAATCAAATATTTTTCGAGACGGATCAAAAAAGCTCACAAACATACTCAATTCGCTTGCACCCCTAGTCGCAACTGGTAGAATTATTGCCGGTAGAATTATTGTCAATGTCAAAATCTTATAAATCAATAGGTACACCATACTTTTCTTTGTTCGTCAAACCTTTCAATCCTTGAAATACTTTGTTAGAACGTTGAGTGTCGTAGGGAATGTTGTTGCTCTTCCCCTTATGACTGTTATTTTTGGAAATTTAATCTAGGCCTTTGGAGGAGAGTCCAACCCACATGATCTGCTAGATGAGGTTTCCAAGGTACATATGCCTATCTACCTCAAACATCTTATAGTTCCTTGACATTGAGAATTGGGTTAGCCTTAGAAAGAGTGAACTTTTACTGATACAATTGAATGTAGCATTAGAATTTGTCTATCTTGTAGTATAATATATATATATATATATATATATATATATATATATATATATATATATATAATTATCGTGAGTGTCGGTGAGCGCCTCGATCCCCGCCGTTCGCCCGATCGCACAATCAACGCGAGCCGTCCAAAAATCGCGATTACACAGTGTTCCTTTTCGGACCTCCGCCGCTTTCTGCCGCCCGTTCATCGTCGTTCGACCACCGCCGACTGTCGGACCGGACCCGTTGGAACCGCCACTCGTCGGTGGTCCGGCGGTGGTCGGATTCCAGTCCCGATTCGGTCGGAATCCGGCCGAAAACGGCCGTCGATGTCTGGCACACACTGGGCCCATGTAAGCTCCGCCCATGTCTGTGCTGGCGGCCTTGGCTAGCTCCGGCAGTTGTTGCCGAGATGCAACGACAGCAAGGGAGAAGAGAAAGAAGGAAGACAGAGAGGCTATCGGCGACTAGTGGCCAGAATAGAGCAGCAACTAGGACTGGTATGTTGGATCTGCTGGAGAAGAAGAAAGGCGTTCTTGCTCGTTGATGGAGAAGAGGAAGATGGAGAGAGCTACTGCTTGAGAAGGGGAGAGGGCTGCTGCGATTTTTTTTTTCTTGCCGTTGAAGAAGAGAAGATTCAGTTCATTCCTTTATTATTATTATTATTATTATTATTATTATTATAATATATTTTATTTAAAAAATTTTAATAATTAATACTTCTACCATTCAAATTAACCAATGTCTCTGTGGAATTTGTTACATTCAAGTGAATTACTTGTTATTCTTTATTGTGTATTTCACAGTTGAAGGAAGTTCCTTTATAACTAAAGGTGTGATTAGCAAGTTTGCTTGTAGAATATTATGATATAATATTCAAGGTAGCTTCTCTTTTATGCTGTCTATTGTTTGTAAAACTATATTTAGATTTTCTAACTGAATATTTGATCTGAATAAATCTGATTTGTTAAAAGAACAAGTTCTGAGTGGATTTTTTTATTCTATTTTTCTTAGTGAGTAGAACTGTAAACAGGAAACAAATTTTGTGAAGAATGCAGATTGAACCATCAAATGTAAAGAAATGGAATATAATATATCCAGTATACATTAACTCAAAGAAGACAGTTGCTGAGGGACGAAGAATCAGGACAGCAAAGGCATGTGAAAACCCCACGTGTTGAGATTAGTGATTGTTGCAACTATCTCAAGATTCCATGTGTAATTGAGGTGTCAAGCCTCACTGTGACATTTTTACTTGGTTATATTGAGGCTGTCTATTTTTATTTTGTTCTTATTTTGTTTATCCCTGTAAATGCTTCCAATATTTGCAGATAGACAAGGCGTATCCTCGGGACTTCATGCAAAGAGGGAGGATTAGATTCCAACTGAAAAAGGAAGATGGAATTCTTTGGAACACTACAAAAATACCCCTAAATAATGATGGATTTAGCGATTGATTATAATTCAATCGTCAAATTAACGATTTTCAATTTTCAAGTTCCGTCGTTAAATAGCGATCGAATTTAATTCGATCGCTAATTTAGCGATCGAATTAAAATCGGTCGCTAAATTAGCGACGGAACTTGAAAATCGGTCGCTAATTTAGCGACGAAATTTGAAAATCAATCGCTAATTTAGCGACCGAATTATAATCGATCATTAATTTTAAAATTGGACAGTGAATTATAAAATTTTAACGACCTTTAGTGATCGAACTAAAGTTCGGTCACCAATTTAGCGACCGATCCAAAATTCAGTTGCTAATTTAGCAACCAAATTAATTTTCGGTTGCTAAATAATGACCAAACTATATTTCGATCGCTAATTTAGTGACCGAATTAAGTTCGGTCGCTATTTAGCGACTAAAACTTTTTTTTCGATCGCTAAATTAGCGATTAAATTTTGGATTGAGTTGGTCGTAGTTATATGTGATGTCTATTTAGATGTAGTTAGAGAAAATAATATTGTAATTTTTTATTTAATCTTTTCATTTCAAAGATTATTTTGTTAGCATTACTTATGAACAAGTTTCTTTTTAATAAGAAATTAATTGTTTTATCATTTAGATAAATTTATAATATGTATTTAAAACGTGGATTGTATGATGGTATAAGAAAGTTTTAATATTGATTGTATATAAATATAATCATGGGATGTTAATAATTTTTTTAAAATATTAACGACAAAATTAATGACTGGAATTATATTCGGTCGTTAAATTTAACGACCGAATTTAAATTGGTCGTTAATATTAACGACGGAATATAAAAATCAGTTGCTAATTAGCGACCGAATTTGAGTTCGATCGCTAATTTTAGCGACCGAATTAGAATTCGGTCGTTAATTTTAGCGCCCGAATTAGAATTCGGTTGCTAATATTGGTGATAGAATATGGAAAATAATCGTAAATTAGCGATCGAATTTCGAAATCGGTCGCTAATTAGCGTACAGATGCATTTTTCTGAATGAGATGATTTGATATCCAGTCTTATTATTGTAGAGAACTTGACAATTTTCTGGGTTGTTGCCAACGACGGAGCGTCGTTATGGCTAGACTGGGCTGTAGCCCAGTCCATCTTCAAAAAAAAATTGAAGCCCTAGTCTCTGACCTCTCTAAGCCTAAGCCCATTGAGAAATCTGCTCTAGAGATAGCCCAGTCAATGTGTTCAGAAGTATTATCCAGACGATTTCACTGCTCTAGAGATAGCGGCATTAGAGAATCAGTTGGAGCATTTTCTTATTGATATTTCAGATGATGATCATTTGAGGCAAGTGGAGACAATAACTGAATTGTCTCATAGTTTGGTGAAAACTGGAAGACATGTTGCTTATACTTTGATTTATAGATTACTTCATCTACTCATTACATTGCCAGTATCTACTGCAAGTGCTGAGCGTGTCTTTTCGGCTTTGAAGATTGTAAAAACAAGATTACGGAACAAGATTGAAGATGATTTTTTGAGGAATGCTTTGTTGGTGAATGTTGAGAAGGAGATTGCAAGGAAATTCAGCTATGATGACATTATTACTTGTTTTAAAAATATGAAATCTCGAAGAGCCGATTTGTAAAACTCGTATTTTGTATTTGAACTTGATATTCGACTTTATTTTGTTTTTGTTTGACTGGCAGCCCAGTCCCTAAATTTGGTCACGCTCCGCCACTGGTTGTTGCTATTTTTTTATTGGATCATTTACCGTTAGTAGAATTCGTATGAATACTGAGTTTTCGAAATACTGAAGTTATGAATACTGAGCTTTCGAAATACTGAAGTTGAAGAGAAACAAACCACAGAAGTTGAAGGTTTCAAAGATCTAATTCCAAAGCATCAGTTGAAAGCAACTGATGCTGAGGGTTGGAGAGTTAATTCCAAAGCATCATGGAAGAACAAAGAAGCAGGAGTCTGCAAACACCTTGACTGCCGCTGGATCTTCTAAATCTGGAAAGGGTGGAAAAGAAAAAGAAATGATCATCCAATTCGAAAAATCATCCCCAAAACATTGAAAGAGTGATGGTCGAAGAATTTGCTACTTCATCCCAAGATTCCTTTTCCTTTAGCTGTTGTCAGTTGAATTTGTATTCACAAAAAGTAATCACACAGGCTTCTCTACATCTATCCGTTCGTCCGACTGACTATTTATTTTCCATTTTCCCATTGTCATATGATCTAACTGCTCGATATTACCTTTCTGTATGAATACTTAGTTTCACAATTGTTAAAGTCGTCTATACATTTTGAAGGGATCAAGTATGAGCTTTTTTTTTCTCTCTCTCTCTTCTTTCCTTCCAAATAAATAGAAGAAGAATTCTTATATTATGATTTTATTATTCCCATCCCAATAAGAATTTAGTTTCTTCTTATATTGATCACAAAATTATGATTTAATTAATTATTAGATAACTATACTTAATTGGCCATTAATTGCATTTTCTAGGTACGTAACAAATTGCAAAACAATTTTATACTTGATCTCAGACTTAATGAAAACTTTTGCACAAATTAATCTGATTTAGACTTTCAACAATCCAATTTAATCTAGAATTTCAACCGCACGAGGATGATAAAAGTTTTATAAATTGATTTATATTAATTAATAATTACATTATCCTTATTTATTACAAATTAAATACATATATCGATCGTTGGTGGTCTCAACGCGGGCACCACCTGATCTGATTAGGGCTGGATCAGTACGGTATATCAAATTTTGCATATGATACCGTATACCGTATCGAAAATTTCGGCATAAAAAAAACTATACCATTACCATACCGAAAATTCGGTATACCGAAATTTCGGTATACCGAAAATTCGGTATACCGAATATACCGAATTTTCGATATATTACACCGAAAATATTAAAAATTTTGGTATACTGATAATTTCGGTACGGTATTATACCGAAAATGTGGGTATACCGAAATATCAAAAAATAATAATTTCATACCGATACCGATACTGAAAAATTTGATACGGTATTATACCGTACCGAAATTTTCGGTATACCGAAATTTTTGATATGGACGGTAAATATCGGTATGGTATCTGCGGTATACCGAAAATTCGGTATTTTTTCCCACCCCTAGATCTGATCATGCATGCATTTAAATACTCCGGCCCGCTTGCTTGCTTCATCGGTCTACGTAGTACGTTTCTTCTTCTATGTATATTCCCTTAATTTTCCTCTTCGACAATTTAATTACCATATTTGTTTGTTTGGATCCATGCATGGCTAAGTAGGAAGCAGGTGCAGATAGCAACGGCAGCCTTGCTGAGAGCATGAGCAACGGCGGAGGCGCCGTCGGACCATCGCAGGCGAGGCCCATCAGCTTAGTGAGGCTCATCTTCGCCTGCATGGTTGCCGGCGGGGTACATTGCGGCTGGGCATGGCAACTTTCCCTACCCACTCCCAGGCCCGGCCCTGGGCCAGGGACTTGGCCCACTAAACCCACGGGCTGTTTTGGATTGCAGATTTCTCGACCCATCAAGTTAGTGGGTATGGATCAATCGGTCCAGGACCCCCACCATATGATATGATGGATTTTTAATATATTAGCCCGCTCTATTATGTGTTGGTTTATTTAACAGCTCTAATTATATCATGTGCCGATATAGTTTCAATATTTTTTAAATATAAAATATAATAATAAAAATTTAAATTTAAATATTTAAACTAAAATACAAAATATAAATTTTAAATATATATATATATATATAATAGTATAATTTAATTAAATTTTAATTAAATCTATTTAAATGATCTCAATCATAATAATAGGAGTTAATTAAAATTATTAATTTAATTAAATCTAAATTTATTATTTCCTCTCTAGTCCACTCTCTCATGATGCATCCCTGTCGCTGTGCTACTCCAGAGACGTCGCCTAAGCCCCATGGGACCTCCTATCATACACCACAATTCGATTTGAACTTCATTTAAATTAATACAAAAGAAAATAAGAAAATAATTAATAATAAATAAGAAAATAAATATAAAAGAATATCTATGATTTATTATAATTTTATTAGATTTTTTAGAATTTAAAATGAGTTTTTAAATATTTTAATGGGATAAATTGATTATGATTTTAAAAAGTTTGTTTGGTTATCCTATTTAGATTTAGATGAAGAATTGATAGGAAACATTGGTCTAAGTTTGATTAAAATCTAAGTTCATTTTCCTTTCGACTTGCGTCTTCTCTCGCTATCCACACGCTTCGTGTGTCGCCACAACCTTCTTCGGCTGCCCTCCGGTTGTCATCGCTGCAGCACCTGCTGAGGCACGGTCGTCATTGTCACCACCCTTCCCCTCTTTTGTCGTCGCTAATGCTACCACCAACCTGCACGTTGCATGCCTCCAGAGGAGTCGTGCGAGCCCGGCGAAGCCTCCAGAGAAGTCGTGTGAGCTTCTCAACCTCCCAAGCCATGGGAGAATAGCAAACGACTAATTGAGTCCTCTTGCTCTCTTCTCCAGCTCTACTCTCAGCTTCTCAACCTCCCAAGCCATGGATACAATGTTTTTCTCCATTGCTTGCCTCTGTTCTACTTGCTCGGCATTTGCTTTTTTCTCATATTCATATGCTGTCCTACATAACCATGAAAAGATATTTGCTATGAACAAGAACTGTAACTTGCAAGCTAAATGTTACTCATTTAGGTATTTGTATTTGATTCCCAGGAAAGGTAAGGAAATGATAGTGAAAAAGAAAAAGACAATAACAATAAGGAAATCGCAGACCTGGCTCTAACCAATTCCTGTCGAAGTCCATCAATGTCAGCGCGTAATGTAGGTATTTGTTGGTTCTCAGCCTGCAAATGTTTCAGATCTTGTTGCATAGTTTGAACCTTTGCAGATAACTCTTGTCGCAATTTGTCCAACTTCTGTGCTTCAGATTTTAGTTGCAGAGCCTCTTCCCTGAGGGGCTCAACAGCGCGAAGATCAGCTTCCAACTTAAGACCCCCTCTGGATCAATTCCCTCGCCTCTAGTTCTTTATCGGCCCGGAGCTTGGGTATAGCCTGACTAAGTTGATGGAGTTCATCCTTGGCGAAAGTAATATCTCTCCTGAGAGCAATATTTTCGTCCATCAGTAGGCTGATTGTCAGCATGAAGCCTACGTATTTCATCATGCCTCAAAGCTAGTTCTTCCTCAGCAGGATGTACAGGCACAGGTCGACGAAGTGGAGGGCCATCTTGGAAACCATGAGACCTCTCGTTCACAAGATGGCGGGGAATACGATTCCTACCTGCCATGTCTCCTGAAATAGAGAATGGCACTCATGTGAGCACTTGTAAAAATTGAAAGTTAAAAACGCATAGCATTTATGCGTACAATTTACAGATTAGCATTTCATGGAACAAAATTAAAAAGGAATCAGTGTGTTTATCTATTAGATCACCTTAATCACATACCATGTTGCTTTCTTAAGGTCTCGATATACAGATTGGTATCAACTGCTAACCTTGTGTACATGAGCAGAGAGAAGAAGTCAACTGCTATTAACTGCTACAAAACGTATGGTCTAATCTCACAATATTGTGTGCTTGAATGGTGCAATTTTAAAAAAGTAATTGAAAAAAATAAAGAAAAAGGAAATGTACTTAAGAGAATATTGTTTATTGTATTGTAGGGTTGGCTAATCAATTTCTTAACTACCCTTAGATAATTTCACTTTGAAACTCAAGAGTTGACTTCAATCTTTAAGTGAATAGCCACTTTGCCTGAACAATATTGACTTCAGAAATAGTTACAGTTGGATCACAAAATCACTTTTCTTTATGTTTAAGCTGTCAGGAGGGCTCAACATCTATTGTTCTCTATACCTTCATGAGTGGGCATACTATGCATGGTGAAACTTATAATATGCTACAACGCTTCTTAAAAATCTGAAATTGTTGGATGTGAACACAGATTAGTCATGCCCAAATATCATATCACCATATCCCAAAAACTTATACTATAGTAAAGGATCAACACATACCACATAGTTAAGTATGCATTAGCTTATGGATTATAATTATATAGGTCTTTGTCCATTGGTGTTTTTTAACATTCAGTAGAATGCTACCTAAAAATGAGCTGAAAAGAAGTCAGTGTTATATATTCATATCAGTCAAATGGCAGGTCTCTGTTGGTATATTTGAAATGTAATTGATTGGCTAGTTGGGAGAAGTGTTACTCAGATATGTAATAAAAATAATCTTCAATCACAAACTTTATCACTGTAGTTCTTTCAGTCTTAGACAAGATGATTGGCAGTTCAGTTTCTAAAATAGATGTGATCACAGTTGCAAACTCCTTGATGGCTCTTTTTAATTCTCCATTCCATGCCTAGATCCATAATTAAAGGTAAGGCATTGGTCATGCTATATGAGGTTGTTTTAAAAATATCCATTCCAATAAGAATTTCAAAGAAAAAGTGTTGCCGTTTAAATCATAATAGAATTATAACACACAACAGAATGAATGAGTTATCCTCTTTGACGAAACCGATTCCTAGGCTAGCTTTACAAAGATACCTTGAGCTGACCAACATATGCATTGACGGACCTGAATATATCAAAGTAGCCATTCTATCAAGGGCTGAAGTGCTAAAATAAGTAGTTAAATGTAATGCCATCAGGACATAGGGGCAATCATGCTACTAAAATATGGTTCACATTTTCTTCACAAGTTGTCATGGGAGTTTGCTGGGCACTTAAGCCATGTGGACGATTCAAAAGGCCATCATAATGAAAAGAAACATCAAGACAAGTTTACGACATAATTGATGACTGTGAATGGATAGGGATCAAACAGGTAACTTCAGTTTTAGATGTCACTGGTACGTTGATGATTAAATAAGAAAAATATGGTCGACCCTACAATACTATGAAGGAGATCTTCCCAACCCTTGCATCAACCAACAGTTTAAATGACTAATGTTTTAAATTAGGCAATTCTCATAATTCAGGTAATAAAATGTGACCTAAGATATCAAAATAATACTAGTGGTATAGCCTTGTAACGGATTAAATAGAGAGGCAAGATCAATCTAACCGACTATAAATAGTTGAGACCAACAAAGACTTGGTAATTATGAAGATGAGTAAGTGGACGAAGGGTCTAATTTCATGGGCATACACACCTAGCAAAATGATGTGAACTTTTATAAATTTAATATAAGTATTTACATGTTGCCACATATATGAAGTATATAACATATAAAATAGTGTTCAGAAGTTACTAAATAACACATACAAAAACTTAATACAAGTAAATAACCCATACAAAAGGTTAATCTAGCATAGAAAATAATACAATGATGGATGCCCGAGTGTATAGGAAAGATAAAATTAAAAATACTGATATCTAGAAGCAATTAGGTGTAACTCAATAAAATGAGAAATAAATATGTTACACGTCATGAACATTTTTTAAAGGTGATGATACAATCAAATAAATTTTATAGAGAAATAATTAAATAATTACAATCAAAAATACAAGGACATAGAAGCTAATAAAATGATACCTGATGTAAATCAAAGTGATTTAGAGACAAACCAAAATAACCTTGTGTTGTTCAGGATTGTTTAGTAAGGTAACAAAGCCCGAGCCAAGCGTAAAATTAACCAAGCTACTCAAATGACAATTGCTCAAGCTTAGCTTGGTTTCTTTCTTGCATATGTTGGTTTGAGTCTGATTTGAGTTAGGTTTGTTTAAATGTCATC
>NC_133866.1:500742-523438 GCF_044706935.1 Curcuma longa
ATCTAGCAAATGCACCAGTCCCAACACTCTCGTGTTTGTGTATTTGCAGGATGAAATTTGGAGAAAAATAAGGCGAAAGGGAGAAAGAACAAGACAGGGTCGTGCCTCATCCACCGAACCAAGCCAGCAGCCATATCCCTGGGACACGGCCGTGCCAATCCTATAGAATACCAGCTGCTTTAGGCCATGCCACAAAGCACAGTCGTGCCTTCAATCCAGAGCTAATCAGACCATGGGCTGTGCCAATAAGGCACGGCCGTGTTCTAGTACCAGAGGCACAAGTGGCTGGAGTCGTGTCTAAGAGGCACAATCGTGTCTAAGAGGCACAGTCGTGCCTCTTTCCAGGTTGAAGCCAGCCACGGGCAGTGCCGACAAGGCATGGCCGTGTCTATTTTTCAGAACCAGACTTGTTTAAGGTCGTGCCTATTAGGCACGGCCGTGTGACGGAATGTTAAGGCATGCTTCTTGGGTTGTGTCATGAGGCACGACCGTGTCGCTTCTGGGCATGTATAAACCCCTCTAAAAAAACTCTGAAAAAGGGGGCGAGTACTTGGAGGTGAATCAAAGACACCATAGCCGCTATCCGAAGAAGATTTCAGCGATCCATCCACCCGTTGAGGACTGCTCCGCCAATTCTATCCACCGTCGAGGAGGAGACTGCAAGCCAAGGAAGATTGTACCCATTGATAAGTGTTTTACCCTTTTCTTCTTTCAAATTTAGGGGTAAGATATACTACTTTCTCTCTTCTTTGTATTGTATTTCCTCCGTCATGGAGTAGACCTCTAGATTCTAGAATGTAGGAGGAATCGAGATATAAATGGATGATTATAATCTATGGATTTGCTATTTGCCATGTTCAAGGATTTGACTATGCTTTGCTATATTGATTTGTGCCTTGCATTTATTTAATGTTATGTTTTTGAAAGCTTAATTTTATATGGATGAGAACAAACTATAGTTTAATGGAAATCTTAGGATTGTATGATCGGGGTGTCTTGTGACAGAAGGTGAACCTTTAACCGGACTTTTCGAGGAGATTCTTAGATTGTAATAAATTCTCATGAGAGATAACTAATGGTTATTGATTGCTAGGAAGAGGTCCTTAATTGAGTACTCGGTGACAGGGAGTAGGATACCAGTAGTATTGCTGGAGTACCCGATAATAGCGGGAGAGCTATAGAACCAGGCTATCTAGGTATAATCTCGGACTAGCAGTCGTAATATTAGAGGAGTCATGTTTATTTCAAAAGGTCTTGACGAGGTCCGATTGGATATCTTGGTTAGAATCTCTACATTAGTATTATCATTGAGGAATCGATGATCAATCAACCATAATCTCGAGAAATTTGAAATCTTAGGATCGTTTTCCAATCCTGTCATTTAGCTGATTTACCTTTGATTGAGGTGTATGTACTTGACTTCTCTCACTCTTCCCTCATCACCCAAAACTCTTGTATTCACAACTCTCTTTGTGTAAAGTTTAGTGATTAAATTCTACGGTCCCTGTGGTTCGATATCTTTTATTACTTGACGATACCCGTACTCTTACAGGAGCACATCAAAACACTGAAATGGTTCACTAGCTAAGGTGAGTATCATTTGGAATTTTTTAATACTACATTGTAGAATAACATTAGTAGGGATCAGTAAAATGGTATTTTGATCAGGTTTAGAAAGAATATCGAGAACTGGGTCATCGCATGCCATTGATGACCTCTACCCGTCGTCAACTAGAGACCCAAGTGGCTGAGCTAAAGAATCAATTGAAAAGTCCAACCAGAGACATTGAGGAGGCTCGAACCCGTGCTGAAATAGAGAAGCCACGTATAGCTAACGAAGAGGCATAGCCGAGGTGAGGAAGGTCGCAGAGGAGATAGTGAAGCTGAAGAAAGATGTTGAACTCCGGATGACTCAGCTCTGCCACTTAGAGCAAGAGCTAAAGAAAACTCAAGCCGCTCTGAGGTTATCTCAAGAAGAAACTTCCAAGGCTAAGAAGAGGTTGACCTCTATAAAAAAGAGAAGACTCGAGTAGAGGCTGAGCTGGCTACTATCCATGTGCAACAAGGAGATCTGCCCCATGATTTATGTGAAGTCGTAATGAAAAGTCAAGACTTAGAGTTCCAGCTATATGAGGAAAAGAAGCAAAAGGGACAACTATCTTCTAAGCAGGAAAGGCTATCATTGTAACTAGTTGCCACCAAGAAGGAGTTGTTTGTTCTTCAAGAAGGGGAAGAGAGTAGGTGGCAAGAAAAGAAAGCTGCCTTCCTGACATCCTTTGAATACTACGACCTGTTAGGAGTTAAGACTAGTCGAATGCTGAAGTATGGTTTTAAAAGGGTCGGCTGATAATTTATACAATCTGGACTGATACCTAAGGGGGCCGACCTAAGTTTCTTAGATCCCAAAAAGGATTGGGACAGCCTACCAGAGTCTGAGAGACAAGACTAACGAACTTCTTTTAATTATGTAATATTGTTTTAAGACACTATTGAACTTTGCTTTTTGGTACCTTAGAAATTGTAGTGATTATTATCCTATGTGCAGGTTTTCCCTTTAAACTGTGTAATATTGTCTTGAGTAACATTTTACTAAACCTGACTTTTAGTGACCCAAGAATTGTAATGACCTCTATCCCAATGTTTGCATTTGAATTCCACACTACGTAATACCCCTTTGAGTGCCTTTTTATCAAGATAGGAATCGTAGTGGTTTTTGTCCTGAATTAACATTGCCTTTTAACTCAAAGACCCATTTCCTTATGTATGTTGGTTGTGCTGATATTGTTTCTAAAACTTCAATGAAAGATCTATATATGCATGACATGGTTCTGAAAAAGATTTTAAGGAAAGAATAAAAGAGGTACCTTCATAAGTGCGAGATATCATATTTCTACGAGGCACGCTATCTGGTGTTGAACTTATGATAGAACTAAAAGAAATGTAGTTGTACAGCAAGGGCTTGAGACATAACCTGGTGAGCAAGATGCCTCATCCTGCCGCCAAGCAAATTTGCGGACTTGGTGTATTAATATTCCAGCCTGTTGTGAGCTCGATAGCCTGGTGTTCCGGCCTGTCATAAGGCAAATCCACGAGCTCAGTGACTCGGTATTCCAACCTGTTGTAAGGCAAATTCACGAGCTCGGTGGCTCGGTGTTCTGGTTGGTCGTAAGGCAAATCCGTGAGTTCGGTGGCTCAGTGTTCGGGCCTATCGTAAGGCAAATTGATGAGCTCGGTGGCTCGATGTTTCGGCCTATCGTAAGGCAAATCGTCGAGCTCGGGGCTCGAGATGTTCCAGCCTGTCGTAAGGCAAATTCGCGAGCTCGGTGGCTTGGTATTCCAGCCTGTCGTAAAGCAAGTCTTCGAGCTCAATGGCTCGGTGTTTCGGTCTGTTGTAAGGTAAGTCTTATAGCTCAGGGTTCGGTGTTCCGTCTTATGGTAGGGCAAATCGGCGAGTTCAGTGGCTCGATGCTTCAGCCTATCGTAAGGCAAGCTCTTCGAGCTCAGGACTTGATATTCCGTCCTATCGTAAGGTAAGTTCTTTGAGCTTGAGGCTCTGTGTTTCAGCCTGTCGTAAGGCAAGTTCTTCAAGCTCGGGGCACGATGTTCTAACCTGTCATAAGCCAAGTTCTTCGAGCTCAAGGGTCGGTGTTCTGGCCTGTCGTAAGGCAAGTTCTTTGAGCTTGAGGCTCGGTGTTCTAGACCTGTCACAAGGCAAGTTCTTCGAGCTCGGGGCTCGGTGTTCCGGCTTGTCGTAAGGCAAGTTCTTCGAGCTTGGGGCTCAGTGTTTCGGTCTGTCATAAGGCAAGTTCTTCGAGCTCGAGGCTTGGTATTTCAGCCTGTCATAAGGCAAGTTCTTCAAGCTCGGGGCTCAATATTCTGATCTGTCGTAAGGAAAGTTCTTCGAGCTCGGAGCTCGGTATTTCAGCCTGTTCGTAAGGCAAGTTCTTCGAGCTTGAAGCTCGGTGTTCCGGCCTATCGTAAGGCAAGTTCTTTGAGCTCGGGGCTCGGTGTTCTAGCCTGTCGTAAGGCAAGTTCTTCGAGCTTGGGGCTCAATGTTCCGGCCTATCGTAAGACAAGTTCTTCGAGCTCGGGGCTTGGTGTTCCGGCCTGTCGTAAGGCAAGTTCTTTGAGCTCGGAGTTCGGTGTTCCGGCCTATTGTAAGGTAAGTTCTTTGAGCTTAGAGCTCGGTGTTCTGGCCTGTCGTAAGGTAAGTTTTTCGAGCTCGGGGTTCAGCTTGGAAGAGAAAAACTTATATTAAATAACCACAAAATGTTCATACAAAAAATGATAAGAAAATTTATATAAGTTTAAATACGGTAAGGTCGAAGATGAGTGGCATTCCAAGGTCTGCTGAACTCTTTTCCCTTAGCGTCTTCCAAATAATAAGATCCACCACTAAGCCACTGAGTAACTTTATAAGGTCCTTCTCATTGAGGTTCTAGCTTTCCGACATCACCAACTGGCTTAAGCTTCTTCCAGACGAAGTCTCTGACTTGAAAAGAGCGAGGTATAACTTTCTTGTTGTAAGTACTGACACATCTTCCATCGGTATGGGACCAACCTAATTGCTGTAAGTTCTCTGGTTTCAATAATGAGATCCAATTCTATATGTCATTTATCACTGTTGTCACTTCCATAAGCAAGGATCCGACTTGATTCCTCTCCGACCTCTACAGGTATCACTGCTTCCCTTCCATAAACCAGGTGGAAAGGAATCATCTGGGTACTATCTCTTGGAGTAGTTCTATAAGCCCACAGAATACCAGGCAGCTTATCCATCCAATTTCCTTATACTTGATCCAACTTTATTTTGAGGCCTTTGACGAGCTCCCTGTTAACTACCTCTGCTTGTCCATTGCTCTGTGGGTAGGCCACAGAAGTGAAGGCTTGGATAATTCCTAATTCTTTGCACCAATTCTGTATCCTACATCCTTGAAACTGACGTCCATTATCAGATACTATCTTACGAGGAATATTGTATCGACATATGATGTTCTTACATAGAAAAATTTAAAACAACATCTTCAATGATTCTAGCTAGTGGTTCAGCTTCTACCCATTTAAAAAAGTAATCCACAGTTACCAAAAGAAATTTTTTTTTGTTAGGTGCTATTGGGAACATGACCTACTATATCCATTCTCCATTGATCAAAGGGGCAAGAGATAGTGGCAGTTTTTAACAATTTTGTCGACTGATGAGGAAGGTTTTGATGTCTTTGATAATTAAGACAAGTACCGATCATTTGAGCAGTGTTCTTTGCAAAGTTGGCCAAAATATCTAGCCAATAATACTTTTTGTGCCAGACCTACCTCCTATATGATTTCCACAAATACCTTGATGAACTTCCTGCATGACATACTTAGCCTCATTAGGTCCCAGGCATTTAAGTAAGGGTCGAGGGAAGGCCCTTTTATATATAATATCCCCAATCAGAGTGAAACGAACTTTGCATTTTTTGATAATTTGGGCTTGTTCAGGTTCGGTCGGTAAACTTCCATTTTTAAGAAAATCTATGATGGGAATTCTCCAAATCAGCAACCTCATTTGCTTCAATGACCTGGTCGATGTGAGCTATCAGTTGATCATGTACTATAGGTTCCTCCTCTTGTCCCAACTAGTTAAACTACTGGCCAAGGGAGCTAGCTCATCTACCTTCTGATTGTCAGCTCGGGGTATCTTCTAAATAGTGACTTCCTGGAAGGAGGTTTTTAGTTTGTTGAAGGCCTCAGTATACTTCCGAAGCTTATCATTGCGAGTCTTAAAATCCTTCTATCTGTTGAGTGGTGAGTTCAGAGTTCGTACATATTATTACTCGAGTTGCTCCTACATGTTGAGCTGCCTGTAATCCAGCAAGCAATGCTTCGTACTCGGCCTCATTATTGGAAGCTTTAAAATGAAATTTTATTACTATTGACAATACATTTCCTTTAGGAGAACATAATAAAATTTCATCTCGCTTCCCTTCTTGGTGGATGATCCATCTACAAATATCTTTCATATCTCAGGTTCACTAATATCCGAGTTCTTAGTTAAGAAATCTGCTAAAGCTTGTGCCTCATGGCTTCCCTCGACTGATATTGTATATCATATTCTTCCAGCTTGGTGATCCATTTGATCAATCACCCTGAAGCCTTGGGATTGACTAAATATCTCGACCTGAGTGTTGTTAGTTAATACTGTTACTGGATGAGAAAGGAAATATGGTCTAAGTCTGTGTACAGTCAAAACCAAAGTCATAGCTAGCTTCTCTAACGCGGTGTATCTAGTTTCGACATCTTTTAGGAGATGACTGAAGAAGTAAATAGGTCTTTGAATACTTCCTTCTTGTTTGACTAGCACTGAACTTACAGCACCTTCAAAGGAGGATAAATATATCCATAAAGGTTTTCCAAGAGTAAGCTTTGCTAAAACTAGTAAGGTGGCCAAATAGAGTTTCAGGTCGTTGAAGGCTCGTTCACATTTCTCGTCCCAAGCGAATTTGGTAGTCTTACGTAATACCTTGAAGAAGGGCAGACTTTTTGTGGCCAATAGTGATATGAATCATGATAACACAATGATCCGTCCTACCAGCTTCTGTACTTCTCTGATATTCTGAGGTGAGGTCATATTTTGCAAGACTTGTATTTTTTCAGGATTAGCTTCTATACCTCTTTCAGTTACTATGTATCCCAGAAACCTGCCACTTTTGACACCAAACAAACATTCATTGGGATTCAATTTAAGATTATACCTTCGAAGAGTGTTGCACGTTTTATTGATGTCACCGATCAGGCTTTCAGCTCGGATTGACTTGATCAAAATATCATCTACGTATACTTCCACATTTCGACCTATCTGATGCTTGAAAATCTTATCCATGAGCTCTAATATGTTGCTCCTGCATTCTTTAATCCAAAAGGTATAACTGTATAGCAAAAAGTTCCTCCCGAGGTGATAAAATTGACCTTTTCTTGATCCTCCCATGCTAAAGAAATTTGGTGATATCCTTGATAAGCATCTAACATGCATATATATTCATGTCCGGAAGTAGAATCCACCAATTGATCTATGCACGGTAGAGGATAACAATCCTTGGGGCAAGCCTTGTTGAGATCTCGGAAGTCAATGCAGACATGCCATTTTCCCCTGCTTTTGGGACCAATACAATATTAGCTAGCCAAGTGGCGAATTGAACTTCTCTAATATGTCCAGCCTCTAGAAGCTTGGCAACTTTCTTTTGTATTACTTTGTCTTGCTCAGGTTCGAAATGTTTTTTCTTTTGCATGACAGGTCGAGCGTCAGGGAGGACATTAAGACAATGTTCCATGATGTCAAGAGTTATTCCTGTGACTTCTTAAGACACCCAGGCAAATACATCATTATTTTGAATGAGACAGGCTATCAGCTTAACTTTCAGCTCAGGTGTCAAATCGACAGCTATCTGAGAGACTCTATCGGGCAGCTCGGGTATGATTTGTACTTTCTCCTTTTCTTGTGTTTATGATAGTTGAGCCACTGGACCTTCTTGTAAGAAATGTACCTCTTCTCGTGAAGTCCTTCTTAACTTCTTGACATTAATGCGAACAATGGTTGTTTAACAATTTCGAGAAATGACTTGATCTCCTCTGACCGAGCCAATTTGATTATCTACTAGGAACTTTATTTTCTGATGGAAAGTGAAAACTACTGCTTGGAAAGCACTGAGTGCAGGTCTTCCCAGAATAACATTGCACAAGGATGGGGCATCTACTACTGTAAAAATAACACTTCGAGTTCGAATTAGAGGCTCTTGCCCTAAGGAAAGAGGTAGGCTGACCTGTCCCAATGGTTGTACTTCATGTCCAGTAAATCCAAATAAAGCATTAGATGTGGATTTCAGCTCAGATTTCTCTATCTACATCTGACTGAAGGCTTCTTTGTATAGCATGTTGACAAAACTACACGTATCAATGAAGACCCGAGCTACCTCATAGTTGGCTATTATGGCGTGAATGACTAAAACATCATCATGAGGAGTGGAGACATCTTCGAGATCTTGTGGTCCAAAACTGATGGTAGGTCCCTTGGCTTTACCCCTTCTGGTATTGATACCATAACTTTCTAGTCTTCTCCCATGAGCTTTTCTGGCACGATTAGAATCTGTATTTATTGAAATTCATAATAAATTAGAGGTTGATTTTTCATTCGATCGCTAAATTAAATAACTAATTTTTCATTCGATTGCTAAGTTTAGAGATTGATTTTATATGTGATCACTAAATTTAGCGACCAAATGAAAAATCAGTCACTAACTTTAACAATCAAATTGAAAATCTATCGCTAAGTTTAATGACCAAATGAAAAATGAGTTGCTAAATTTATCGATCGAATAAAAATTTGATCGCTAAACTTAGCGACTTAATGAAAAATCGATCATCAATCGGCGTCTACATTAACTCCCCTAAAGGTAGCGTCACGACAAGCCTCACTATATACAATGCAATCTAGTGGATCCACTGCCTAATGTACACTATTTGTGTCAGTCAGGCCGCCTCCATGGTCGCGCTCCTCCTAGTGGCCAACACCCATAGCAGTCGGTGTGCCTTCCCCAATTGAGATATTATGGTTCATGTAGTAATCCACACCAAGGAGCTTTTTACACTCAGGAAGATGCTAAACCACATACACCGTGGCAGACCAAGTAGTCTCTCGGGCGCATTGAGCAATTAATAAAGCATGAAACGTTATATCCCCTGAGGAGGCCAAACTATTAGGAATGGTGGACAAGGTACTCGTTCCTTAAAAAATAGGGAAAAATGAAATCATTCGGTCGCTAAATTTAGCGATCGATTTTTCATTTGGTCGCTATGTTTAGCGACCAATTTTTCATTCAGACGTTAAGTTAAGAGACCGATTGTATATGCGGTTGCTAAGTTTAGCAACTAAATGAAAAATTATTCGCTAACTTTATCAACCGAATGAAAAATCGATCGTTAAATTTAGTGACCGAATGAAAAATCAATTGTTAAATTTAGCTACCGAATGAAAAATCAATAGCTAAACTTAGCGACCGAATGAAAAATCGATTGTCAATCGGCGTCTGCAATAACTCCCCGAAAGGTAGCATCACGGCAAGCCTCGCTATATACTACACGATGCAGTGGATCCACTACCCGATCTACACTATCTATGTCGGCCAGTTGCCTCCATGGTTGCACTACTCATGGCAGTCGACACCCATGGCAATCACTGCAGCTTCCCCAATTCACATATTATGGTTCATCAACCCTATGATACGATGTCCAGCAAGGCAACTTATGTCGCAATCCACACCAAGGAGCTTCTCACACTCAAGAAAGTAGTAAACAAGATATACTATCGATACACCAAGCAGTCCCTCCGGCACATCGAGCAATGCATGGAGTAGGACACGTTCCTGTCCCCTAAGAAGGCCAAACTGTTAGGACGGGTGGCCAAACTGTAAGGACGGGTGGATAAGGTACTCATTCCTAAAAAAAGAAATAATTTGGTAGCTAAATTTAGTGACTGATTTTTCATTCGATCGCTAAGTCTAGCAATGGATTTTTCATTCGATGACTAAGTTTAGCAATCGCTTTTATATGCAATCACTAACTTTAGCGATCGAATAAAAAATCAATTGTTAAATTTAGCGACCGAATGAAAAATCGATCATAAATATAGCAACAAAATGAAAAATCAGTTGTTAAACTTAATGACCAAATGAAAAATCGATAGTCAATCGGCATTTGCATTAACTCCCCCGTAGGTAGTATCACAATAGGGCTCGCAATATACGACACAATGTAGTGGATTCGCTAGCCGATCTACACTATCTGTGTCGGCTAGGCAAGGTCCAAGGTCGTGCTACTCCTAGCGACTTGCACCCATGGCAATCGTTGTGCCCTCTCAAATTCACGTATATATTATGGTTCATCTGCCCTTTGATATAGTGTCCGGCAAAGCGACTCATGTCACAATCCACACCAAGGAGTTTCTCATACTCAAGATGATAAACAAGATATACTACCGACACACTAAGCAATCTCTCCGGCGCATCAAGCAATGCATGGAGTAAGACACGTGAATATCCCCTGAGGAGGCCAAACTATTAGGACTAGTGGACAATGTACTCATTCCTAAAAAAATTAAAATCATTTAGTCACTAAGTTTATCGACCAATTTTTCATTTAGTCGCTAAATTTATTGATCGATTTTTCTTTCGGTCGATAAATTTAGTGACCATTTTTATATGCAATCACTCTAATATTTGATATTTTTATCCTCTCGTATGGTAATTATTGATTTATATTATGTTTTACAAGATGGGATCAATTCAGAGCTTTGATGTAATTTTTTCTAAATTTTTTGAAATTTTATTTCATAATGTCGATCTATTTTTGTAGGGAAGTAAATCTGAGTCTTTAATGACAATCTAGAACCACTTAGATCATTCATCCAGATAGGGAGCATTGGAGCCGTCCATGGAGATTATCATCATCCAAGTACATCCAGATCTGGAACATCTAGGTCGTTGATCAAGATCGAGTCATCCAAAGTTTGAGAGAGCATCCAAGTCGCTAAAGTGGCGGATCCACCTTTTGCAGAAGAGAGAGCATCCAAGCAAAAGAAGATATCTTCCATTGATTGGGATCCAAAAGCCCACTCCTCAAGCCCAATTTCAATAGCTCAATCTGCACCCCTTATAATGGATTGGGTTTTAACCCTCTTCTCAACCCTCAACCCAAAGATCCACTTCTCCTCTCTTATCCATCCAAAACCCAATCAGTTCCATTAAGCCAATCAAACCCGATCCACTAAGAAATCAAGATCCTCAACTTCCTTTTGCCGGTCCTTGTCTTCTTCTTGCTCATGCCCGAATGACAAGATCAGACGCACGCTCCCTCCTTCCACCTGACGCCGCACCTCAGTGCAGGCTCAAGGGCCTTCCTAGGGCCCCAATAAAATTAGAGCCCTTAATTTTTTTTTATATTTTTAATATTATTTATATATTTTTAAAACAATATTCATAAATTAATTTTTAAAAAACATCAATTTTAAATTTTAAATTATTTTAATTTTATTTATTATTAATTTATTTTAATTGTATATTTTATTTTTAAAAACTTAATTGATTTTTTCTTTTTCACATTGATATCTTAAAAACGTACGGTCTCATGGTTGTCGATGATCTTGTATCCTTTTCTTCTGTTATGGAACTTTTTGCGTCTTTTTTCTTCTTCACTTGGTAATCTTATATCTTAATCTTCCCTCGTTGATGATACTCTCAAAAGACATCCTCTTATTTTCTCATCAGTAATTTTCCTTCTTCACTCTTGTTTCCTCGTTCAAATACGAATAGAAAGTAAAGGGTTTGAAATTGTTGAGAAGGCGGTTGGAAATCTTGTTGAAAATGTCTACTCTGAAAATTGTATTGATTCTCTTGATAAGGCTGATGAAAACTCTGAAATTGGGGTTGATATTGCTGTTGAAATTCCTGAAAAGGTGATTGTTGATAAAATGAGTTTCCATACATTTTATAAACCAACAATGATCAAAGCAACAATAAAGAAAAATGAAAAGATGCACAAGCTCAAATCAAACAATCTCTACTAGTTCGTTCCCCGGCAACGGCGCCAAAGTTTGATACGCCCATAAATGATGTCACGAATGAGCCTCAAATTAGAATTTATAATCGAAAACCCTTAGCTCACAAGCAAATGTAATAAAGGGGCCACGAGTCGTATTTTCCAAGGACTAGTAGAAAGTTGTATGAATCAAGCTAGAATGTCGTTCTTTTTGAGTTTTTCTATATAAATGGGGGTTTTGGTTTTTCAAATGAAATGTAATCAAAATAAGGAAATGAATGAACAATGAAAGTTTTACCAATTTAAAATAAAAGCAATTGAACTAAGTATGAATCAATCTAGGAATGCAAAGCTTTAAGAAAATAGAGAACAAAGTAAAGCTAACACTAGACTAAGATAGCAAGTTGCATTTTAAAGAAACAATTCTAACTTGGAAAACAATTAAGCAATCAGCTACAATTAACTAACACAAACTAACAAATGTTTAACTAAACAAGCTCATACCTGATAAAAATGATACGAAACAGTGACAACATTTAAAGTTTCAGTGAAAATGAAATCAGACATCAATTCGGTTCAAGAACTTAAAGCTAACGAGTTCAAATAGATCTAAACATCTAACAATAGCTCAAGCTTCAACCAAGAACCAATTACATGAATTATCAAAACAAATCCTATCAGACAGAATAATCAGAAATGAGTTTCAGAAACCACAACAACAAAAATCAGAAATAGCAAACTAAACCAAGAAACTCAGATCTTCCCTTCACAAATTGAATCCCATATAGCCGTCACACTAGATCCAATCAAAGATCAGAAATCCCAGAAAAACTCCTAACAATCTCAGCTCGAATGGATCTGAATCAGTTCGTCCAGACGCGTATCAGAAACCCTCCAACAGAAGACCGAACATAGCAGATCAAGATCTGAAGATCCAGCTAATGATCCTTCAAATCGCGGGTAATTCAATGCTCAAGAACCTTCATTAACCTTCTAAAAACCCTTCCGAGTGCAATTGATAGCTCCGATCAGTCTGGATCTGAAAATCACAGTTGGAATTTGTCGCGGATCAGAAGCTCTGCAGAAACCCTCTCCAGAAATTCTGATCGCAATTAACGCCGATCCGAGATTGAATTAGCTTCCTGAAATCTGGAAATCAACATGGAAAGAGAAGATCCGAAGTTGGCCGTGCGAAAAACTAGAGAAAAATGGGTAAGAAAATCGCCGAGAAGACGCTGCTACAGTAGAAAAATCGCTAATGAGGGTGCTACAGTGTTCTTTCTCGCTAAAGCTACGATTTGAATTCGGCCGGTTCCGGCACTATTTAGACCGGGTTCAACTCCAAATCAGCTCCAATTCAACTCCGGTTTGACTCCAATTAGCATGGGTTCAACTCAAATCAAACTTGGGTCTTGATTCATAAGGTTAGATCCATCAATTTGATCAAACTTGGCTCAATTTAACTCGATCTCAAATTGGGTTCCATCTTGGTTCAACTCGAGTCCTACAAAAATCAAATCCAATTGATGTAAAATTAACCATCAAATTACAGAAATTATAATTGACCATCAAATTGTGCAACATATGACAAATATACTCCAATCAATTCATTAAACCATTTATTTTTCATGCAAGACCCCAAAATGAAACGATAAAATGCAAAACAAACCCAACTCATCACTCATCTATCTGCATTTGATCGAAATCTTTTTTAAAAATAATATTGATAGAACTACCTATATCTACGAAGACGTGCGCTACATTGTAGTTTGCGATGGTGGTGAAAATGATTAGTGCATCATCGTGAGGCGTTTCTACCCTTCTCAAATCTTGGGGCCTAAAACTTATTTGAGGGCCTCCCTCTTCCCTTTGGCTAGTGTTGACACCGTAAGTCTCAAGTTGTTGGTCGTATGCCTTTCTGGATCTATTAGAATCTCCCCCAGTTGATGCCCTGATAATCATATGGATGTAGCCTCGGGGAGTAGTATCTTTGTTATCTTCTTGCCGAGCTTTGCGATCGGACCTACCAGGACCTCGGGACGCACCGGGTTGTGTCAGTCGAGCGGACCGCCTAGGAGAGTGATCCCTCGGCGAACCTGAGGCGGCGAGTGTTTCTATGGGTCCCGAGAGGCTCAACTGGCGAGTGGCCTTCGGGACTACGAGGGGGATGGCTGATTCCTAGAGTACTGATGACACTCATGAGTAGCATGACTCCTTGACTGATGGTAAGTGCAAAAGTGAAGAAGCTATCGACGAGGTCTTGAGGATCAGGCAAAACGGTATTGACAGCTTGGATAACTCTATTACTTATCTTTGCAAGCAGTTGATGGGGTCTTGCCTCGACTTCTCACAGAGGCTGAGGCAGCAGCCTTTGGTCAGGTCAGATGACGATTGGGGTGTTGCGGTTGGACGGCGAATGATAACTTGCATCCGTGTCTTTCCGCTAGGATGACTAAGCCTCTTCTACATTAACATACTTGACGGCTCAGCTTAGCAACACATCGAAGTTTTCTGGTGGCTTCTTTATGAGTGATCTAAAAAAGTCTCCTTCCAGCAACCCCTACGAGAAGACGCTCACCAGGACTTCAAACGCAGTTGAGGGTACCTCTTGAGCTACCTAGTTGAAACGATGCACATAATCTTTAAGGGTTTCTTGAGGCTTCTCTCCTAACTAGGGACTCTTGCCCTTGGCCGGATCCCTTGTAGGAGTCCCACCCATGGTAGATTCCATGGACATACTATATTCTTCAGCTCTCTCAATTGGTGTTGTGAGGTGAGCTCGCAGCATCTTTACTGGTAGTTGTTATCTCCAAATAGGGATTTGAGGCACCTCGGCAGACAGGGTTGGTATCCTGGACAGCGTCGCTAGGGCTCCAGGCTGAATTTCTGAGGCTGCCTAGACAACCGTAGCCACAATTCGATTGAACTCGTCATGGGTCATGGTCATGATGGCTGGTCTACCGCATCCATCAGAATGTCTTAATTCAGGACCAGTTAGTTCCCATAGACAGTGCCAAATATGTTCCTGCTTGAGATCACTTCCGAATGAGTCGACAGATACCTCGCTTGTGTGTTGACAAATCGAAGCAGTATCCACGACTAGCTGAGGGGACGAGGACACTGGACCCTGATGTACCAACAAGCGCCAAACTGCAAGAAGAAGGAAGAGAGTGAGAACGGAGGCCAGGGGTGCCCTGGTTTAACCGCTCTGACACTCAAGTCAAGCAGTTGCTCGGAGATGGTGAAGAACAATGAGGACAGAAGAAGAAAGTATGTTTTTATCTGCTCGCGTACCTGTACTCGCGAGAGGCGGGGTCATTATTAGAATGATCAAAGCAGAAGATGTCTCATCTCTGTTAGGGAGAATATCCCATCGGTAGAGATTTTGTAAAGGAGATGTCCTATCGCTGGTAAGGAGAATATCTTATCGCCATCATCCTTGTAGTGAAGAGTCTTATCATCCACGCCTGATACTGTATCAGCCTGTGCCATCATAAATCATGCTATATCAATGGGACAGGCGGGCTACCCCAAATATCTTATCACCACACGTGTCCTTCTGGTGGCTGTCTGACAAGCTGAATGACGAAATGACAGGAGTAGGACTCAGAGAGACTGAACTGATTGAACACTGAGTAGGGCGTTAAGTGGAGCGCTAAGTAGATTGACCATGGGATTGAGTTGTAGCTCGGAGTTGGGTACTGAGTGAGAGTTGAGTCTGGAGAAGAGTCGGGTGTTGGGTCTTGAGCTGAGCTAGTTGTAGAGTCGGTGTTTCGTTCTGAGCTGAGCTAGTTACCGAGTTAGGCAAGGAGCTAAATCGAAGCTCAATCACCTTGCTAGGGTAGGGTGCTCGAGTGTGGAATTCAGGTGCAGAGTTTAGGATGTGAGACCGAGCTAATCAGCCCTAAAGTCAAGTCTTATGTCCAACATGTTGTCCCCACTCGGACCAAGTCTTGACTTTCTTAACCAAAGTATACCAATCCATAACATTGAGGTATATTAAATATAAAATGAATTATGAAGCACACTATTCAAGATATCCAACTGTACTAGATATTTGATATGAACAATTCTAAATCCTTGAGGAGTAATGCCCTGAAAACTCTTAAAAATGACTTATATAACTTAGTCTACTATGAAGTCTGAGTTTATAGATTTAGATAAAGTTACAGAAAAAACATAATAATTTTACTATTTCTTGAAAGACATTACCAATTGGATAAAACTTGTGCTAGCAATTATATTATACTATGATAGCTTACAAACTATTGGAAGGACATAAAATAAGAAGTATAATGGCAAGTCCATTTGTTAGAGACATAAAATATACCATTAAGTATTTTTTTTCAAGTGGAATAATTTTCACCAATTATGTAAAGTCAAAGGAGAATATAAATATGCTAATTAAAGGCTTATGATATAAGTATATTATTTGTTTAAGAGAATTGGTCTAAATATCCATCAAGTAGTAGCAATCCAACTATGTTAACTAGGGATTCCAATATTATATCATGGTTCTATAAAAAGACAACTGAGTTATAAATTTCAAGGTCGCACTTTAACTTTATGAGAATTAAGGTGTGACCTGCAATGAGTAGAAGATGAGAAAAAGATTTTTTATGATCAAATTTTATGTCATACGGTTGAGATTACAGTGGACTATTATAGAATAATAGTTGTATATAAAAAAAATTAGATTCCTCACCCTAACGACTCTAAAATTAGTCCCACAGATTTAGAAAAAAATACATTTAAGTACATAAACAGGAGGCACATAATAGGATGAATGACAAATTATGAATTTTTACAAGATTCAATCTCTAATTGTTATATTAGAAATAATAAATGTTCATTATCTATGCCACATCTTGGGGACATACTTGTTATATATGGAAGATGTTACGTAAGTGCAAAGTAAAGATATCTTCAAATTAAAAAATACTTTTAAAATCTAAAAAAGTAATGCCAAAATATATGTAAGATTTTCATTTTATTGTGAAGATGTCTCTATCTTAGACCAAAATACCTAATTTACCATTTTAAATTATCACCTAAATTACTCATTTATCATAATCCCTAGCATCTTAAAAATATAAATAGATGTAAGACATGACATAGGAGTGACATATGAGAGTTGAATTTTAATGGGTCATTACTTTTGACTCGGATATTAGAATGAAACGTGATTGATTTTTAATCGAAATTTTTTTAGAGATCTTTATTCGGTATAAATTAAAATTCATACTGATCCACTTTCTGACCTATTAGACATCGTTTAATATTTTTTAAAGGCTTCGAATATGTTTCTTACTATTTATAACTTTTAATTTTTAAAATTTTAGAATATTTTTGACTTTTTAAAATATTTTATTTAGGATCTATTTATATACATATTTAGTTATTTTTGAATAATTTTTTATTATTAAATAAAATTTTTCAATAAAAATTTTAGAGACGGCCAAAAACTTCTCTTATTTTTTAAAATTTTCATGCTTATTTTATTTATAATTCTCTTTTAATTTTTTGTCTAATAGATATTCCGTTCGACGTCCAAATGTGAATTCATTGTCAATCGATTCATAGAAGAAATTCCATTCTGTTCAAAATTCTTTCCGAGATCTTTATTTGGTACAAGTTAAAATTTATATTGACCCACTTTCTGATCCATTAGACATTGTTTAGTATTTTTAGAAGACTTCGAATATGTTTTTTACTATTTATAATTTTTAATTTTTAAAATTTTAGAATATTTTTGACTTTTTTAAATATTTTATTTAGGATCTATTTATATACATATTTAGTTATTTTTGAATAATTTTTTATTATTAAATAAATTTTTTTCAATAAAAATTTTAGAGACGGCCAAAAACTTCTCTTATTTTTTTAATTTTTCATGCTTATTTTATTTATAATTCTCTTTTAATTTTTCATCTAATATATATTCTATTCGATGTCCAAACGTGAATTCATTGTCAATCGATTCACAAAAGAAATCCCCATCCCGTGACAAAGAAATAGGTTTGTCAATCACTTTCTCTAAGTATCCCCATCCCTGATTTCATCGTCAATCAAGTCATTGATGCGTGGCTTTGCATTCAATGGACCACATGCCCTATTTTGTGTCCATCCCTGATTTCATGCTCGCACTACCAAACGCCACAAAGAAATCCTCGTCATTGACTAAGACCATTCAGAAGTAAAAGAGTTGGTGAACTGCTCGCTCCCCAATGAGTCCAACTTCATCTTTGAAATATTGACTGTATCTTTGATGGATTGAGATTGATCATTTGGTTTAAGACTTAATTTGCCTCAAAGAACATTTTTCATAGTACAATCACTAATTGAATGCAAGAGATTACTTTTTACCTAATTAGCTTGAGTTATTAGCCAGCTGCTCGAAGCTTCTTTCTTAAATCAATTTGTTTCTTAGATAAGCTAAATGAAAAATTAAAATAATTGCTTTTTCCCCATGATTATATGTTGTCTTTTATAAGTCCAAATTAATGCTAATGAGAATTTCCATTGGATAACTGTTTATTTATTTTTATATCTAATCTAAAACATTTATGTTAAAATTTATCATTCATCATTTGACCATTCAGTCTCCATTGAAATGGTTGCATGATACATCTGATTATTCACATAGGGAAACTATTGTTTTAGATGTCTACATAGACATAGATTTACTCTTTCTATTTATTTTAAAATGTTGTGTTTATTTAATCAGCTGGGGCTTCTAGTTGAAACATATAATAGAAGAGCGAATGATTTTTCAGATGGAAAAAAAATTTTATTCTTAAAAAAAATTATTTTCTTAAAAATTTAATTTTTATTTTTATGATCTATCATTTGAATACTAACTGGATTAAAATTTTCAATTGTGCACTGTGAACATGCATACTTGTTCTAATTAGTATCACTAATTAAATGCGTTTAGAAATAATTAAATTGTACCAATATCTCAGTTTCATAAATAAATGGCTAACTCATTGTTATTAATAACTGTATAGAATATTCTATTAGAGCCGGAGTAAATGAAAATTTATTAAATCTTAAATTTTAAATTTATCTGCAGTCCATCAAAATGGACTTGAACTTAGGGATACAAAGTCGGGAAAGTCGAGATGAAGAAGGTCAAGATGGTGAGCAGGAAAGATTGAGCTAACGAGTAGAAAAGGTTGATTTGAGAAGACTGAGTAGGGAAGGTCATGCTATTGAGTAGGGAAGACTAAGTTGGGAAGGTGAAGTTGTCAAGCAAGGAGGTCGAGGTGCCAAGCTAGGAAGGCTGAGCTACCTAGCAGGGAAGGTTGAGCAATGAAGGCTAAGTTGTTGAGCAACTCGAGAAGGCTAAGTTGGGTCTTTACAAAGCATAACCGAGGTATGCATTTAATACAATGTTTTTTTAAAAAAAATAGATTCGTTCCTTCTTTAACGGTGCTTATAGGTTCAAATGGATGTCCATATATCCCCGGATACAATTCCTCAACCACGTCGACAATCAAGCATTGATTTTTTGTGGCAAATTGAATGTGCACCCAAATGCTATTATCGGAAAACAAGAACATGAAGGAAGAAAAGTGGGAAGAGTGATTGCTTATGAATGATCTAATTGATCTATGTCTGTTTGAGAAAAGAGCCTCCTTGTATAGGTTCAAAATCTTGACAATCATTAACATTGCCACATAATAACCACTACTCAACCATTATTTGCCTCTGTCGGTTGGCTTGAACGTCAGCAGTTGGTGATTAATGGTTGGCCATTTTAGACAACGATTATTAATATGTTCGTTTTATACTTTAGTCAAACACAAAAAATAATCCGAGTGACAAAATATTAATTGGGCTGCTTGGGCAATTTTTACCTCAACTAGTCCAACATTTGATATGCGTAAGTCATGCTTGTACACGAGCTTGTTAGAAATAATATGATATATCAAACTTAATCTATTATGCATCTAAAATAGGATCTAGCTTATCATCATCAATAAGACAATACCATAATTGAATGCTAATCGCAAGTGAAGGCTAACCTGAATCTAACGCAAGAGCCATTGATTCTTATTTGTCGCCGAAGTTCCTGCAAGTGGGGAATGATCTTCTGCAGGGATGGGAGGCAACCAAAGTTCCTCGTATCAATGGGGAAGAGAAGTGAGGAAGAAGAAGAAGCCAAAGTCAAGATGATCAACTAGGTCTTCCTTGCTTAGCCGCAACTAGGGCTTCCCATGCCTATCCGCAACAAAGACTTTCCTGTATTACCTGCACACTTAGTTCAGCTTGTTAGTCTACTTCACAGACTTAACTTGAACTCTTTATCATTATTAAAACTCAGGTTTGATTATCTAGTGCTCCTTGCACCAACACTACGCTCTGAAACATTGATATTGCAACGAACTACTACTCCGACAATCGTGCTCTACTCTGGATTTATTGTTGTTAATATATTTACATTTGTGATTATTTTATTTTGTCTTTGTGCTCTTACTCTCTTGGAATAGTAAACTTATTACCGTTCCTTGTCTCTATAAAAGACGAGTCTCCTTCTTTGTTAAGAAGGAGACTAGTAGTGGATTGCTCATCGACGTAATCAAGGATCGTAGGTCATAGAATAGCAACCAGAGGCTATGAATCAAGGAAAAAAAAAGAAATTTATCATTTGCTATGCCTTTTGTGTTGTTTGTTTTAATTTCCACAGCTTAACTCTTAAATGTGTAAAAGCGACACGCGCTATTCACCCCCCTTTAGCGCTTTCCAATCCTATAGTATATAGTTTTCTTAATGTTTCCATTGAGAAGTACACTCTTTACATCCATTTGATGGAGCTCAAGGTTATAATGAGCTACAAGTATCATGATTACCCTAGGAAAGTTTTTTGTCGAAATCGATGAAAAAATTTCCTTGTAATCAATGTCCTTCTTTTGAGTGAATTCCTTGGCGACAAGATGAGCTTTATACTTTTTGACATTACCATATAAATCCCATTTGATTTTAAATATCCATTTGCAACCAACAAATTTCACCCCTTTAGGTAATTCGATAAGTTCTCAAATGTCATTATCCGTCGTAGACTTCATCTTTGAAGGTGCCTGGAATTCTGTTCCGTTCAATTCTTGTTAGACAAAAATTTTCCAGAGACGGAACCTTCCAAACAACCTACGTCTTCGATCAGATATGTGCATGATTGATCAAGCAAGTTCTTGATCAATCAAAGTACACCTTGATCGAAGCATAGGATCGATGGAACTCTTGTGTTGGTATTCAGGATCCATACGAAGGATATGAAAGATATAACTACGCAGCGGAATTAAATAAGTCATACCTTTCTTTTTGAGATTGTGTAGGAGATGTTCTTTACCCGAAGACCTCTTGATCTTCTGCTGTATTCCTTTTCTTTTCTTGGACATTGTGTGGGCAACGATCTACCAAGATGTCTCCACCCAATTTCTTCTTCTTCCTTTCTTCTAATCTGATGGCAAGAACTTAAGGTAGAAGCTTCTCCTTCTTCCTCTTCCTTTCCTTCTTTCTCTTCTTCTTTCTCCCTTCTTGGCTGCCGGCCCTAGCAAGGGTAGAAGCCTTGTGCGTCGGCCCTAACAAACACTACAAAATAATAGCATATTAGCGACGAAATATATTCGTTGCAAATTTGCAACAGATTCAGCAACAAAAACAAAATTCGTTGTAAATTTGCAACGAAATTTACGACGAAAACAGATTTGTTGTAAATTCAGCAACATCAAAATTTTATCACAAATTTCATTGCAAATAAAATATTCATTGCTAATTTCGTCGCAAATTTGCAACGAATATGATATTCGTCGCAAATTGGCAACGAAAAATTTATTCGTTGCCAAATCTATGCCGAAACGTGAGATATATAGAATTTTAGCGACGAACTCTAGTTTCGTTGCTAAATCTGCGATGAATATAGAGTTCGTTGCAAAATTTGCAACGAATAAGTAAATTCGTTGCAAAATCTACAACGAACCCAAAATTCGTTGCAAATTTTGTTCGGTGTGGGTTCGATGGATTGCGTAGGGGTTCTTGCGTGGTGTTCTGTTTAATTTCTTTTAGCTAATTCTGCAACGAATTTTTTTTCGTTGGAGATTTTGCAACGAATTTACATATTCATTGCAAATTCTGCAACGAAATTTGTTGCAAATTCTGTAACGAAAAAATAATTGTTGCAGAATTGGCAACGAATTTAAATATTTGTTGGAAATTTGCAACGAATATTGGGTTCGTTGCAGAATTACCAACGAATTTGATTCGTCGCGAAATTATTTACTTTAACCTAGATCTGAGATGGCTTTTTCTTCTCTTCTTTCCCAACACGCCGCTTCTTATCTTCTTTCCCAACACGCCGCCGCCTCCCCTTCTTCTCGATCTTGCTCTCCATCACTGGGTTTTCGCCGCCGCCGCCGCACTGCTGGAAGCTGCTGGCCGGCGATGGGCGCCGCTAGCCGCCGCTGGACAGTGCTGGCCGCCGCTGGGCAGCCCTGGCCGCTGCTGGGCAGCGCTGGCCGCTGTTGGGCCGCGCTGGCCGCTGCTGGCCGGCGTTGGCCGCTGCTGATTGAAATGGTCAATTAAGTGCCAACTTTGTCAAGCTGCTTTGTCTGTCACAAGCCATTTTATTTGTAGTTTGAATCTCTTGTGATAATTATATCTACTAGGAGAACCAGAATCTGTTACTTGTGTTGATTTTATGGAAATGAAAATTCGTTGCTTGGTTTATTAGGAAATCCAGTTATGGCACATCTTCAATAGATTTAGGGACCTGTTATTATTTGGATATACAATAACAAGTTTTTATGGGACACGTGCTTTGCATATTGCAATATTTATCGCAGCATAGATTTTGTTTTCTTTTTTGCTAATAAGGATAAGATGTATCACAAATGTTTCATGATTTCCCTCAGAAAACATCAAGGTTTGAAATCTTTTTCTAAGTTGGAATTGTAATCCTTGACATAAACGAAGTGTTTTCTTATTGTGTGAAGGTTTGAAAAGGGGGCCTTCGGATAAGTGAAGGAAGGTAGTCAAAGTGTTATTATAAATGAATTAGGAATCAACCCAAATGGAAACATGAGAGTATTAAGTCAATCAGTAATTACTTATTCTATTGTAAACAAATCAT
>NC_133866.1:523538-541043 GCF_044706935.1 Curcuma longa
TCGGACCTGCTCCATCAGCAATTGCCCTTTTCAGGGTCCAACCTCCCTTCGGCTTAGACATAGCCAAGGTTGAGCTTAATTCAGGTCTCGGACCTGCTCCATCAGCAATTGCCCTTTTCAGGGTCCCACATCCCTTCGGCTTAGACATAGCCAAGGTTGAGCTTAATTCAGGTCTCGGACCTGCTCCATCAGCAATTGCCCTTTTCAGGGTCCCACATCCCCTCGGCTTGGACATAGCCAGGGTTGAGCTCAATTCAGGTCTCGGACCTGCTCCATCGACGATGGCCCTCTTCCCGGGTCCAATCTCCCCCGCGCTCTCCCAGCCATGATCAAGGCCAAGCAAGTTTTGCACCTACCTTTCCAACTTTACACTAAGTCTGGGACCTGCTACAGACAGCAAAACATAGAAGAACGTTCGCCAATGTCCGCTTTGAGATAAACACGAAGTGGTCGATGGCGCAGGTAAGCCTCCGATTCACTCACGAACTCGAACAGCTCCCAGGTAGGTGCCTTCCTCCTCCCAACCGACAGGGACAATGTATGCTTACGTATTACTCGTAGGTGCGGACACCATAATTCCTCCACTCGTAAGGATACGATGCTTCACTTAACACCCCCCACCGCCTACGAATCGTCCAAGTATCTGAATAAGTCTTATCTGGTAATCTTCCGCTAGCCCGGATCCTATATTCCTAGTATCCTTCACAAAGCTTGAGTCCTCTGCCAGAGGTCACCCTCGCCCTCACAACACGAAACTTAGCGGCCCTCAAGCAACTGCGTAGAGAGATACGAAGTTATATAACAACTTACCCCACTCGGTCGAGCACATCCGAAATAAATGATAAATCAAGAAGACCCTACAAAGTCTGTCATTGCAGCCAGAACGATACAGCGAGACAAGACCCATTACATTCATTTCTTCTTTTTTCCCTTTCCTTTACCAGCCGAAGGCCCCTTGATAATCGCCGAAGCCGTCCGAGCAGCAGCCGGCAAGGCCTTCCAAACCTCTTGAGGATCCAACTTGTCTAGCACTTCATCCGGAAGGTCCACCCCTGCTGCTTGTAGTTGCCGCAGCGCTCCCTCAAAGCCAGACTGAAGCATGCCGGCTGTCCGCTCCAAGAATTGGTCAGTGAATTCCTTAGACTTTAACCAGGCTTCCTTGGCCGCCTCAAGCCGGTCCTCCTCACTCAGCTTGTAAGCAGCCAACTCACCTCGAGCATCAGCCGACACCCCTTCCACTACCCTAGCTGCATCCGTCAGTTCAGCAATTCGCTGCTTCAGGCCTGCGGATTCAGCCTCCAGCTTTTTAATTTGCTCCTGAAGTCTTTTGGACTCATCCGAGGCAAGTTCCAACTCAGCATCCCGGATGTCAAGCTGCTCATCCAAGTGGTCAAGTTCATCTTCTCGATCTTTGAGTTGTGACCATATTTTGGAAAGCTGATCCCCCTTCCGATGAAGATCCTCCTCAAGATCTTGCGCTCGATCCCAGGCCTCTTGCAATTCGGCTTCTAGATGCTCTGCTCTGTCTTCAGCCGTTTGCTGCCGGGCTAAAGCAAGGCTGGCCTCATGCTTCTGTCTCGCAGCTTCACTTTGAGCCTCTTGAAGCTCAAGGGCCCTGGCTGCTTCCCGAGCCTGTCGTTCGCGCGCTTGAAACGTCTCCCGGCTCTGTAGCTCCTCTACCCTCTTCTCCAAAGCCTTAATAGCCTCTGCTGATTCCCGAGCTTGCAGCTCACTCATCTGTGACCCCTCTCGACCCCGCAGCTCCGCCACCTGCTCCTCCAAGGCTCGAAATTGAAGGCACACCTGGGGCAGTCGGTTGTGCGCTTCCAGAAGTTCACCTAAAGCCTGCGTTCCCAATTGCTGATCAGCTGATGCCATCGAACGTGATTAACAAAAATAAAAGCGGGGGTTACCCGGATGGTCGCATAGATGCCGCGACTAGTCACGTCTGATAGTACCAAAGGAGCATAGTGGGTATGGTCTCGGAAGCCTTACCACCTCCATCATCTTGTTGACTTCTGAAGGTGTGAAAGGTGCGTCTGCCGGAGCTCTGGGCAAATAAGCCTGTTGAGGAGGAAATACCCCTTCTGGGAATATCCCCGCGGCACCTTGAGGAATAGGAGATGGGGGAAGGGGAAGGACCTTGCCTCAAAGGGTGGACACCCCTCAGGAGCAACCATCCTGCTTGCTGTACCCTGCCCTTCTGCTGGAACCTCAGGAGCAGGCTGAAAAGTCTGCCCTGCCATAAGAGGATGCTCCCAGCTGAAAGCATTTGCGCAGTCTCCACCAGCGGCGTGACCGGGAGCACTGCGGGCGTTTTCACCAACAAATCCGCCGGCACCTCTGATGACGAAGCAGGGAGGCCTTCGGACGTTGATTGCGGCACCTGGCTTGGTGGCATGGCAACTTCCCTCACCTCGGTCTCCTTGGCACCCGAAGCTGAAGTGGTAGGAAGTGCCCGTGTCAAGGACTGAGATAAAGGAAGAAGATCGTCCTCCGCATCAGCATCCGGCTCCGCGCATGGAGCTGCCGGCAGGGTAGCTGCCAGCTCCGCAGATGGTCCTACGGAGGGCAAAGGAAGATCATGGGACGATTGCTCCTGCGCTGCAGTTACCGGAGTCGTCACCTCTATCATGTCCATCGCCGCCTCCAGAATGGGATCAAGAACTGGCACAATCGCCGGGGCCGGTGGGAGGAAGCATGGGTTGACCTCCTACATCTACGACTGGCTCCACCTCTGAACCAAGGGGTGACGAAGGCGCAGATTCCCCTGCACGACTGGCCGATAGGTGCCCTGTTGGCGTACCCGGCCTCGTTCCTGTCGGGTCGTCCTCTCCTTCAGTTGGGCGCGCCGCCTGGCGGCTCGATCCGATTCCTGGAGTAGATGGTGGGGCCCTGGCCGGACTAGATTTTTTCTTCTTCGGTTTTACTTTGGCCGCCGGTTCCGGCCTCGCCTTTTGCTTCAACTTCCTTGGATCAAAGGTAATCGGGCGCGGTCGGGATGCTTGCTCAGGATCTGACTCCTTGATCGTCAGCGCTTTGGCAGCTGAAAGCTCTTTTCCCGATGGTTCTGGGGTACGGGACTTCGAGGCCTGAGGAGCCTTCCCACCTGATTGGTCAGATCGAGGTTTTTTAGACCGAAGCTCCCTCTCCTGAGCCTCTTCTGGTAAGGGTCTTTTCTCTACAGCCCTCTGAGACCTCGTCTCAGACCCGGCTGCGGCCGCTTGACTGCCAGCCGACGTGGCGGGTGCCGGACTCCCTTCCGAAGGAATGGTTGCTGTTGATTTCTTAAAAGAGGCCCGGTCCCATTTGATAAACTTGTTCAGTGACGCCGCCATCAGAAGATCCTCTGCAGACCAACAGATAAATATATGAAATTAGAAATCGGTGAACTAAGAAAAGAAACATCTACTTACTAAGTGGCTGAGACAGCTCCGCAGCGACGGGGCTCAGACCGGCTTGAAATAGCAAACCCTCTTCACTAAGCAGCCGGTCCGTATGGAACAACAAACCGTTTATCACCTGGAAGGCGGATTGGTAGGCTGCATGCGACTTATAGTTGCCTAGCCGAGGAGGAGGCGGCGTCTCATCCTGCCAATCAGTAACGCGAATAGGGCTCGGGGGACGAACGAAGAAGAATCTCGTCCTCCAAAACTTCACAGATGACGGAAACTCAGCTAAGAATTTGTGGTGAGGGCGTGCGTTTAGATAAAAGACTCCCTCTTCTCCCTTCTTGGGATAAAAAAAGTAGTGGAGGATCGTCGGGTGGAGAGGAATGTCATACACATGAAAGAGGATACAAGTGCAAGCTAGAAACCGAAAAGTATTGGGAGCGAATTGGTTAACTGGGACACCAAAATACGCGGCCACCCTTAGAAAGAAGTCAGGAACAGGGAACCGAAGACCTCCTTCCAATTGGTCAAGGAAGAAGGTCTGATAACCGGGAGGAGGAAGGTGTGGACGGTGATGGCTCTTAGGCACCTTAATCTTATACTGACGGGGGATCCCAAATCGATCCCTTATCGCTGACCTAGTGTCGCTATCAAAAACCGAAACCATGGACTCATACCAAGCTTGGTTAGACTCTGACATGCCTACAACCCCGAAAACGAAAGAAAGGCGAAGGCCAAAAATGCGAACTAAGATGGGAAGGGGAAGCTTACGCCGGAAAGATTGCCGGAAAAGGGAAAGAAGAGCACTGTAGACGCCTGAGGCAGAAGTGTCGACGGCAGACGAGAGGCGCGAGGAAGAAGATCGCGAGATGAGTCTTTCGAGAACTCACGCCGGTTATGTATCGGAACCCTAACTCTCCGTAGCCGTCAGATCAGGTATAAAGAAAAGGCGGGATCTCCTTGGAGCCGTCGGATCTGAGCACGTTTCTCCGAACGGTTTTGCTGACGTCAGACGCTGCATACGAAAAGACAAGAAAGCAGAGCACGCCTCTTTTATTACTTATGTCGGGAATGGTAACGCCCCTCTCCGCCCACACGACGTCAGTACTTACTGTAAATACCGCCAATCATAGCGTGACACGCGTCTCCACAACTTATTCTCCTTGACACCGCATATCAGTTTAATTATTGGTTTAATTGTCCCGCTCTCTCTCTCTCTCGGTTGGTTCAGCGCACTCCTCTGATAGCGCTCGAACTCAAGCCTAGCCGTCATCTATGCCATCCCTCTTATCCTAATGAACCTTGCTTGTTACGCATTAGATAGTCCAATTACATTTACAATAAACAAGATTTTTATTAGCATAAGCGAGCCATTACATTAGCAGTAACATAGCAGAAGTAAGGAGACGATCACTCCGAAGAAGGGTCACGGGGTAGCCTTCTGACCGCAGTTTGCATGAACCCCATCTCCTCCTGTCTTTCCTTCGAACTAGACCTGGCCACCACTATTACAATGCACCTTAACAAATGAGTGTAGGTTAATGGAACGTAACAAATAAGACAATATACCAGCTGGTCTAATGGAACACTATTCTACAATCTACGGATCATACTGTTCTATATAACAAACTTTACAATAATTAAGTTGCCAATGCATACGTAGATGAGTAGCCAAAAACCTTGAAATTGTCCACGTTCAGACAATAATAGTAATAATAATTTGACATGATCAGTGTATACAAACAGAGAAAACTAATTAAATAAAAAATACATAGTAATTGAACTAATCCCATGCCGTGTTCAGCCTACTAACTTACCATACAGTCAAATGCAATTAAATAATCATTAAAGAAGCTGACCCCGCAGACATGTGTAATTAATTTCCGCATCAAATTAAATTAATTAAATTAAATTAAAGTTTGAGTAGAATAGATTAGGTCACAAAGTCACCCCAAGTTCCACGCCCACGAGGTCTGGGCCTATATATACGATTGCACTACATGCACCACTCACACAATATTTATAGAGAAATAAATTAACTACTTGTTCATCGTCATGGATAAACTCTGCATTAACGCCATCTGCACCATTGTTTTAATCTCTCTTCTCACTGTGCCAAATCGTACGATCTTTCTGTTATCTCTAGCTTATTTTATTTATTTATTTATCGTAACGTACGATCGACTGTTTTTCATTAATCTCCTGATGAGAATGAGAATGAGAATGAGAATTTCATATTTATATGAACATGAGAATCCTTAAATGTTGTGGTTTATGTGCAGGTGTTCATGGCATCGGCGTCTGCTACGGTCGGCTCGGCAATAATCTCCCTTCGCCCTCCGATGTCGTCGCCCTCTACCGCTCCAACGGCATCACTAATATGCGCATCTACTCGCCCGACCAGGACGCCCTCCAAGCGCTCTCCGGGTCCAACATCCAGCTCATCGTCGGCGTCCCTAACGAAAACCTCCAGTCCATCGCCTCCGATCAGTCCGCTGCCACCTCCTGGGTCCAGCGCAACATTGTCGCCTTCCCCCGCGTCGCCTTCCGCTACGTCGCCGTCGGCAACGAGCTCATCCCGGAGAACCCCAGCCTGGCCCAGTTCGTCCTCCCGGCCATGCGGAACATCCAGAACGCGATCAATGCGGCCGGCCTCCAGAGCCGCATCCGCGTCTCCACCGCCGTCTCCGCGGCCGTCCTTTCCCAGTCGTTCCCTCCCTCGCAAGGCGCGTTCGGGCCGGACTCCATGCGCGCGATAGTGCAGTTCTTGGCCTCGAACGGAGCTCCGCTGCTCTTCAACGTGTATCCCTACTTCAGCTACAGAGACAATAGTGCTCAGATCTCTCTCGACTACGCGCTGTTCCGGTCTAGCGGAGTGGTGGTGCAGGACGGTCAGTTCGGGTACCAAAACCTCTTCGACGCGATGGTGGACGCCGCCTACGCAGCGCTGGAGAGGGTTGGGGGATCGAACGTGAGGATCGTCGTGTCGGAGAGCGGGTGGCCGTCGGCGGGGGGCTTTGCTGCGACCATGGACAACGCCAGAACTTATAACCAGAATTTGATCCGACACGTCGGCCGGGGAACACCGAGGAGGTCCGGAAACGCAATAGAGACGTACATATTCGCCATGTTCAACGAGAATCAGAAGAGCGGGGACGAAATCGAGAGGAACTTTGGCTTGTTTCGTCCCAACAGGCAGCCGGTTTACCCTATTTCATTTAACTAAAACTAGTATACGCCGCTGAATAATTAATGGGTATGAAATAAGCATTAGGATCGATGCATTATTATTAATGTATTAATCCTGATCCACTGCAAATCATAATGTATGGAATAAATGACTGCTTCTAAGCGCATCAATAAATATTTATAATTCTCTCGCAGATTATAATTTGAAATGAAATTAGAAAAACAAAGAAATAGAAACATATAAAATATTATCTGTAGAGAATTATCCATCGTCATCACAAAGAAACCTAAAGAGTTTCATTGAAGGAAGCTTATCATCTGCAATTGAAAATCCTGACTATCCCATTGATTATGAGATTCATACAAATGCATTAAATTGTAAGGTATGGGAAGTAAATAAAAAAGTGAGAAAGTTGGCTTAAGAGAAGAAACTTATCAGAGCGAACTTTTTTCTACCACACCGATGATGATCGAACATGAAGTGACTTGAACTGATAATAGAGAATAATTACTTTAAAAACAAAACTGAAATGGGCAACTACAAAATCACATTGCCTTGGGGGAAATTGCAGATGAGGATAAAATGAAAAATAGAAGTAAACACCATGATCGAACGCCAAAAAGAAAAGCTATGGAAAAGAAGTATGCAAACTCGGTTTCCACTTGGTCCGCCTGCACTAGCGCAACTACACCAAATAAATTGCGATTGCCCAATGGCGTGAATCGCCTTCTGCCCTCGCACGACCTAGTGAAGCACAGGGTCAGCGTCGGCAAAGAGGGAGGGGAGAGTTAGAGTTGATCGGGTATTTTGAGGAGAGGTTTTAATACGGGTCAAAATTTAGATTTTAGTTGGCGACAAATTCATATTCATCATCAAATGTGTCGCCAATTTAGCGACGTACACAAAAGTCATCACTAATTTGGTGATGAACAGAATATTCTGAATTTGATGATGAAAAAATAATTCATTATTAAATACATGGTTTTCAACTTTGTACCATTCTTTAAAAATAAAATATATTTTCATATAAAATTATTTTTTTCTGACAATATTTGACATAAGTAATGTTTGTATGAAATTTTATAAATTTTCAAAAATTATAGATTACTTATGATTTTTTGAATTTCGGTCTGAAAATTAAAATTGTAGTTTTCAATCAAGCAATTGATTGTTGTTGGTGCCCATATCAATCAATTGATGGCTGAAAGTAATTGATTGATATAGTGAGTTTTGTTGAAATTAATTTATTTCAGATGGTTAAGTTCACTATTAGGTAATTTAACTATCTTTAACCCTCTAGCATCGTTGGATAAATATTTAAAGGGATTTTCTTGATGAAAATGAGAAAGAGATGTTAAAAAGGAAAAGATGATGAATTCAGGAGGAGGTTTAGATTCAAGGTTGAATTTTTAACCTCATAACTTGGATTTTAAATTTTCCTAAAGGGTTAGGAACTCAAAATTATTGTTGTTGCAATGATTGAAATTGGAGCATGAATTTGATATGAAAGGGGAAGATTTAAAGAATTGATGAATGTATGAAGGATTGTTTGTCCAAGATTTAGCATTGGAGACATGGAAGGTAGAGAACCTCCATTGTGATGTTGAAAGTTAAGGATGAAATGGAAGACGAATGAACTTTTTGAAAGAGATTTTTGATGCTTGCCAAAGGAGGAGAATATAGAAACCATCATTCATGCTTTGGTATGAGAAGAAGGATGAAGAAACAAATTGAGTCTAATTTAAACATATTATTAAACATCAAAAAGGAAAAAGAGTGTTGGTGCAATTGACCTCAGGTCAAGGTTACCCAAGTTGACTAAGTTTGATTTGACTGAAGTTAGGTTTCGATGTTTGATCAAAATGTTAATTAGGTGTCAAGTATGTCAAGGTTTACTGAATACTTGATGGTGAGATGAGTCAAGTAGGTCACGATTGATTAGATACTTAATGGTAAAGAAGCGTCAAGTAAATCAAGGTTGACTAAATACTTGACAGTGAAGATCGGTCAAGATTGACTTAATACTTGATTGTGAAAATGTCTAAGTGGGTCATGGTTGATCGAACACTTGGTATGAGACGAAAAGTCTAAGTGGATTATAGTTGATTAGACACTTATCATGAAATAGAAAATCTAAATGGGTCATGGAGAACCAGATACTTGACATGAGGCGGAAAATTCAAGTGGGTCATGGAGGATCAAGACACTTGGCATGAGATGAGAAGTACAAGTGGATCATGATTGACTAAACACTTGGCATGAAGTCTAGGTGGATCATGAAGGACCGAACACTTTGTACGAAATGAAAAGTCCAAGTGGATCATGAAAGATTAGACACTTGCCACAAGATAAATAATCCAAGTGAGTCATGGAGGACCAAACACTTGATACAATACGAAAATTCTAAATGGGTCACTGTTGATCGAACACTTACGACAAGAGAAGTACTAAAAGATCATGATTGACAAGATGTTAGGCATGAGACGAGAAGTCCCAATAAGTCAAGGTTGATCGAATATTGGGCAACAAAATATCTCAATGGGTCAAGGGTTACCAGATGTTGAGCAAAGAAAGTCTTAGTATGATGAAGTCAATTGGATATCAAGCAAGACGTGAATTCAATCTTAAAAAGGTAAAAATAGGGTTAACAATTGATTGCCAAGAAGTAGCAATTGATTGGTAAGCCCTAAACCTCGAAAAGGAGCATCAATCGATTGGTAAATCCTAAGCTCAAAATTTAGGATTTAAAGGGGGTGTGTTACTTGATTAGCAATCGATTGGCAGAAGATGGCTAGTGAACAAAATGCCACAAAATTGAATGGTCAAATAAAAAGAGTCATTGTGTAGGTGTAAACGGTTGGATTCGATATGACAATCTATTGGCGAGTGTAAGCAATCGATTTCTAGGTGAAAATCAGCTCGAATGCAACCCTATAAAAAAGATTTTGATGCAAATCGAAGCCACCTATTCTTGGGGTTTGAGGATGAAGTGCTACATTTCTAGACCAACAAGAGGTAATTCCAAGGGATAAGAAAGTGCACAAAGCAAGATTCATATAAAGTAGTTTACTTTCATTGTATTTGCTTATATCTTTTATATTTGCTTATATTATTGTGAAATTTTATTGTAAGAGATTTCTCCGTATTCAGAAGGTATCTAAGAAAAAGAAGGATAGTAGGATAGTTATTAGGACTAAACATTGGACATAGCTACTTTGGGAGGCGATGAACCAAATAAATCATTGTGTTTGCATCGTGTTGTCGAGTTTGTTTCAAATTTTCGTTGCAGATTCAAATGATAAGAACGAAATCAAAATGAAGCAATTGAAGCTATTCAATCCCTCCTCCCCCCCCTCCTCTAACTCGCACAGGTCCTAATAATCTCTAATTCTTTGGAGTATTATACCCCATGCAATTACGAGGAAACTAATATGAACCCCTAAAGACTTCAATAAGTATCATATTATCTTGACTAAAGTTTTAATGTTTAGATAATTAATTAATTTTGTGCCTCATATGCTATCTATAGGATGTATGAACATTGTTTAATAAGGTAGGTTGAGATTAATTAGATATATAATTGTAATCTCAACTCTCCTATCATCCTTTAGGACCCCAATTAAACCTAGTGAGACATGGTTACTTAAATCATCTTTTCAACAAATAATTAAGAAGAAAAGTAAAAAAAAAATCTCAAATAATGGGTGACACTGAAACTAGAATAACAAATATGTAGTATTTTTAGCGTAGTAAATCTACAAAAGGTGAAGGACTTCTCCAAAATGATATTCCATTGTTTAAATAAATACAGTAGCCAATTATCAAATGTTTACACAAGATTGTGAAATAATTAAAAATTAAATTTGCAATTGTTATGCTTATAGCTATTGTTTGGACAAAAGGATAAAAAAAGGCAGTAAAATTGGCAGATTAATTAGTAGTATATGAGTCTATCACTTGGCCAAGAGACCTTGACTGAGTCATATAAGAAGTTATATGCTTGTGATCATTAAACTAGTATAAAGTAACCTTTAGAACGAGCTAAGAGAGGAATTAACATAAGTTAGAGACGATACAATTAAATGTTAGTGATGATAGATAGATAGATAGATAGATAAATGATGCTTTTACAACAACTTGAATATATCTCATTAAATACAATTACTAAATTATTGGTTTCCTTTATAATTTTCAACATTTTGAGACAAAGGTTGACAAGGAGACATACACTTGTAATATCTTCGCTTTCATAGTGAAAGAGAGTTTATGATATTATTCTATGTAAATAATAATGCCCCAAATACAATAAAATTATAAAGGGTTATTATATTATAAAATGCACATTATTAATACAATTATTCTTTTATTATAATATGCCCCTAATAATAGTGTTATTGCTTTAATGATGGATTGATTAATTATGATGTAATACAATCCTTATATATCACAGAATACAATTGAATATCCATGACCATAGCAATTTGCTCTATCAGTTAACTATATGGAATTTACCAACTAAAGATAGACAAAATGTGATCATTGGATAGCCAACAACTAGATCGATAATCAATTAAGTTTCTCTTTCAATCAAGTGATCAAATTTTCAATTAATTATAAGTCATATCCATTGTTGCTTGACTAGAAAGATTATATTCACCTCAATTGAGGTTCACTTTGTTGGATTTTATCTCGTTTAGTAGGTTTACATGTTATTTGTGGCATGTGACATGCGCACATGTGTCATTTTTAAAATTAAACCCGTTAAGTGATTTAACTAATATTAATGACTTGAGTTATTAGTTGTGAAGGTTTACATTGTAGAACCCATTAACCCAGACTATTATCAATAATGGGTTGATAATGGATTGGTTCATATAAACAGGGCATGGTCCATGTTGGATTAGGTATTCTGACAAATCTTTTTGCTCCCCATAACTGAAGAGACTATGACGCCATCAGTCTAATTCCTCTGGAATACCAATCCCTTGTTCGATTTCTTCTTCCGTAGGATTCCCGATTTCGTGGATGATACACTTTGAGATGATTTTTCCACTACAATCAAGTCCATCGTCTTCCCTTTGCATTTAATTTCTGCTATAGATATCGATGTACCTAGATCCTTGTTGTTTCATTTCCCTTTACACAAGTTCATACATATTTTAGAATTCATGTGGTTTAGGAAAACTTAATTCCCAACAAGTGGTATCAAAGCCAGGACTATTTTGTCATTTTTATAGCGATAAAATTGGAGTTTTCGTCTATTTCGTTGTTCTATGCTAGATTTGATTTTTCTAGCACAAAATAATTTTTATTTGTTAAAAATCTTGAAAGGAAAAACCTAGGGAAGTGATGTTTTTCATGTTTTTCTATGAAGAACATGAAGAACAGTGGTAACCACTGCCATTTTTTAGAAGAAAATCATTGTTTCGATCTAAAATTAGGTTTGGGTTTTGGCAAGACACAGCCATGGGACACAACACAGCTAAGCCTTGTTGAGCACTGCAAGCCGAACACAACCATGTTAAGAGTTGTGGCACCCAACACGATGTGTCAGGCACTGAGGCACTGAACACGACCATGTCAATTGACATAGCCAGGCTATGTGAGGCATTGTGTGAGCACCCAACACTATCATGTCAATTGATACGACCACACTGTGTTAGGTGCTAATAGCCTAATTGTCACTCCACCTCTTGGATTTCCACTCAGTACTACTTGGGAATCATTAGTGGAGTAGATTACTTCTGTCTAGTTCGATTTTCTAAAGTTTTCTTGAGTTTATTTATACATGTGTTACTAAATTGAACTATTGTGTTGGCCTAAAAGAAGACACCTTATATATATAGGTTTAGTGCACTTTGTTTTGGTGACATATAACTATGCTGAAAGTAATTAGTCGAAAGAAAAATTACTTTTAGGCCAGATATATATTTAAGGGTGGCTTACAACTAACGAATAAATTTTTATTTATTCAGATCATGTGTATAATATGTCAGTCCAAAACAAGACATATTAAATGGTTGATTAAGATTGTTGTGAGCTATAAACTTATAAATAGCTCATATAAGTGTCAATTATGCACATAATGTGTCGGTTCAAAAGAAAGCATATTGTGTGACCAACTAAGATTTGAGCTATAATAGAGAATACCACTAACAAATTACATTTTCGTCTAAAGATTAAATTATAATGTTATATTTGGTATCTCTTAAGAGTCCATCCATATGCATGTTTATATTGCATAATTTCTTTTAAATCTCTCAATGTTCTTGGCTTTATTCATGGGCTGACCATAATTTTCTCTTTTTTATTTCCAATGCAATTTATAAATGCTAACATGAATAACATCCCCACACTTACTGGATCAAACTTTGTTTATTGAAAAGAATATGTTACTGTATTTTTAGGTTGCATGGATTTGGACTAGGCATTGAGACACAATTGTCTGCACCTCTGACTAATGCTAACACTATAGAGCAAAGAGTTGACTTTGACAAGTGGGAGCGATCGAATCGCATGAGTTTGAGCATCATGAATCTCTCAATTCTAGAACCACTAAAAAGCTCAATAATTGAAGAGGATATAAGATCTTTCCTAAAGCAAATAGCAGATTGATTCGCGTTGAGCGAAAAGGTTGAGACAACCACACTTTTATTGAAGTTGGTGTCCATGAAGTATAATGGAAAGGGCAACATACGTGACTACATTATGGAGATGTCTAATGTTACCACCAAACTAAAGGCATTGTAACTCGAAATGATGGATAATAAACTAGTGCACTTTGTTTAGATGTCTCTACCTGCATAGTTCACTCCTTTTAAGATATCTTATAATACTCAAAAGAGCAATTGGACATTAAATAAGTTTATTGCTCGATGTGTGCAAGAGGAAAAAAGACTGAGGCAAGACACATCTAAAAATGCTCATTTTACATCCACTCATCAGGGTTCGAGCAACAAAAGAAAAAGGACTAATAACTAAATAAAAGGTAAACAAACTATAGATTATGGGGTTCATGGGCATAAAAAGAGCAAAAGAGGTAAGATAAAGATTCTCCTTGTTTCTTCTACGAGAAGAAGATCATATGAAGAAGGATTGCTCCAAATACATCAACTGGCATGTTAAGAAAGGTAAACTTCTTAACTTTGTCAATTTCAAAGTTAACTTAGTGATTATGCCTAATGACATTTGACCGATAAATATCGATGCTACTATTCACATAAATGTTACTATGCAAGATTGTCTCAGGTGTCGATTGTCACTTGATGGTGAAAAATACATCTATATAAAGAATGACAAGAAAGCTAAAGTAGAGTCCATAGGTATTTTTAGACTTTATTTAAGAACTAATATCTTTTTGAATTTGGATAATACATTGTACATATTATAGACATAATTTAATTTTTATTTCTTATTTAGACAAATTTGATTATTCTTATTCATTTAGAAACAAAATTTTTAGTATATTTCTTAATTCAATGTTGGTTGGCAATGATTCTTAATTTGATTGACAAAATGTATAAATTAAACACCTTAATTCCTACTATTGGCAACGAAATTATGCATAGCATAGGTACAAAACACAATTTGACTAACAAGAATTCCTCCATGTTGTGGTATAAGCGTTTAGGATAAATTTTTAAACAACGCCTAAAAAGGTTAATATCATATAAAATTCTTAGTTCCCTCGACATGTCAGACTTTGATGTCTACACAGAGTGTATTAAGGGGAAGACGACTAACAAGTGGAATAAGGGTGTAAGTCAATGTAGTGGTATCTTAGAACTAATACATATAGACATTTGCGGACCATTTCCTAAGGCATGTTGGAACGGACACACATATTTTATTAGTTTTATATACGACTACTCACAATTCTATTTATACCTTATTTATGAGAAGCCGCAATCCTTGGACATGTTCAAGATTTCCAAAGCTGAAGTTAAAAATTAACTACGTAAGAAAATTAAAACTATTAGATTCGATCATGGTGGTGAATACTATAGTTAGTATGATGGATCAGGTGAACAACATCCTGGACCATTTGTGAACTATCTTAAAGAGGGTGGAATCATTCCTCAATATACCATGCCTAATGCTTCCAATCAGAATGGTGTAGTTGAGCAACGAAATTATATCCTAAAAGACAAGGTATAAGTATGATGACTTTCAATTCTCTACTAGAGTCTTTGTGGAATGAGACACTCAAGATTGTAATTTACCTACTTAATTGAGTACCTAATACGGTAGTGACTAAAATCACATACGAGATGTGGACGAGTAGGAAGCCTAGCATTAGACATTTGTGAGCTACTATTTTTGTGGGATACCTTGATAAGTCTAAGGGATATAAATTTTATAACCCTTCAAATAGGTCCTTTTTCAAGATAGAAAATGTCAGGTTTATTGAAGACTGTAACACCCCCCTTCCTACATACTGGGGATGCTACTTACTTTAACATTATTAAATCCTAAATAGAAATTCTCATAGATAAATTTAAAAAAGAATATTCTAAAAATAACCAAAAGTTACTATTTTTAATAAACCAACTGTTCCAACTCTTAAGATGCGGAAGCAATTGATATAAAAGACAAAATTAGTATGAGCAAGGTTTTTATTTATTCCTTTGATTTATTCCGCGGTTCCGCCGCCACACACATCGAACACTGCTCTTGCTGCCTCTCGTTGCTTAACGTTTTTCTTTACCTCTATCTGCAGTATAAGGAATGCAACTATAAGCAAAGCTTAGTAAGTACATACCTAATCTCACAAAACAACGAAAATCATTGCATGCATTCTTTCGTAATCAAACAGGAAATAACTTGTAGTTATAAAGACATGTACTTAAGCAGAAACTACCTGAACATGAAAATACTTGTATTACATAGAAAATTTCTAAGTTTCTTTATATTTGAAAATTCATACATTTGGAAATAAGTAAACATACTTAAATATACTTATGGGCCCTGGCGGAGTATCAATGCGCGCATCTCTGATAGAACTTGGGTAGCTAGCCACCGAATGCTACCAGAGGACTTATCTTATCAGGCGACCTTTGGCCTGGAATTCCTTTCCTTATGGGCGAACCTTTGGCCCGGAATTCATTGTGGGCGAACCTTTGGCCCGATACCCGCCTCCTAAAAGTAAAATACATTTCTTTACATATTATAAAGTTCTTATATACTTTCACTTACTTATACATCCTTGTCCTTTCAATCATTTATCATCATGCTTTACTTCCATCCTAAATAGGAAGAATAATTTACATATTCATGTTTAAATCCTAAATCATACTATGGAAAGAACATATATATATTCCTATTTTAACATGAATTATACTAGGGGAAGAACACATAAATACATTCATGTCGAACATAAATCATGTCATGGAAAGAGCATACATATAAATACATTCATGTTTAACAGAAATCATGTCATGGAAAGCTTAACATAATCATGCGAAAGAACAATACGAAAACAACTTATACTGCAGGTGAGGTGTACTTACCTAAGGTTTGTGAAATTGACCTCGTCTACTCGCGCGACCTAGTAAAATCATAACTACAGCTTAACGAAATCATCAAGGTTTATCCTTTAATTAATTATCCATTAATTATTTATATATCAATACTTAATTAATCAACTAGTAATCCATGATCTCACCAATTCCTTTACATGTATACTAATTAATCACTAAACTAATCATTAATGCAAATTATCATATTTCATTAACAAATAACCTTTAATTACCTATATTATCTGATTAACATATTAATCATCTTAATTAATCAGATTATTTATCACATATCATTTAATCACTTTAAACTAACCCTAATTAGCTAATGATCTTAATTAATTAACCTAATTAAACCCTTTAATCCTTACTTAATTAATCTTAGTTAATTAAAAACCTGCCGCGGCTTTGTCTTCTCGAACAGGGCAGCAGTGGCTCTGGTAGTGGCGCGGGCTGGGCACCGGCAACTGGACGGCGACGTTCTCCGTGAAAAGGGGCGGTGCAGAGCAGGGCGGCGCCGGCTGAAATTCGACGGCGCTGAGCAGTGGCGTCGAACAGAGGAAGGGACGCGGCCGGTCTGTGGAGAGGGAAAAACGGATAGGAGGCGACGGCGACGGCTCCGCTTCTCTTCACGCAGCGCCGGTGACGACGCGGGTCTTCTCCACACGAGCAGGCGACGGTCAGAGGCGGCGTCTGCTCTGCTTCTCCACGTGGCGGCGGCGAAGGGCGCGGCGGAGGTTGGCTAGGGTTTGGGGATCTCGGCCTCCTCTTATAGCCCTCTTCCTCGGTCCGTTCCGAGTTCCTCGCCGGCAGAATCGGGCGGCGGGCGGGCGGACGTGGCTCGCTTGGGCGCGGGTCGCGCGGAGAGGAAGCGGCGGCCGAAACTCTTTTATAAAGAGGAGTGAACAGTACTCCTAAATTCGGGATTAAGAATTCCCGTTTAAACCGGGTCTAATTTCTTAAATCGAACCAGATTAAATTTTGGTTCGCTTGGTTCGGCCATCAAACGACTTCCGAATTGACCCAAACTAATTTTGTTAGATTCGTCTTTGCAAGACGAATCTTTTCACCTATTTTATTTTATCAAACTCCCTTCTATCATTTAACTAAAGGACCTTTATTGAAATTTTAAATCTAATTAAAAATCCTAAAAATAGGGAAAAATAATATGGGTGTTACAAGATCTAATCCTGAGAGGTGGATCGAAGCCACAAAGAATGATTTGAAGTCCATGGTAGACAAGGACATTTGAGAACTTATCAAATTACTTGAATATACAAAATTTGTTGGTTGTAAATGCATATTTGAAACCAAATGGGATTCAAAGGGCAATATCAAGAAGTATAAAGCTCACCTTATTGCCAAAGAATTCACTCAAAAGGAGGACATTGACACTACAACAAAAATG
>NC_133866.1:541143-646302 GCF_044706935.1 Curcuma longa
TGAAAGTTTAATTCTTTTCTAACCTAAATGCAGTAATAATAATAAAAAAAACCTATCAGAAACCCTACTGTTTATATCCGAGACTAAACTTAAATTGCAATCTAAGTTGAGATCAGTGCACTAGATGCAAGCTAGATGGAACAAATCAATTTAAATGAGCTTGATGACTAAATCCTAGAATGCATTAGGGCTCTTAACCTAGCTAAACTAAGTTTGATACATTCTTGCAGGTTGGCACGGAATAGTTCCCTTGGGGGAAATCAGACTTTTCTTTTTTTGTGTTTAGGTTTAAATGGCAAGCAAGAATTAAACTAGGCTAAACAAACTCTAAAACAAGGTTGAATCCAACAACAACTAACCATTAACAGAATACACAAATTGCTAAGAATTCAATTTTAATGGAAATCTTCAGAAATCAGACAAAACAGAAACATTCTGAAACTGCAAAATCAGAAACAGAAACATCCAAACCATCCCTTTTTCGTGTCTTCTCGGTTGGGTGTCAATCCAACTGTCGAATTCAACAATGTGAAGGCCGAAAATCCCTTTAGACGCTCAAACCCAGCTGTAGGTCTTGTTTGCTCGCGTCCACAGCTCTGAAAATTCGAAGAAAAACCCTTTCCCAGGAGACAGAGGCGAGCGACGACTGAATTTGAAGTTGCAAACCGGAATGTCACTCCTCTCCTTGAGCTGATGAGATTGTTGAGGCTTTAACCGTGCTCCGCGATCTTCAGAGAACCCCTCTTCGAATCGACAGCTGCCGATTATACCGCCAACCACCGCAACCCAGCGAAACAGAGGAGAAGCCGCGTTCAGAGAAACCCTCTCCGCCGCTCGCTGCCAGCCGCTGATTATACCCAAAGAACCAGTTCCAGCCTCCTCAGGGATCCAGAAGCACGATGGAAGTGGAAGAAATGGACGGGACTGGCCAGGGAGTTACGTCACGCAACAGGGGAGGAGTCGCGGGGACGATGAACAGTGGCGCAGCCACTGTTCATCTCCTAAGTTCGGGTTTTTATAGGCTTGATTAATCAACGCATCCTGGCCGTTCATCTGGAGATCTGACGATGCAGGCTTGATCTGGGGTTTAGGGCAGTTTAGGGTTTGTGAAAAATTCAGAAATTTTGATCGGGCTCGATCTAGATCATGTCCTCCATGTTGGCTTGATCAATTTAGCAAATTTGACTTGATTTGACTGCGTTGAGCTCGAGTTGGGTCTGATTTAGCCCTAAAATCAATTAAAGTCCAATTAATGCCAAAAATTCATCATTAAATCACGAAAATTATATCAAGCCTTAAATCATGCAATATAGAACAAACATGATGAAATCGATTCAATAAATAATCATTTTATGCAAAAACCCAAAAATAAATCGATTAAAAATTAATAAAACCCTAATTCATCAGACTTTGACCGCTCTTTTTATAAAATTCAGTGCACCAATCGACTGCTCCTAGGGGCAGTCGACTGATGGGCTTCAACGACTATTTAATACGCATTTAATTTGTCAGTTGTCGCCCCAACGTTAGTCTACCAATCGACTGCTCCAACACCAGTCGACTGGTATCAGTCGACTGTACCTGTCGACTGATCTTTCTGTTTGACCCCAGTCGACTAGAATTCAAGCTTTAGTCGACTGATACTCTTGAAACTTAGTTGTGTGTTCTTCGGATAAACTCCAATCAACTGCTGGCAGGGCCAGTCGACTGACCAAGCTGAAAACTCCCTTTTTCAGCATCTTCTTCATCCCTTAGTCTTGACACAAGTCTTCAAACGCCTTCCACAAGCCTCGTGCACTTCCTTGCACTCGCTTGAGACGTTTCCCTCGGCTTCGTCATGCTAAGTCTTCCCTTGCCAAGAGGCCGCGCCTCCGGGACTTCACCTTTGCCAAGAGGTCGCGCCTCCGGGACTTCACCTTTGCCAAGAGGCCGCGCCTCCGGGACTTCACCATTTGCCAAGTCTTCCAAACTGGACTTTCTTGTGAACTCAATTCACACACGTTAGACCACCAACATTGCCTAACTTAAACTGATTCAGCCAAACATCAAAATCCGAATCACTTGGGGCAAAGCCCCCAACACTTAGATGATCAATAAATACTCTAGTTAGGTGATGTAAAACTATAATAAATATGCCCATCAAACAAGGAAGAGGAATATCAAAAACAACTTAATAGCTCATAAGATTAATAAAAATTAATATTTACAACTTAAATAAATAAAAAATTTAAAAAATAATAAGTAGATATATAAAAAATATGTGAAATACAGAATTTATACATTTTGGTACGATAAAAGATAAATCAATATTTTTATATATATTTTTATAAAAATTTATTTTTTATATATATTTTTATAAAAATTTATTGATGTAAAAATTTACGACGAAGGTTAACATCGAGGAGTGCGAGTGACGACTACGTTATGTGACGAGGAGCAACGGTGCAAAAATCTAATAGATAAGTTATTTTAATAATTAATATTTTAATATAAGGGTAAAATTGGAATAAATATGTTTTCACATTTCCTTCCCCTTCCTTACACCCCAAATCGGAGTGTAAGGAATTGTGTCTATTTATGGCCATGCAAGGGGAAAGCTTACCCTTCCTTCCCCTTCTCTCCCCTTCCCTCACTTCTTTACAAACAAGGTTACAAATTCTCTTCCCCTTATTCACCCTTCCTTCCCCTTCCCTCACCTCCTCCCAAACAAGCCATTAGGGAGGGATCGGGCGGGATTGTGCTAATGTCGCGCGAGGGAGGAGTATGAGCGAAGCGGGATTTTGCTAAATCGCGCGATTAGGGCAGCGCGCGATTTAGGGAGGGATTACGGTGGGATCTTGCTAATATCGCGAGGAGTATCGTGAGGGGAGGAATTTAGGGATATTTTTAAAGAAATTAAAATTAATATAATTATGATTATAATTTATAAATTTTTAACAGCGGACATTGTACGCTGTCAATATAAATTTTTAACAGCGCACATTGTACGCTGTTAAAAATATTTTTAATGGCGCACAATATGTGCTGTCAAAAATAATTTTAACGGCGCACAATGTGCGCTGTTAAAAGTATTTTTAACAGCGTATTATTGCTGCGCGCTGCGGTTGATAAAATTATGATATTATCCGCAGCGCATTTTATTGAGTGCGCCGTGAAAGCAACTATTAACGGCGCGCCTATGATGTGTGCTGCGGATCGCGCTGCGGAAAGTCATTTTTGTTGTAGTGTGATTACAAAAAAACTTTTTTATTTATGTAGATGAAAGACTCTCTTAGGATAATCATGATACTTATAGCTCAATTTAATTTAGAGTAATACCATATGGACATAAAGATTGCATTCTTCAATGGTGACATTAAGGAATCTATATATATGGTGCAACGGGAGAATTTAGAGTCTGAGAACTCAAAGCACCTAGTATATAGATTAAAAAAGACTATCTATGATTTGAAATAGGCATCTCGTCAATGGTACTAAAAATTTAATCAGATGGTTATGTCATTCGATTTTAAGGAGAAACCTTATTATTTAATGCATATATGTCAAGTTCAATAAGAACAAGTTCATTATACTTGTTTTGTATGTGAATGATGTATTGCTGGCAAATAATAATAAAGGTCTACTACAAAAAACTAAATCATTTCTATCAAGTAATTTTGAAATAAAAGATTTTGATGAAGCATCATTTGTTTTAGGCATATAGATATATCGTCATCAATCAAGAAGTATTCTTGGACTTTCATAAAATGTCTATATTGAAAATGTACTCAAATGGTATGCAAAACTGTGCACCTGATGACACGCTAGTGTCTAAAAGTGACAAATTCAGTTTGCAGCAGTGTCCACCAGTTGAACTTAAAATAAAGGAGATGCAACAATTTCCTTATGTATCAACTGTGAGAAGTTTTATGTATGCACAAGTTTCTATGCGTTTGGATATTACGTACATAGTGGGGATGTTAGACAAATACTTAAATAACTTAGGAGCAATGCACTGAAAAGTAATGAAAAGAGCGATGTGGTATTTGTATAAAATAAAATGATACTGCAGGCTTACATATAGGAGGTCTGATTATCTGGAGGTGATTAGATATTCAGACTTCGACTTTACTAGATGCTTGGACAACAGGAAGTCCACTTCAAGATACATCTTCATGTTTATTAGAGGGGCTATATCATGAAAAAAAGTTAAACAAATGCTAGTAGCCACTTCCACTATGAAAGCAGAGTTCGTAGCTTGCTATGAAGCATCCAATCATTGGATTTGGCTGCGGAACTTCATCATAACATTACGGATCATTGATGACATTAACAGGTCATTATAGATCAACTGTGATAATAAACCTGCAAATCTTTATGTTAAGAACAACCGTAGTTCATCGAAGTCAAGACACATCAAAATCAAAATTTTAAAAGTTAAAGAAAGAGTTTAGAGTCTTTAATTGATGATAGAGCACATTAGCGTATATTCCATGTTGGCAAATTCACTCACCAAGTGCTTGATGCTTAGAGTGTTTCATGCGTATATTATGAATATGAGAGTTCTTTAATTGGAGAAAGTATTCGTTTAGTAGGAGTCTGTATTTTATCTTTAGTGCTCTAGATTTGGCAATAAACATATGTATTTTTTTTTATTTTGGGGTGCATACTTAAGTTTAAAATATTCATGTGTATTTTTCTTAACAATCTAAAATAAAGTTATCATGATTTACTAATATTGCTTAGCATATATATCTTGTAAATATGATATGAGATTCTTCTTAGAATGATGAGGTTTAGATCATGATTTGCTGCTACAATTTAATATAAAGTGTTTGCAAATATGAGCAGGACTCTTTTGAGTCATTAGGAAGACTGATTACAAATTTACATGTACATATCACATTTTATGTAATTTTCATACTACACATCCATTTCTTGATCTATTTAATGACATTGGTATTGTGATTATTGTAGGGCTTGTATAGTCATATTCTAGCAACTGCCCTCATTAGTCCTATACTAATGAAGTTAATGGACCAGATTATTTTTTAGGAGTATTTTATACCCATAAAGTTCGGCATTGTTGTTGGCATCAACTAAGGTTTAAATCATATGTCATATACAAATCACATATAGTCCAAGTTCAAGATAGTTAGATTTTATCTCATTTAGTGGGCTTATATATTATTTGTGACATGTAGATATATATCATTATTAAAACCAAACTCATTGAGTGGTCTAACTAATATGGAGGGGTTGAGTTATTGGATATGAAGGTTGACATGTGTAGAACCCATTAACTTGAACTGTTATCATTGATGAGTTGATAACGGATTAGTTCATATAACTAGGGCATAGTCTTCGTTAGATTAGATATTCTGATAGATCTCTTCGCTCCCCATTAGTGAAAAGATTACAGTGCCATTAACCTAATTCCTCTGGAAGACCAACCTCTTGTTAGCTTTCCTTCTTCGGTAGGATTCCCGATTTCATGGACGACACTCATTGAGATAATAACTTTTTTGTTACAAGATCGTTATTGTTTTGTTTCCCTTATACGAATTCATACATTTCTAGAATTTATGCTATTTAGGAAAACTTAATTCCCAACACACTTCCCAAGTAGTGCTGGTGACGGGATAAAAAAGAATCTCCTAAATTTTGAAATGTAATTAGTGAAAGAATTCTCCTCAAATTCTGATAAAAAAGAATCTCAAGTGCTTAGCGATGAGATTATATTGTTGCTTCCAAATGGTGATGCAATTGAGCTTCACTTCGTAGGATGGAGATGAAGTGGAAAAATAGAAGTAACATCCCAAATAGTGTCATTATCTCCTTTCCAATCAACTCAATTACCTTCTCTAATCTCTCAATCCAATTGGCATGCATCAAGAGGCATGCGCTACTTAATTTGTTTGCTCACTCAGTCTCCCAAGGTACTTCATTCTATTTAGTCCAAGATATTGTAGGAAAAAACAAGAGATATTCATTTGGTTAAAATTGAAAAACAAACTTTTTGATGATTAAAAAAAGGAACCGGATATTTTTTTGTCCTCTTATATATATTTTTCTCCCTGTTCACACACCTCATGGGCTGCTCTTCTGCTTGAATTAATAGCTTAGTTCAATCCATTGAGAAAAACTTATTAATGATCATTAATTTTGTAGAGAAGGGTCCTCTTATTTTTGACTATTGTACACAAGCATCATCATAAGCCTTACGTTACCCCTGCAATAGAAGTCTAATTTTGTTAGGGAATTGTCTCTTTCTTTGCCATTGATTCAATATTTAATTTTACGTCCACTTCTGTTTCTTTAATTTGTTGATATCTGAACTAATTCTAGAGAATTCAAGGCCCTAATTAATATCATTTTCAACATGCATGCATGACTGTTGATTTACTAAAATCAATAAAAACCTCCAACGATATATAAAGATTAATTAATTAGAAAAATAAAATGAAATTAAGTAATTTAATTTTACATTTATTTATAAATTTAAAAATTAATATGCTGAATATAATTAATACGAAAAATATTTCATAATTCTCTCAATTTTAAGTAATTAGTTATATTCTTTGATTTGACTTCTCGTCCAGCGCATGGCGTGGAAGTCTCATTACGTTGGCCAGTTCCAGACACACGTAATTAATATTGCTGCCATGGAAGTCTCATTACGTTTGGAATGGGCCAAATTTCTGTTTGAATTACACTTCTTGACTACTTCAAAATATTATTTTTCTCATTAATTCATTTTCTAGATAGCTGTTAATTAGAAGTCGTGCACAGGGAAGTCTTCATATATTTACTAGCTGTTGATATTTCACCATCTCTGATTATCTACGTCAATTAGTTAAGCTCATGCATGCATGCAGTAGGGATTGTTCTATCTGTTACAATATAATTAAATTCGTAACCTCAGTTTGGTGTTAAGTCTTGTAGGTACTCATATTGAGGTAAGGTTGTAAAAACTGACTCGTGACGAAGGAATTTCATTAACAAAGTTATTACAATGCTACATCTGAAGTCATTTGTCTAGCTATAATTAATCTCTTACCTTCGAACTTTAATTTTGTTAATTTGATACTATGTAACAACTATATATAATTGACGTCTATATCTATATCTCTAATAAGGCAATAATTCCAACTATTATCATCCAAACACGATAATTAATTAATTATGACCACAAGGAATCACATCCCAAATTGATATCAATCGCTTGTATAATAGTCCATGCGACTAGCTAGTGCAATACGACATGATTTTGAAATTATTCGTCAAGTTAAGTTGTCCGTTCTATTCTTTCTCTACTTAATTTACTTCAAACAACTTCCTTCGCTTACAACTTACAACTAAGTTCACACTCCTAATTAGATCATACCAACTGGTCTAATGGATCACTATATATATTCTACATACTATATAACAAATTAAACTTTACAATTAATTAAGTTGTCAATGCATACGTAGACGAGTAGCCAAAAACCTTTGAATTCTCCACGTTGAGACAATAACAAAAAAAAATGACAAGATAACCGTATACAAACAGAGAAGTAAAAAATACATAGTATTTGGACTAATCCCCCTTGACATCACGTACGTCAAAAAGGACCATTCCGTGTTCGGCCTACTAACTTACCACATATATATATATATATTATGTTAAATTAAATTTTGAGTAGAATAAGGTCACAAAGTCATCTATCAATTTAATTTCCACCACCATCGATCCAACTAATTAATCATTAAAGAAGCTGACCCAGAAGAAGACGTGTAATTAATTTCCACATCAAATTAAATTAAATTAAATTTTGAGTAGAATAGATTAGGTCACAAAGTCGCCACAATTTCCACGCCCAGACCCCTATAAATATGGTTGCACTTAAACACATTTCAGCACTCACATTATTTATAGAACAATAAATTAAATATCTCTCCATCGTCTTATATATCGATCGTCATGGATAAACTCTGCGTTAACGCCATCTGCACCATTGTTTTAATCTCTCTTATCACCCTTCCAAACCGTACGATTTATATATCTCTTTCTCTTATCTCTAGCTTATTTTTTTATTTATCTTAACGTACGATCGACTGTTTTTCATTAATCTCTGATGAGAATGAGAATGAGAATGAGAATGAGAATTTCAGATTTATATGAACATGAGAATCCTTAAATGTTGTGGTTTAATTTGCAGGTGTTCATGGCATCGGCGTCTGCTACGGTCGGGACGGCAACAACCTCCCTTCGCCATCTGAGGTCGTCGCCCTCTACCGCTCCAACGGCATCGCTAATATGCGCATCTACTCGCCCGACCAGGACGCCCTCCAAGCGCTCTCCGGGTCCAACATCCAGCTCATCCTCGGCCTCCCTAACGACAACCTCCAAACCATCGCCTCCGATCCCTCCGCTGCCACCTCCTGGGTCCAGCGCAACATCGTCGCCTTCCCCGGCGTCGCCTTCCGCTACGTCGCCGTCGGCAACGAGCTCATACCGGAGAACCCCAGCCTGGCCCAGTTCGTCCTCCCGGCCATGCGGAACATCCAGAACGCGATCAATGCCGCCGGCCTCCAGAGCCGCATCCGCGTCTCCACCGCCGTCTCCGCGGCCGTCCTTTCCCAGTCGTTCCCTCCCTCGCAAGGCGCGTTCGGGCCGGACTCCATGCGCGCGATAGTGCAGTTCTTGGCCTCGAACGGAGCTCCACTGCTCTTCAACGTGTATCCCTACTTCAGCTACAGAGACAACAGTGCTCAGATCTCGCTCGACTACGCGCTGTTCCGGTCTAGCGGAGTGGTGGTGCAGGACGGCCAGTTCGGGTACCAAAACCTCTTCGACGCTACAGTGGACGCCGCCTACGCAGCGCTGGAGAGGGTTGGGGGATCGAACGTGAGGATCGTCGTGTCGGAGAGCGGGTGGCCGTCGGCGGGGGGCTTTGCTGCGTCCATCGACAACGCCAGAACTTATAACCAGAATTTGATCCGACACGTCGGCAGGGGAACACCGAGGAGGTCCGGAAACGCAATAGAGACGTACATATTCGCCATGTTCAACGAGAATCAGAAGGGCGGGGAGGAAATCGAGAGGAACTTTGGCTTGTTTCGTCCCAACAGGCAGCCGGTTTACCCTATTTCATTTAACTAAAATTAGTATACGCCGCTGAATAAAATAAGCATTAGGATCGATGCATTATTAATGTATTAATCCTGATCCACTGCAAATCATAATGTATGGAATAAATGACTGCTTCTGGAGCATCAATAAATATTTTATAATTCTCTCACAGAATATATTTTGAAATGAAATTAGAAAAAAAAAAAGAAATAGAAAAATATAAATATATTTTGAATTCGGTCTTTCACTGGAGTCTATCCAAGCTCTGCACAACAGCCTGGGCCTTTATGGCCTTTTTATTTAAAATAATAAATAATAAAAATAATTTTAAAAATAATTTGTAAGAAAAAACTAAACAATAATGGTTGGTTATATTGGGCCTGATCTAATGAGCTTTGGTAGGCGTAAGCCCATGGCTCATGATCTTGACACCAAGTTTAGTTTGTTTGTTTCGGAGTCGATTGAACCGTGGCCCATATTATGTTGAGCTAGGTCAGGCTATGGTTGGTCTGTTCCAGTTGACACCTCAATCTATCCATCTGAATCCAAAGCCACCAAATGTAGACCAATCTATAGAACTTCCTACTTCTACTGTAAGTACGTAGTCCTTGAAAGAAGGGTTCTTGGACTTTGCTCAAAGTCAATGCCAAGTGTGACAAGACCTTAGAAACAATCCTCTATAGGTAAGTACACTCTTACCTAGATACAATATTTACATTCAATACAATCTATTTAAATTTACATAAGATAGTCTTTGGGTGTTCAAGCTCACCTTCAAACTTAGTGGCATCTCTTCATGATCGAAGTGTTCCACAACTTCATGCTTGATCTGTCTATCAACTTCATTCTACACACTCGAGTCATTTTATCAAACATAAATCACTCGCTCAATATATTTGTTAAGCATCAAAATGCGTGATTAAATTAATCAAATCACAAAGAAGGATAAAAAATTCTTACTCTTTTTAATATTTAACAATTAATTTAAGTTAGTAGTTAATAATAATGAAACTTATGTGCTAACTCTTTAGATTTTTTTGCTTTTCTTATTAATTTTCATCAACATTTTTATCATGTGATCAAGTTGTGTAGCTTCATCTATCTTCACTAGTATCCAATGAAGAGGGGAGGATGATGAGTCTCCCTTGGACACAAACATAATTCCCTTCTTGTTTAACCTCTCTTCAACATGTTTGGTTGTGAATATCTCCTCCAATCAGCTAGCTTCTATATATTCACACATTCCATGCATTCACCTTTAATGTCCAATTGAAATTATAGGAAATCCATTAAGAACATTCCTTGGTAGATCTTGATTAGTAACTTCATCTCTAATAGCTACAAGTCTATTAATAAGTTTCTTGTGCCTTGAGTGCGTTTGGGAAACAATCTCTCCATCTTGCATCTTAAATGCGTTGAGTTCATGAGAGATCCTAGCAAGCTAGCTTAAGTGAGATGTGCCCTCTTGTAGATCAATGAGCTTATTCCATAAATCCTTAGTACTCTTTTTTTACCACTTTAAGTACTCTTTTTTCTTTTCATTATTCATCTCGATGATATTTTCATTTCTATCTCTTCGTTGTTCATAACCCTTTTTAAGTGCTAGAAACATATCTATTAGTGTAGTCATGCCTTTAAACATGTTTTTTTATATATATTTGAGCAAAAATTTAAATTAAGACTACATTGTCATTATTGACATAGTGTGCCAAGTGTGTGTGGATGCAAGTTACTTAACATTTGATATTCGAGGTGCAATGAATGAAGTCCAAATAGATCGAGTATTAGATACTTTAAAAAATGAAAGTTTAAGTAGATCAAAGACTTGATACTTGGCAAATGGAACACCAAGTAGATGGATGACTAAATACTTAGAAGATTGAAATCATAATAGATTAAGGATGATGGCATATTTAGTAGATGAGGAAATCTCATAGATATGGTCTCTTAGCATGGAAAACCCGAAAGCAAGATTTCTTGGTATATGAAGTCCTAGAGGTAGAACCTCTTGGAAGCTAACTTTTAATAAAGATGAGAGTTGAGTGCACATGTATAAAGTGTTACTAGCGGCACTAGACTTAGACAAGGACTTGATCTTAGAAGTGATATGAGTTGATATTTCAATCGACTGAAGGATGAATTCAATCAACTAAGACTTGAATTGATTCATCAATCAACTCAAGCTTGAACAGAAAGGAATTGAATGTTTTTGTTCATTAGTTAGTCGAAAGCTCAAGCAATTAAAGTTTGGATTGAGTCAATTGAATGATTAACAAAAATTTTAGAAGAGTTGTTAATTTAACACGATTAGACATGCATGATGGAACAAGGTTGAATTGATTATCTATAAATATGTGCCAAAGGAGCAATGAGAAAATTATTAAAAGTTCTTACATTCTTGATTAGTGTTCTACTTTTTCTCTTATGCTCAAATTGATCTAATCTTATAACTGTTCTTGTGCTTCATTTTCAACTCATGAGAGAAGAGTGTATGAGATTTTTTTTACCTTCAAAAGCTTTTTGAGAAGCAAAAAATAGTAAATTGCAAGGAGTGTCTCACCTATTAGTTATAGGCTATGAATAAAAATTGAAAATTTCAAATCTCATAAAATGTCTTTGTTAAATGTAGGAAGATGAAAGTAGTCTACTTGATTATCAATCATTGCTCTAAAATATTAATTTAAATGCTTAAACAGTTGCTCTAATATCAAATGTTGGAATGATGATTGTTCAGCTAGCGGTGGTTGAATAGATAGTTTTCAATTCTTTTTTATTCTTGCAATCAACACAACTTAAATACAATTGTTAAATTCAAGTTTGTGTGCAATCAAGATAAGAAAGAAATAAAACTACATTGAAAAGAAATACAAAACAATTACAATACTAACTTCAGCAAGTCTGTCCCGCAGTAATCAATTCAACCATGCCCCGAAGGCAACAATCACAATACTAACAAGGTCATATAATGTTTGTTCAAAGATTGCTCCTACTTTATAACCTATGACACATCTGATGTGTCACTTTTTAGCTCACCCTTTGGAATGAGGTAATAGGGCAAGTATCTATAATAGTATGATACATCATTAGATTTTCTCGACACAAAACGTTAGGAATCGTTCTTGTTTATGCAACCAAATTAAACAAGATGATTCGATATATAGGATCATGTTATTCTCGAAAGATTCATAGCAAGAAGATATTAAGAACAATAAGTGTCAAAATTCCATAAACTAAATCTGAATCCAAAGATGTCACCATAGTTTTGGTTTCAGTTTCGGATGACATAAATGATGAAGCTGCAGTGGCAACAGGCAGGATCTTCCATTGGAATTACAGTCATAGTTTCTTGAGTCTCTCTCGGATGGGATGTCAAGAGATTTTGATTCATTCCTTAATCTAGCGGGGATCACTCCTCTTATAAATCTTAGACTCAAAATCTGTTAACAACCCATCATTAGTTAATGGGTTTCATACATATGATCCACATCACATAAAACTGCAATCAAGATCACTTTATTGGGTTTGTCTAAAATGGTATATCCATATGTTATTAATTAACATGTAAGCCCATCACAATTGAGAAATTTAATCCAATGATCTCCCACTCATGCTACATGTGATTCTGTATATATCATACATTTAAATCCTTAGTTATGTTCAACAATGCCAAACTTTATAGATTAAATATCTCTTTAAAACAATCTAATCTATCAATTTCACTGGTATAAGACTAAAGAGGTCAAAGTTACTTCACTTATAATAAGCCTCAACAATAATCACGATATCAATGTTACCAATGACATAGATTTTATGTAGATGTATGACATGATAATTGCATGATATGTAATCTACACATGTCAATTCTCAACTGATCCTCTTTATGACTCTAACGAGCCTAAAACATGTTTATAAATACCTTATGCAAACTACAGTAAATCATGATTATCCTTATGACTCTAACTAGTTTATATCATATTTACAAATACCAAATACAAACTACAATAGTAAATCGTGATTATCCTTATGACTCCAACGAGTTCCTATCATATTTACAGACACTAAATGCAAATTACAAGAATAAATCATGATATTTCTAATTCCAGAACGTAAAGTCATATATATTTAAAACTTAAATACATACAATAAACTAAAACATACATGTCTTTTAATGCAGAGCATCAAATATTGAATATAGATCTCTACTAAATAACTACATCATCCAAAGGAAGAATCCTTATATTCATCACATGCTGATGAAATATCTTAGGGACTAAGTCCATGGTAAGCAGATTTGTCAACATGGAACATGTGCCGATATGCTCTATCATCGCAATACCACTCTGAACTCATTCTTTAACCACCAAGAATTTGATGTCGATATGTTTAGATCTTAACAAACTGTGATTATTCTTGAAATATAATTTTCTAGCTTTATTATTACAATTGACCCTCAATGATTTGTCAATGTCATCAACGATCTGTAATGTTGTGATAAAGTTCCACAACCATATCTCATGATTAGATACATTAAAACAGTCTATAAACTCTACCTCCATCAGAGAAGTCACTACAAGCGTCTGTGTGATATTTTTCCATGATATAGCTCTTCTTGTCAACATGAATACATAACCTGAGATAGACCTCTTACTGTCCAAGCATACAGCAAAATCATAATCTAAATATCCAATCATCTTTGGATGATCGAACCTCTAATATGTGAGCATATACTCTTTAGTTCTCTGAAGATATCGCATAACCCTTTTTATAACTTTCCAATGCACTGGTCCAAGGTTACTCAAATATCTGTCCGACATCCCAACCATGTATGATATATTCGAATGCGTACACACTTGTGCATACATAAGACTTCCTATAGTCGATGCATAAGAGAGTTTCTGTATTTCCTTTATTTCAAGTTCACATTGTGGATATTGTTATAAGCTAAACCTATCACCCCTAGCTATAGGTGTATCATCAGAAGTACAATTCTACATATCATACTGACTAAGCACCTTCTTAATATAGGCTTGTTGTGAAAGTCCAATTACACTCTTTGAATGACCACGATATATTTGAATGCCTAATACAAAAAATATTTCACCAAGATCTTTCATTTCAAAATTACTTGATAGAAATGATTTTATTTCATACAATAAGCTATTATTATTGCTTACTAACAAAATATCATTTATATACAAGACAAGTATAACAAAGTTGCTCCTCTGAACTTGACATATATACATTGATCAACTGGGTTCTCTTTAAAATTGAATGAAGTAACTACTTGATCAAATTTTTGATAGCGCTGATGGGGTGCCTGTTTCAAACCATAAATAAACTTCTTTAATTTAAATACTAGGTGTTTTGAGTCTTCAGACTGAAAGATCTCTGGTTACACTATCTATATAGTTTTCTCAATATCACCATTAAAAAATATAGTTTTTACATCCATTTAATATAATTTCAAATCATAATAAACTACTAGTGTCATAATTATCCTAATATAGTCTTTTGTTGACATAGGCAAAAAAGTCTTCTTATAATCAATGTCCTCCTTCTAAGTGAATCCCTTGGCAACAAAACGAGTCTTATACTTTTCGACATTGCCTTTTGAATCCTATTTGATTTTAAATATCTATTTACAACCAATGGATTTCATATTTTCAAGCAATTCGATGAGTTTTCAAATGTCATTATCTGCGTAGACTTTAACTTATCTTTCATGGCTTCGATGCACCTCTCGGAATTTCAGCATTGTTTGACTTTTAGAAAAGATGCAAGATCATTTTTCAATCCAATGTTAATATCATGCTCTTAAAGATAAACATAATCATGAAAAATCATGGATCTCCTTTTTCTAGTGGATCACCTTAAAGACACTTGTTGTTTAGATGGTTGAGGTACTTACTCATTATAATATGAGGCAAGTTCTTCTAATTGCATTGGAGATTATACGAGAATATCTTGATTCACTACTCTCACTGAATGTACAATATACATAATGTAGGGTATAGATGTCATACTGCTACTCATTGCACCCGCAGTAACTTCAATAGGATTGCTAATGCTTTCCTCAATAGATATATCCCTAATTTGAGTGCTCCCACTATTCTCAATAAATTTTATATTTTTCATCTCGAAAAATGATCTATTTGAGGAGTTATAAAATTTATAACCCCTATACTTATCAGGGTATCCCACAAATGGTAGTTAATAGTCCTTGATGTAGGATTGGAGTGCGTGCTAGAGGAGGGTGAATAGCGCTCGTCATTCGTTCATATATTACAGAGACTAGCAGTGGAATTATATAAAGAGATAGAGATGTGAATTTTACTTGGTTCCTAACCCCTTAGGGTTAGTACGTCTAAGGCTTATACACGAGAAAGTATCCATTCACTATTGATCTCCTTTTCAAAAATTTTTGGAGGCGGAAAAATCTGTTTTACAGTCCAAATAATAACACAAAATAAAGTACAATAGTAAGACTTGAAAATAAAATTAAACTCATGCACCCTTCCTAGAACTTTCCCAATCGCACGAGTAGGATGTCGTTCACGTTAGCAGCATTCACGTTAGCAACACCACTGGTTGATGGAAAATTAGGGTTGTTCTTTGTAGTGCGCATTGAGGCTCTTATATAGACTCTTCCGGACGCTTGGATTCTTATTCGGGTGTCTGGATTCGATCCGATCAAATCTCTTTGGTCTTTATCAGGGTTGATTCTTCTTGATCCAGGTGCCTGGACTATCCAGGGGCGCTTGGACTATCCAAGGGTGCCTGAACCGTCCGAAGGCCTAGAGTAACATCCGGGCACTCGGATCTAGTCAACTCAGGTTTGACTCAAATTGACCTCGGGCTTGATTCAACTGTTTCGGTTTGTTCCTCTTATGCTTCTTCTCTATATTGCTTCCAACTCCTGATTTTTGCAAGATTAGCATACAAACAAACAAGCAACCTAAGCCTACCTGTAGTCCGTTTAACCTACTAGGCTTACCTAAACCTTACCATGTAGGTCTAACCTACTAGGTTTACCTATGCCTAACTTCTAATTAGGATTAGTCACTTCCATAGGTAGACTTCCCACTGTCAAACATCCTATTTGGATTTTCTCTTGCCTAACCTCCAGTTAGGACTAGTCATTTTCATAGGTAGACTTCTCACCTACTAAACATCCGATCATCCTTGATCTGCTAGAATCTTCCCTTGCCTAACCTCCAGTTAGGGCTTTCTTGCTCAACTTCACTCACTAAGACTTCCTGCCCAGCTTCACTCACCAGGTCTTCCTTGCCCAAACTCTCACTAGGACTTCCTCTATCTGGCCTCCAGCTAGACCTTCTCCTACATAGCCTCCAGTTGAGACTTTCCTTACCTAGGCTCCAACTATAACTTTTCCTGCCTAGCCTCAACTAAGACTTCTCCTTTGCCTAGCCTCAACTAGGACTTCTTTACTAGTCATCTGGTCAAACTAACTTGATTAAACTTCACTCACATCCAAACATCAGGTCCTATTTGGATCAACCCTTGGTCAAACAGACCAAACCTAAATGTATTGTCAAATATCAAAACTTTGAGGACACACTAGTGCTCCTTGCACCAACACTTGAATCTAATTTTCTTTTGGTAAACCTATAAGGTCTAGCCTCAAATGGACAATCTCACACACGTAAATGCTTAATACTAGGCTTTTTACCTATCCATATCTTATATGAGGTTTTTATTACTGCCTAACTAGGAGCTATGTTGAATAAGTACACCGCAGTTTTGAGTGTTTAATCCTATAAGGGCTCTAATAAAGAAGTAAACATCATTATATTTCTTACCATGTCCTTTAAGGTATGATTTTGTCGCTCAACTACACCATTCTAATAATGAGTTCTAGGCATGGTATATTGACTACGATCCCACGCTTAGCACGACCTAGGACGTTGTTCACCTGATTCGTCATATCGACCATAATATTCACGTCGACGGTCAGATCTGACAGCTTTGATCTTCTTGCCTAATTGATTTTCAATTTCAGCTATGAAGATCTTGAACTATGACACCAAAGGTACAAATAATCGTATCGTGAGTAGTCATCTATGAAACTAATAAAATATATGTGATCATTCTAAGATGCCAAGAGAATGACCCATATATATCAGTATGAATTAGTTTCAAAACACTACTACATCGACTTGTACATTTACACCTTTTGTTGTTTTTCCTTTGACACACCCAATGCAAATATTAAAATCTAATATGTCAAGCAAATCAATAATTCCTTGTGATATTAATCTTTTTAGGCATTATTTAGATATGTATCATAAACGTCTATGCCACAACTCAGATGAATTCTCGCTTGTTAAACTTCACTTTGTGCCTATACTGTGCATTAATTTATTATCAAGAGAAGTATAAGTGTTCAATTTATATAGCTTATTGATTAGGGAACTTGTACCAATCAAAATTGAATTTTGATAAATATTAAACATTCCATTTTCAAACAATAGTAACCAAAGTTGTCCAAACAAAAAATAGAGATTAAGTTATGTCTAAATGACGGTACCATAAAAGTATTTTTCAAATCCAAGTACACATTTATCCCTAAACATAGTCTAAAAATACCTATAACTACTACTTTTGCCTTCTAGTCATATCTCGTATAAATGTGTCTTTCATCATCAATTAATAGTCGGCTCCTAAGACAACTTTGTATAGTGACACTTATGTGAGTAGTAGTACCAGTATCTATCCACCAAGTATTATTAGACACAAGGGACTAAGTTAACTTTTGAATAAACAAAGTTAAGAAATTTACTTTTCTTTACATGTTAATTGACATATTTGAGGCAATCCTTCTTTAATATGATATTTCTTTTTGCAGAAGAAACAAGTGGTTTCTTGATCCTGTTTCTTTTGCTCCTTATGGCCTGAAGCCCCAGAGTCTTATGGCCTAAAGCCCCAGAGTCTATAGATTATTTACTCTTTCCCTTAAAGGTGGTCCATTTTATTTTCTTGCCCATATTCTAGGAGGTGGATGAAAGGTGAGTCTTTCAAATATCTCATGTCTTAATCTCTCTTCTTCTTACACATACTAAGCAATAAATTTATTCAAGGTTCATTTCTCTTTTTGAGCATTATAGCTAATTTTAAAAAGAGTAAACTATACAGGAAAGAAGAAATCAAGACTAGATTCACAAGGGCACTTTCAGACATTTCAAACTTTAGTGCCTTTAGCCTTGTGATCAGATTGGACATCTTCATTATATACTCCCGTATATTTTCCTTTCTCTTATAACGCGTAGACACTAGCTTTGTAAGAAGCATAGTTGTCTCGACTTTATTGTTCAGAAGCGAATCAGTCTGCTAATTCTTTCATGAAAGTTCTCTCCTCTTCAGTTATAGAGCCTCTAATAGATGCCGAAATAGAAAGCTTCATGATTCTCAAACTCATGTGATTTGATCGTTCTTAATTTTCAAATTCAACCCTCTAATCAGTAGTGCTAGCACTGATCAGAGGTACAAGACTATCAAACCTAAATGTAGTGTTTAAGTTGATGCAACTTAGCACAACCATTACATACTCTTTCTATTGAGTAAAGTTGGTGTCAGTAAGCACAGGGATATTACTTATGTTGGTAGATATTTAGTGTACTGAAAAGAAGAACATATGTTCACATTATAAGAACATGCACATATATCTATATAAAAGTGAAATAAAAACAATCTTAAATATATGCATATAAATGGGCTCACATGAGATGGCAAGTACAACATTACAATTAATATTTGGATTAAGTTGTAACTTGTTAGTAACACTCTCTAATTGCTTTTTAATATTACTGTAGTCAGCCACATAATGTGTCTTCTTTTGAGCCAACATATTATATTCATGATTCATAAATGTTATCAAATATAAGCTAGGGTAGTTATTTGAATCATAATCATAGCTCGCTATTACCTTAATCAGCCACATAACATATCTTTTTTGGTCAACATATCATTCACATGATCAACATAATAATATATTTTTAGTGAGCTACCTCAAACATATATCTAGTCTAAAATTGATTTTCCTTTATGCTAATCACTCTTAGCATAAATATATGTTTATCGATATAAAATGTACTAAACCTATATAAGGTGTCTTCCTTTGAGCCGATACATTAGTTCAATTTAGTAACACTTGTGTAGATAAACTCAAGAAAATCCTAAGAGATATGATCGAATAGAAATAATCCACTACTGCAAATGGTTTTCAAGTAATCCCAAGTGGAAAACCAAGCAGCGGAGCGATAATGGGGCTTCCAGGACATAAAATGGTCTAGTCGTGTCACATGACAGGGTCAGGGCGTGTTGAGAAATATGAGCATGTTTGGATTGGCTAGAATGCCACATGGTCATGCCGTGTTTCCAACACGATCGTGTCTGACTTGGCCAAAATGTGACCCGACCAAAACGCTACACAACCTTGCCATGTTGGGCAACATGGTCGTGTTCGGTCGTGTTGGCATACAACATGCTACACAAGTATGGTGTGCACCATCACGCCGCATGACCTGGTCATGTTTTTCAATACGACTATAGCACCCTGATAAGTTAGGATTTTATACATTTTTAATCGATTCAATTTTGGATTTTTACATGAAAATAAATTGTTAAATGAATCGATTTGATTATAATTGTGACATATTGCATAATTGAAGCTTGATTATAATTTTCATGAAATTTAATGGTAATTTTTGCATTAATTGGGTTTTAATTGATTGTAAGGTTCAAATCGGATTAAGATTCGAGCTCAATCACGATCAAACCGAGCCAATTTGCCCAAATTGATCAAGCCAACATGGAGGACATGACCTAGCTCAAGCCCGATCAAGATCCCTCAAATTTTTATAAGCCCTAGACTGCCCTAAAGCCCTAGATCAAGTTCTGATCGTCAGATCAAAAATGGAAGGCCCAGATCCTTCAATTAATAGGCAGTATTTAAATCGAATTTAGGGAATGAATAGTTCGGCTGGCCGCACTGTTGACTCGTCCCCGCGAAGCCACCCCTGCTCGGCGACGTAGCTCTACAAGTAACGCCATCCACACAAATTTCTTCCATTGCGTTGCCTTGTCCACGGAGGAATCTCCAAAACCGGTTCGTTGGGTGAATTCCGGCAGCTGGAGGAGGCGCGGCGAGGGTCTCACCGGCGGCCACCATCCCTTCTTTTCAGCTTGTCCATCCATCCAAACACAATCCGAAGCTGCGATTCCCTTGAGGGGTTCTCTGAGAATCGTCCAGCATCCCGGAATCAAGAGAAAAATCAAATGGAGCAAAGTTGAAGCACGTAATCCAGTTTTTGCAGCTTAACATCCTCGCACAGCGCCTGTTTCGTTCAGAGAGGGTTTTCCAGCCGTTTTTGGGTGCTGGCAGCGAGAAAACCATGCGACGACCTAGTTGAAGCTTAGAATGGATTATTGAAATCACATTGTGGGAGTAAACGGCTTGATTGACACCAAGTTGAGACAAATTCAAGGAGAAAGGAGGGCTGGATGCATTAGATGTTTACTGCACATTTCTGAACTTTCTGTTTCTTCATTTCTGAAATTCTGTTTAATTCAAATCAACCTAAATTAAATTATCTTGTAAGCACCTTGGAATTTGTTTGTGTGTCATATACTTGTTAGTATTATCTTAGTTTTCGATTGTTAGGAATTTGTTGGATGCAAAACACACTTAGGCTTCTAACTTGCTACTTACTGTTTGTGTCATTTTGAGCCACTGTTCCGTGCCATCAGGATTAAGATAGAGCTAGTTTAAGTGTTTCCATTGCATTCTAGGATTTAGGTAGTTGGTTTCAATAACTTGCAATTATTTTTTTTTGCATTTTCTTGCATTGTTAATTTTTCTCGCATTCTAGGCTTATAGGTTTTAGATTACTGCATTTAGGGTTTTGTTAGGCTTTAGGAGACATTTTTAACTTGCATTTCATTGTGTTTTAATTAATTCGTTGCAAAACACCAAACCCCCATTTTACATTTAAAAACCCAAAAAAAACGACGCACGAAAGCTTGAATTAAGCAATTGTCTACTAGTCCTTGGAAAAATATGACTCGAGACCCCTAAACTTCATTTGTTTGAATTTATTATGGATTTTCGATAAATTTATAAATTCTAATTTGCAACCCTACTCGTGACACATAGTAATCTAGGATTGTCAAATTTTGGCGCCGTTGCCATGTAATTAACTAGTAGAAATTGTTTGATTTGATGCTTATGAATAATCTCCTTTATTGTTACTTGGATCATTGTTGGGTTCTAAAATGTATGAAAATTCTTTTTATCAACAACCATCTTATCGACAATCTGAACAGCAAAATTTTATTTGCAGGAGCCATATCAAGGTTTTCAACATGTGGATCAACAATTTAAACCTCAAAATCAGAATTTTCAAATGGGGCAATTTCAACAAGATTTCGAACGAGCAATCAAATCAATTTCAACAATCGTATCAACAACAACAAGGATTTCAACAACCATACAATAATTTTAGCCCCAATTCCATCATTTTCAGCAACCTTAATTCAATAATTTTCAGCAAGCACAGTTTCAGCCTTCAAACCAAGGATTTTCAGTCTTATGGTGGTTTCCAGCAGCCCCAAAATCTAAATTTTCATGGCGATAATTTTTAGCAACATTCATGGAACTCTCAAGGGAATTTTCAGCATCAAAACCATCCATTTCAACTCCAAAATCAGTGCCAAAAACAATTTTCTCAAAGTGGACAGATTTTCATACAATTTTCAACAGCCCACTTATTTTCAAAATCAACAACATTTAAATTCAATCCAAGACGATTATGGGGGTTCTAGTGAGTGTATTCAACAACAACAAAGGCTTGAGGAGATGATGCAATAAATGATGCGACAATAGAAATTGCAAAATCTTGAAAGGCTAATGGGTGATATGGTAAGGACGGGCGTTACAGAGAGGTCCTTAATCAGATACCCAGTGACAGAGGGTAGGACATCTAGTAGTATACTGGGGTGCCTGAGTAACAGCGGGAATGCCTTAACCAGGCAATCTGGAGTCATCTCAAACCAACAATAGTAACACTAGAACACCATTGATTTATTCCGAGGAAACCTGACAAGGTATAATTGGATAATTTGGTAAGAATCTCTGCAAATATGCATGTATTGAGGAATGGTAAAGAATCCATAGACAATCAATCATTGTTTTGAGGAATCCGAAGTCCTAGGATCGCCTTCCACACACTATCATAGTCGATTTCTCTTTGATTGAGGATTAGGAGCACTAGCACTCTCCTTCACCTCCCCCACACAAACCCAAATCACATTATCTCTCCACTCTTCTTGTGTTAGTTTAGTGATTAATTCCACGATCCCTGTAGATTCAATCTTTTATTACTTGACGACACCCGTATACTTGCGGGAGCCTATCAAGTTTTTGGCGTTGTTGCCGAGGACCGTGCGCAATTTTTTTTACTAAACTTTTATATTAAGAGTTTTTATTTTCTTTTCTTTATACATTGATTCCATTTATTCTTTCGATTCTTTCATAATCATATTGCATCTTCAATTGCTCAATAAGAGGTCTAACCAATTGTTTTAATCTTGCAAGAAGAGGAGCAAAAGGATGAACAATATACCACTGAAGAATTATTCATTACCAATCTCGGGAAGATCATTGGACCCTATTGTGCTTCCACCAATTTCTACTCCAAGTTTTGACATAAATCTAGGACTCATAGCGAAAATTCAAGAGATTGGGTTTGAGGGGAGTGAAGTAGAAAATCCTTATGTTCATCTCATTGAGTTCCACAGATACTGTAGTACAGTGAGATACAGAGGAATTCAATCTGAGTTCATCTGGTTATTGTTGTTTCCTTTCAGTCTCTGTGGTTCCGCTAAGGTTTGGATGTATTCTTTGCTACCTCAAAGCATCAAGTCATGGGATCAGCTAGAACGAGCATTTATAAATAAGTTTATCCCACCAAAGAAAACAATGATATTGAGAAATCAGATTTTGAATTTCCAGCAAATCGAAGGTGAATCTCTATGTGATGCTTGGGACAGATATAGACACATGCTTCAGTAGTGCCCTCACCACGGAATTCAAGAATGGCTGATTTTACACACCTTCTATGTGGGGCTTGAAGGTAAAGTCTTGAAAAATCGTTCCGGTAGATTCTTACAGAACAAAAATTTTCCAGAAACGATCTCAAGTTGCCCTCATAGTCGATCAAACGAAGTTTGATTGACTCGTTTAAATCATTGGGCTCTTGTGTTTGGTTTACAGGATCCAATATGAAAATCATAATTTAATTAACGCGGAAACATTAAATTATACCTTTCTTCGGACGGTTGTGAAGGATGAAGTTTGTACCCGAAGACCTCTTGATCTTCTGCTGTATCCCTCTCCCCTTCTCGAACGTTGTGTGGGCAACGATCCTTCGAGAATTTCTCCACCAAGAATATCCTCTCCGATGGCTAGCTAACTTTAGAAGAGGAAGAGGTTTGGCTTGCCGAGAGTTTCGGCCACCAAGCTTATGGTTATTGATCGATGCATTAACCCCTTCCAAGCCCCTTCTTTTATAGCCTAGCCATCTCATATTTATGGTATAATTTGAGCCATAAACATGGTATGATTGTATCGTAAACTTGGTATAATTTAGATCAATCAATCAGGAGATTTTGGCAAGATTTCAGAAGTTTCCAATTCGAACCCGAGAGGCTTAATCGATCAAGGAATCGATTAAACATCGTAACTTTTTCTCATTAACACTGGTAATCGATCAGGTGATCGATTACCAGCCTGGTAATCGATCAGATGATCGATTACCAGTCGATCTCCCCGGAGTCTTGGTAATCGATCAGCTGATCGATTACCAAGGTGTGTAATCGATCAGCTGATCGATTACACCTCCTTGCATGGGCTCGAATGCCTGGTTTCTTCACGAATTCTTCCAAGGTGGACTTGAGGATTTCTAGAGGCTACAGTAGGGACCTAGAGGAGGAATTGGTTTTGGTCTCCTGATAAACTTAAGCTTCCCATGCTCTTCACCGAACACACAGCTTAAGTCTATCAATAATAACTCATTCCACTAGAGAGTTATTATTGCACTACCGCACCAATCCCATATTATAATATGGGCTCCTTCTTACTATCAGTACATTAGTCTCCCTGTGTTTAAGATATCGTATGTCCGTCAATTAAATGAGTTACTGACAACTCGAATTTAATCAACTTCTAATCCAAGAGTAGTACCACTCAACCTTATTATCATGCGGACAAGGTCCACCTGCAGGGTTTACATGATAATCCTTATGAGCTCCTCAAGGGGACATCATCAACCTAGATTATAGGACACAGATTCCTTCTATAATCAACAACACACCATGTACATAATACTACTTCCCAACTCATCGGGCCTATTGATCTATCGATCTAAATCTCACCCTTTGATGAATTAAAGAAGTACATACTAAGCACATGTGTTTGTTATTATATCGGGATTAAGAGCATGTACATCTATAGTAACAGAGGTTTAGTTCGATTATATAGTCAGTATAAATCGAACAATCCTCAGATGGTCCTGTTCAATACACACTTAGTGTACTAGTGTAATTCTATAGTCAAGACAGACTAAGACCGAATTACACTACAACCACTCCAATGGTTTGTCCAATCCATCTTGGTTGTGAACACTGTTTATAACCTATAAAGGACTGATAACATGGTCTTCTGTGTGTGACTCCGCACACCATGTTTATCTATAATATAGATTACAAAATATGGACCAAATGTGATTCTTATTTCAAATATTGACCAGGATTCTGGTATACATCCCAACAGGGCTTTCTTTTGAAAACAAAAGTATGCTGGACTCATCCGCTGGTTGATCATGGTTAAATCAGAATAAAACAGGTGCATATGAGATAATCAGTCTAATTGTATCAAACATTAAAGATTGGGCTCTTGATAATAAGGAGGATTCTTTAGAGACTAATTTGGGACTGAAACCTTATGACTTACAAGAGGAAAGGGAAGAAGAGAATGCACTTATATTCAGTGATGACAACAATTAGTTCCATATACCTTGATTGATCAAGCTATGCTTGGAAACCTATGCTTGGACTCGAGGTTTTTGGGTTCTATTTACCAACAACAAATATGATCTATGTCTAACGTTGTGTCCAAGTCCAGATCGATTGTACACAACTCTTTGAGTTTCAAGCATCATATCAAACTACTTGTGGCCCAAATTAAACTTTTCTAATGAACTTTTTAGATCTTCAACTTGAATTTTCAGATTGAAATTTTTTCTCTCAAGTTGGACTTGAGTTGAACTTCCTATCTGAATCTTTTCAATTGAAGAGCTAAGGTTGATTTTCTCCTTAAGGAGTGTAACCTCCTTTTGAAGAGACTTAACCTGGACTGTTGATTTTGCCAATTTCCTAGATAATCAATAAATAATAGAATATAATTTTTCAATTAATTATCACTTATAGTGGTGTTTGGGCCTTCTAAATCAGATACAGATCCGTAGCTTGATTCAGACTCAGTTTTTGATTCAGTGTCAGGTTCGGACTCAATCTCGGCTAGCTTCTCATTTGTCGATAGAGTCAGGAAGCTCGTGTTCTCTTTCTCCTCTGAGTCTTGTGAGGAGGACTTATCCCACATGGCATTTAGCACTTCCTTCTTGGTCCTTTTCTCCTTCTTTTGCTTAGGGCACTCTACCTTAAAGTGCCCTTTCTCGTTGCAGGCATAGCACGTGACTTCGGCCTTATTGATTGGAGCCTTGCTTGATCTAGCTTTTTAGATCACTTTCCTCATGTCTGACTTCTTGAGGCCCTTCTTCTTTATAAGCATCTTCTAAACTAGGTTAACTAGTTCGGTGGTGACTTCATCATTGCTTTCAGAATTTGATACATCTTCGGATTCAGACTCGAGTCGGCGTCTTCCTTTGTGCATCTTTGATTGCCCTACAAGAAGTGCAATTCCTTTCTTGGTCGGATTGATGTTAGTTAGCTCGTGGAGCTCAAATTTTGCAAAATAGTTCATCCAATTTAAATTTTGAAAGGTCCCTAGAAACCTTATACACATCAACCATTGATGCCCATTGGGTGTTCCACGGGAACGCTTTCAAGGTGTACCTGATAATGTCTTTATTTTCCATAGGTTGTCCTATGGCATATAGACCATTTAGCACATCTTAGATCCATGAGTGCAGTCCATTCACGGATTCACCATCCTATATTTTAATATTATATAACTTTTTTTAATAGTAAGTCGTGCTTGCTTACCTTTGTGTATGATGTTCTCTCATGTAGCTCAATGAGCTTATCCCATAAGTCCTTAGCACTTATGAAGAGATCAACTCGGTTAAGCTCTTCTTTGTTGAGACTGCATTATAGAGTTTGGGTTTCCTTTATGTCGACCTCGATTTTATGCTTTATGGCGGTGTCCCACTTTTTGCATGGCTGTGGGATTCCGTCTACGTCGGTTAGGAGCGTAAATCCTGTCTGGATTATGATCTATATAATTTGCTTGATAGCTATTCATAGTTTATAATGAACTATCAAATGAACAATCTTGAATCCATGATTCTAGAGCTGATCAAAATGCTCAAAACAGTGAAGTCATCTGTTAAGAAAGAACAGAAAGTTGTGATGGTGATTGACTCTTTGAAGAAAGGTTCTAAGAAAAGGAAATCAAAGGATCAAGCTAAGGGAAAAAAAGGCCAAGAAAGAAGAACCGACACCAAATGGAGCATGTCACCATTGTGGCAAGGTGGGACATTGGAGAAGAAATTGCATGATTTATCTTGAATCCATGAAGAAGAAGGCATTTGATGCTCCATCTACTTCAAGTATCTTCATTATTGATTGTCATACTATTTCCTCTAACACTTGGATATTGGATACTGGATGTGGCTTACATATATATAATGACATATAGGGGCTAAGGAATAGTAGAAGACTTGTCCAGTAAAATTTAAATTTGTGAGTTGGCAATAGAGCAAATGTTGCAGCCAAAGTCATTGGAACGTATTTGTTGAAACTCCCTAGTGGACTTGTTTTGGAACTGGATAATTGTTATTATGTTTCTTCTTCAATAAAGAACATTATTTCTATTTCTTATTTAAATAGAAAATATTTTCATTTGACTTTTAATAACAATTATTGTTATATAACTTTGAATGAAATTTTTATGGAACTTGAAACATTATGCAATGGTATCTATATGTTAGATATATCCAATGACATATTCAATATCGAACTGAGCAACAAGCGTGCTCGAAGAGACGATCAATTAACATCTTACACGTGACATTGTCACCTTGGCCATATAAGTAAGAAACACATGTCCAAATTACACAAGTGTAGAATTCTAAATACATTTGAATTGGATTCATTTGATACATGTAATTCATGCTTAAAAGGCAAGATGACTAAGTTACCTTTTAAGGGAAAAGGTGAATGAGAGAATGACACTTTGGTCCTTATACATACCGATGTATGTGAACCCATGGCGACTCATGCATGAGGAGGTTATAGCTACTTCATCACCTTCATCGATAATCACTCACGATATGGGTATGTGTATCTATTGAGATACAAGTTTGAAGCCTTTTAAAAGTTCAAAAAATTTAGACATGAAGCAGAGAAACAACTTTGTAAGAGTAGTATTAAAGTACTTTGATCTGATTGAGGTAGTGAATACTTAAGTCAAGAGTTTCAAGATTATCTCAGGGATAATAGAATATTATCTCAATGGACTCCACCTTATACACCACAACATAATGAGGTGTTAGAAAGGAGAAAGTGAACCTTGTTGGATATTATTAGGTCAATGATAAATCATGCAAGTCTTCCAAATCCTTTTGGGGTTATGCATTGAGACAGTTATTTACTTGCTAAATAAAGTCCCGATTAAGGTAGTCTCTGCCACTCCATATGAGATATGAAATAATAAAAACATCATTTATCTTATTTGAAGATATGAGATTTTGTCCTACTTATGTGAAGAGGACTGTATCAGACAAAATAGATGCTAAGTATGATAAATGTCTATTTATTAGTTATCCTAAGAAAACTAGGGGTTAATAATTCTATCATCCCTGGGATTAAAAAGTGTTTGTTTCAAGGCATGTTGTATTCCTAAAGAAAGAGTTTCTCTTACAAGAAAATAGTGGAAAGGAGGTTGAGCTAAGTGTAGTTCAAGAGACTCCAATAGACACACAAAAGATGCCTAATCAAGACCCACAACCTATTGCTAAGAGGGATGAGATAATGGCTGAACATATTGATATACCGCCACTTTATAAATCTAGTAGGGCATGTCTAATTCTCAAGAGATTTGAATTTATTATAAGTGAATTGAGAGACATGTTGCTTATTGAGGATGAGGAGCCTATTAGTTATGAAAAAGTTCTAAAAAATTTAGAAAGGGACTTATGGTTAAAAGCCATGAAATCGAAAATAAATTCAATGTATGAAAATCAAGTTTGAAATTTAGTGGACCCACCCGAAGAGATAACACCTATTGGGTGCAAGTGGATTTTCAAAAAGGAAATCGACATGTATGATAATTTGATTACCAATAAAATAAGATTGGTGGTGAAAAATTATCGTCAAAAATATAGTATTGACTATGATGAAACCTTCTCACCAATGACTATACTTAAATCCATTCAGATACTCCTAGCTATAACAGTTTATTATGATTATAAGATATGATAAATGAATGTGAAAATAGTTTTCTTAACGAAAATCTATTCGAGGATATGTATATGATACAACTCGAAGGTTTCACATCTTTTGATAAAAATAAAGTATACAAGCTTTAACAGTCTATTTATGGACTGAAGCAAGCATTGAGGAGTGGGAATATCCATTTTAATAAGATAATCAAAGAGTTTGATTTCTCATAAAATCCAAATGAACCCTACGTGTACATGAAAATTAGTGGGAGTGCGGTCGTATTCCTCATATTATATGCTAGCTGACGGATGAGGGGAAGGGCGGAGATTGGACAAGTGGTAGGTCGTTGGCTGTTGGTCCTCTTGGATGACAACACAAAGGCGAGAACCCCATGTGATCGGCGACGATAGCAAGAGGGAGAGGGGCAGCGGCAAGGAGGAGGAGAAGGAGAAGAGGCTTAGGTTTTTCAATTCGTATTCTATCTTCAATAGAAATCTATCTATAGATATCTAATGGATTTGATTCATGAATCTAAAATCCATATCCATGAACTCAAAATCCAAACCAATAGTCTTAAGTTTGGTTCATGACCAAACTATGTTAGTTTAAGACCAAACTATGTTGGTTCAACACTAAAATATCTTTTAATTAAAATCAAATCAATTTGGTTTATAATTAAACCAAAAGGGTCCACTTCATCTTCAAAAGATATAACCATCTGCACTTTCATTTCGACAAAATATTTTTCATATTTGCCTTCTGTCTAGTCCAACCAGACTCATTCTCTCTCGATCTGAGAATCTAATTCTCAAACTTATTTTATATCTTTTAGATAATCTCATAGTACGTGTGACCTTATAGGTTTCTAATTTATGTTGATCGTCCATAATTAATCATTAATTATGGATTGACCATGAATGACACCGAGAAGTAGATCATGACCCCCAATTAATCAAAAAATCACAGTTGATTCTAGAACTACTTCTAAACCCTTCGGCAACCACAGTTGTTTGTGTGTCTGTTTCTTTCACTCATCTTATACTCGCTTAGTTCAGAACGTGATCTATGTGTCAATCTTCATTAAGCTGATTACATCACACCTAGTCCAAGCAGTAGTTCCTTATCATACTGATTCAAATTACTCAAACATCTATCCAAGAGGATCATCCTCTTGACGTATTTCTACTTGGCTAAAGACTTACCAGTAACAATCCTAATATAAGTGAACATAGGGTATACGTCTCCTAATAAAATGAGTGGTGAATCCTCTATGGGCTACTTAATTACCTTCAAGTATTTCGACTTATACTCAATCATCCCGAGTCCACACCTCCGAAAAGACATTTGCTTAAAATGTCAAAGTGTAAGTCTTTATGACCAAGATGACGTAAATACTTCAAATCGAATGAAACTTGTATTCGCAATGAGATCTTCATAGACATGTATAGAATTATATGAAGTTTCATGACAGGTCACTTTCGATGAACTAGTTATCCTTAACCAATATCCATATATTAGCTCTTAACATCCTAATATTTCCAATCAATTAGAATTGACTGCTTGGATAAATCAAGGAGTCTAACATATGCTAGTCTTATAGATCAATGATGTACAGTCTCATCAATTCATTGACTATGGAATATTTCAATACGCATATAATTACACATGTAGAGATACTCACTAATTGTAATCCAATCACAATTTCTCTCATGCTATGTATTGTATTATGGATTTCATTAATTGAGTTTAAGATAATTAGATACATAGAGAATGCACACTCAAATAGTGATTTTATTTATTCAATAAATGATATATTATCTAAGACAATTACCTTAAAACACCTCTCAAATATAATATAAACATTCTACTCCACTTATGGTGGTAAGAATTGATTGATAATTCCTTAACTGAGAAAAAAAATTCTATGCTTGGCTTAGACACCTTTTCTAGCTTTAGAACATCTTGAGAATCATATAGAGGATCCCTCCATACACTTGAGCAGGTATGGTCCAATTGAGTACTTTGGTTGTTAAATCCTCCTCATCCTCACCATCCCAACGTTTTCGCTCAATTCAATTGATTATATTTCTCACAGACAACACCCAAATGATACTGTGAAAATCGATTGACAAGGTGGATATTAAAGTGGTGATAATGTTGTGATAATTTTCAACGAGGTGAATGTTAAAGTGAGGATGTTATCTGATCCATGTTTCATGATTTGACTTGAATGATGCTGCTTGACCTACCCACATTAGAGGAAACGGTAGAGGATGTTATCTATTGTAACAAGTCTAGTACTTTCTAATCAATTGGGCATACCGTGGAGAAAAAAAAAACACTTAGACGGTTACTAGCTAGCCATGATTGTGATTGTGGAGGGTAGGGCCGGCTCTAGGCATAGGCCACTAAGGCCTATGCCTAGGACCCCCTTTTAATTGGGGCCCAACTTTCAATATATCAATATATATATTAAAAAATAAAAATTATTAAAATAAGTTTATTAATTGGTTTAATCGATTAGAGTCCCGAAAACCCCTTAAAATTCTCAAAAAATTCTAAAAACCGTTCACCTTCCTTCCGCTCTGAAATATGAATCCCCGATTTGAACCGAAATTTCCAAGTCGCCGTTCGCCTTCGCCCCGCCTTGTGGCCTGCGCGGCTGCGCCTTCGCCCAGCCCTGCCCTACGAGCCCTTCGCCCGGCCCTGCGCCGTCGCCTTTGCCTTCACCCGGCCCTGCGCACCTTTCGCCCCGTCGGCCGGCCCTGCGCCTTCGCGACTTCGCAGCTTCGCCCGGCCCTGTGCACCCTTCGCCCGACGGCCCCGACCCTGTGCCAGTGCGCCTTCGCCTTCGGCCGGGCCTGCGCTCGCTTGACCTTCGCGCCTACGGCCTACGCCTTCGCTTTTGCGCCCTAACCCTTCGGCCTTCTCGCCTTTGTCGGTGAGCAATGATTTTTTTTATTAAATGATCTTTATTATTTTATAAAATGACTTTTATTATTATGATTTATTTCATTATTAAATTGCTGGCATGTTTTGATGATTCAACAATCAGACTAATTACTTCATTTAATTTGATCAATGACGAGATAATTCTGATTGAAAATGGAATGAAAATATAATTTTCATGTTCATGAACGAATTGAATTAAGAAATAAATATATATTGATAGAATATGTAAATAAAATATTATAAATTGATCTTTCTTCTACCTATTAAATAATTTTTTAGGGTAAAAATTAATGTATCTGAGTAATGATTAATGTATGTGTTTCTTCAGGGTGAAAAGTTTTTAGAAAGTTGAAAGTCTTGAGGGCTTATTTTTCAAAATTAAAATTAATAAAGTCTTATTTACGTTCAACTATGTCTCAAAAAAGATTAAATAATTTAGCAATGTTATCAATTGAAAAAAATTTATTATTAAAACTTGAATATGAAAATTTAATTAATAATTTTGCTTCTAAAAAGCAATAAAATTTAATTTTATATAAAAAATTTATTTTTAAAATTAATATTTTAATTTATTTTAAAAAAATTTTAAACCCACCATTGTCGATCTCAAGTCCAAATAAAAAAGGATGAGAGAATTTTTTTTTAAATAATAATAATTATTTTTAAAAAAAATTGCCTAGGGCCCCCCGTAGGCTTGAGCCGCCCCTGATGGAGGGGCCATTAGCTAGAATCTTGGGCCATGTCATCATGGGATCGTTACTGAACTAAAGGCTTGGGAAACCGAGCTATAAGGACAGTTCAGAAGGTCGAATTGTATGAAAAGCTTTGGAAGCCAAACTGTGTGAAAGGAGCTCGAGAGGCTGAGCTATATAAGGATCTTGGAAAATTGAGTCGTATTGAGAGATTGAGTTGTATGAGCAGGGAGTTCATGATTAGGAACTTGTGCAAATTTTTCTAAATGTGGAATGGTGATTCAACTGGCCTAGTAGAGAAGGTTTGGTCCTCGTCATTCATAATTTCAAAGCCACGTAGCTATGATATGCCTGGAGTGGGATCATTATTATATAGTATCAATATATATATTTTATACTTTATCAAATTATTATAAATTCCTAATAAAATGCCACTAAAGATTATAAACAAAAGTTAAGAATATTAAATATGATTCTAATATTTTATATCAAATATTAAAAATAATATAAAATTAAATTTTGACTCATATTTAGTATCAAAATATGATTAAATATTTATAAATATTACATTTAACTTAATAATATTTTTATAAAGTCATTAATTAACTTGTTTACATGTTAATTTGTTATACATTTAATTAATGTCAAACTATATTATATAATTATTAAAAAAAAAAAAAGATAGTTCTCCCAGTAATGCCGAGGCTTAAGAAGCATTAGATTATATGGAATTTATTGTACATAATCTTACTTTAAATTACAAGAGATTATTTTAACACTTATGACATATAATAATAATTTTATAATTGTGTCAAGATTCTCTTTTTGCACATTTGCTTTTAAAAATTCAAAACAATACCCTAATATATTTTTCATCTTAAAAATATTATTATTTCAGCGTTGTTATAGAATAACTGCTAGATCACATCATGTTAAAAAAAAATCCATTCAACTTTATAAAAAAAATACCATATATAAAGCATTTTTATATTAAATTTATTTTTATTAATTTAAATAAAATTATTTAAATTTAATGAAAATATTTTAACATGTTTAAAATCATCTTAAAATTATTATAATAGTGTCCAAATGACTACTATAACAGTGTAAAATTGACTATTATAATTATAATAAATAATTAATTGCAATGTTGTAGCAGTTATTGTAGCTACATACTGACTATTACTCTATTATAACACTACGAAATAATTGCTATAATAAATTTATGATTATTTTGACTTTTAAGCATGTTAATAAAGTTTAAGTAATATTAATCAAGTTGATAAATAATTTTTTATATAAAAGTATTCTATATATAATATTTTTGATCAAATTAAATTATAAAAAAATTTATTTTAATATATATATATATATATTATAATAATTGTGGTGTAGTTGGAGCAGCTATTTTATAATTGTTACAATAATATTAAAAAAATATTTTTGATATGAAAAATATAATAAAGTGTTTTTTTAACTTTTTAAAAGCACGTAATGCTCTTTTAATATTTAAAAAATTAAGGACACCTATTATTAAAAATGAGTTTTATATTTTTCTTTAATTTTGTTTTGATACAATAAGTTAAATGACTACTTAATTTTTGAAAATTATATTAAAGGTTCTAAATAATTATAAAGTGTAGATAATTTTTTTAGAATTTTCTTTCTTTTTTAAGTTTCTCTTAAAGAGCAGGAGTAGAGAGGTAATTAAATATATAACATATTTTAGAAATTATTTAGTTTTTATAAATGATATACTATTAAACTTTTCTCAATTGTTGATCGAAATTTGCATTTACTGTCATTTGATTTAAATTGAATAATTAACAAAGATACAAGTCAACAAAAAGCATCCAAAGTCAAGTTTAAATTAACCCTATTTGATATAAAACTGTTGCATAAGCTTAATTTGGCGTTCCAAAAGCGACGGGATTACGGGAAAGATAAGTGTTCAGTTCACCCCTTCTTCCAAACCAACACGCATCGCCAACGCCGATCGGGAGAGAAACAGCAGCGGCTAGTCGAATCGGAGAAAGATGACGCTAAAGCTCTACGTCGATCGCATGTCACAGCCATCGCGGGCGATTTTAATATTTTGCAAGTAACAATCCCTGCTCATCATCACTTTTTTTTTTTTTGACATCTTTAATTCGGAAGAGATATCGTTGTCTTTGATCTCGAAATAAGAAAACTTCTGTCTTAATTTCTGAGATAATGGGGCGCTTGTTGCCAGGGTCAACGCGCTCCCATTCGAGGAGGTCAGAATTGATATCTCAAAGCGCCATCATAGATCGCCTGCATTCAAGGGTATCCTTTTATTTACGTTTGCTTTTCTCCGCTTGAATATCGTTGAGTGGCTATTTCTTTATTGTTATTTATTTTTCAGCCGTTTCAGTATATGGAATTGCCAACTCTATATAAAATGATTAACTAAAATGATGTTCTATACCCGATTTTGGTTTTGAACATGGCACAGAAAGATTAGTTGTATTGCATGCAAGAAACTGCCTATCTTAATAACAATTCTAGTGGGATGGCATAGTTCATTGTTGTGTTGAAGTTACATTATTCTATGGTTCATGGTGTTGGATTGTGTTCTGGTGTGCTGATGTGGTAGAGTGATGAATAGCAATTTCTGTGATGTTAGTGATCTACAAGACAAATATATGCAACAGAAAATAAAGAACACAATAAATACGTGCAAACTAGAATACGTTGTGATTTACCGTGGTTCGACAACTCACAAGCATTTATTCCATGACCTATGATCCGTCAAGTGGATCACTCCCATGAACCTCTATATTTTTTCTTTCTCGGCAACACTTGAGGTGGAGAAACCTCTTACGGATCAACAATTATAATGTATAAAAACTAAGGAAAAAGAAATACAATGGAGCTCTCAATGTGGCAGACTAATAGCACTATTCTCACTTGATTGATTTTTCTTCTCACAGCCCATCTAGCTCCTTTTATAACCTTCTTTAATCTTGTCGTTTCGCTGATGTAACAACTATTAGTCGATTGTTCGTCAACCATTAGTCGACTGATAGACAATATCTTATTCGAATTCTGTCGTTGAAGCTTCTGTCTTCAGTTGTGTTTGAATCAGTTGTTGTAGCATCAGCCAACTGAAGCTACCATCAGTTGATTGATCAATGTTGAGTTGATTGACCTTATGGTCTTGGCCAAAGAAACCTTAGTCGACTTGGCTAGTCGATTGCAAACCTTCTATTTGTTTGCCAAAGGTCTAAAACATCAATCGACGGATTACTCCATAATACTCTAAATGAACCTAACTTGGGGTATTGAATCACCGGTCAACTAATATCCATTTATGAGTCTACTAGGCAACCATAAACCCCAAAATACTTGGGGTATTTGACTCTTTTGGCCACCGGTCAACTAATTCACAACCATAATTTGGGGTGTGGTTTTCTCAATCACTAGTCGATTAGATCCCAATAGTAGTCAACTAATTCCTTTGACTTTAACCACATGTATAGTCGAGTCTGCCTAACTTGCTATCAATCCTCGTCCCTTGTACATAGGTTACTCCACTTACATCTTTAATGAAGTTTCTCCAAGCCTTGAGGTCTTGCCCCATTAAATTGCATCTCTCGGATGCTCCGAGTCTTCTACTCCTCATTTTATTCTTCACGTCTTTGCTTATGTAGTTCACCTCCTCGACTTGCGATGCTTCAATACTCCTCATCCTACGATTCTTCGGATGCTCGCTCCATCCTTCTCTGATCTCCATGGATCTTGGTCTGCGGTACCTCAAATGCTTGTGTTTTGCTTCTCTGATCACTACGGACCTTGAGCCATCGAGCTAACAAACACCTTGCCTGCACTTAGTCAACTTGTATACATAGTGTGTTGGGTTGCAAAGGTGCAAACATAGTCCTACATCTATAACACATGGAAAAGATCATGGGTTTAAAAGGATGGAAGATATCTCCATTGGCATGAGACCTTTTGGAGAGAGCCCAAGAATAAAGCCATGAGGGCTTAGGCCCAAAGTGGACAATATCATGCCATTGTGGAGATATTTTGATTCCATCGGTTCTAACAATTGGTATCAGAGCGAGGTCGCTCTTCACCGGACTAACCGCCGGATGAGCCATGATCCGGATCTAACCATGTGGGTTGAACCTTAAAACAAAGGAAGTGGGGGCTCCTGTGTTTGAATCAAGAAGGACCAGACACCGGGCAGGAAGTCCTAGTAGGTCGGGTAGACCGAGGGGCAAGAAGTCCTGGTTGCGGCTGGGCAGGAAGTCCTAGTAGGTCGAGTAGACCGAGGGGCATAAAGTCCTGGTTGCGGCTGGGCAAGAAGTCCTAGTAGGTCAGGGTGGACCGAGGGGCAGGAAGTCCTGGTTGCGGCTGGGTAGGAAGTCCTAGTAGATCGAGTGGACCGAGGGGCAGGAAGTCCTGGTTGCGACTGGGCAGGAAGTCCTGGTTGCGGCTGGGCAGGAAGTCTTGGTGGGTCGAGGATTCAGACATCAAATGGAGGTTTTCCGTTTGAGGGGGTCTGTGGTCCTTTGTTTGAGGGGGGGGGGATTATTGGGTTGCAAAGGTGCAAACATAGTCCCACATCTATAACACATGGAAAAGATCATGGGTTTAAAAGGATGGAAGATATCTCCATTGACATGAGGCCTTTTGGGGAGAGCCCAAAAGCAAAGCCATGAGGGCTTAGGTCCAAAGTGGACAATATCATGTCATTGTGGAGATGCAGACATCCTTGGGGACCCTACATAGTGGATCTTGTGTAACTTAACATACAAAGATATAATAACCAACCTAATTTAAACCTTTGCTCAACTCATCAAAACACTTAATTGCCTAATTGCAAAGGGGGAGAGAGTTCCAACACATGGTAACATATTACTCCTGAGAATGTCAGGATGATAATATAACATCATCATGCTTGTTGAACATTTACTTTCCCTCAAGTAATTGACCATCTATAATAGTGGCACAATTGTTGTGATATAGAGGATGCAATGTTGAATCTTGGTTGGTGAGGATGGAGACGAGTAATTCGTCAAGGTAAAACTTCATTGTTTTCAAGAAAAAAAAGTGAAAAAGAACAATTGGGGATCATAAAAAGGAAAACTATTTTGGACATTTCTCCTGCTCCCTTAAACCTTTAAAAACCCAATAGTCTCCTCTTAACCTAGGCATAGATTGGACATTTTCTTAGACTAGTAAAACCAACATCTCAGTTAAAATGGGGGAAGTAGATAGATACTTCAAATTATATGCATCATTGTCATGTTGTATTTTCATAAGATGCATTAGAAGTTCATTACTAAAGTAAGATTGCTATTTATAGTTTATAGTTGTGAAGCCTTTGAACTATTAATTGTTGGCTGACTTGGTAACTTTACAACTTTGGCAACTTGTTACTTCATCACCTATGATTTATGTAAAATAATAAGACAATGGATTTCTCTCTCTGTCTATTACAAGATATAAGCTACTATTTATACATGAATATAGGGACCTATTCTAGGAGAATTATTCTAAAAAAGAAAAAACAGAATTTTTATCCTTAATAGAATATTTTAACAATTCCTAAATATTCTAACACTCCCCCTCAAGCTGGAAGATATAAATTATATGTACCCAGCTTGTTACATATGTAGTCAATTCGAGGATGTCCTTTGTCTTCATACAAAAGGTCCTTTCTTGGAGCACCTCTGATATATCGGATAATGCTTGTTACAGCATCTCAATGTTTCTTGCATGGAGAGTTGACTTACTACACTTACTGTAAATGAGATACCCGGACGAGTAACAGTAAGGTAGCTTAGTCTCTCTGCTAATCGCCTGTATCGTTCAGGATCTGAAAGAGACTTCCTCTGATTTGGCATGAGCTTGACATTCGGAGAGCTGGAACTTGCTAGCTTGTTGCCGTTACTGGAAGAGGGCAGCGGAGAAGAGAGGCGCACGACCACAGGAAGAGTGGCGTCGTGAGGAAGAAACAGGAGCGCGCGACCACGGGAAGAGTGGCGTCGCGAGGAAGAAACAAAAGCTCGCGACCACGGGAAAAGTGGAGTTGCGAGGAAGAAACAGGAGTGCGTGACCACGGGAAGAGTGGCGTCGCGAGGAAGAAACAAGAGCGCATGACCACGGGAAGAGTGGCATCGCAAGGAAGAAACAAGAGCGCACGACCACGGGAAGAGTGACATCACGAGGAAGAAACAGAAGCGCGCGACCACGGGAAGAGTGGCGTCGCATGGAAGAAATAGAAGCGCGTGATCACAGGAAGAGTGGTGTCGCGAGGAAACATGCTGCTCGTCGCATCGTGGAAGACGCACGACGAGGAAGCCACCGTGATTGCTGCGTCGCGACGAGGAAAACGCGCGACGAGGAAGACGGCTGACAGAAACGCACGCGAGGAAAATGCGTGGCGAACAAAGAGAGAAGGAAGTCGTTGCAATTGCTTCGTCGCGACGAGGAAAACGCGCGACAAGGAAGGCGGCTGACAGAAACGCACGCGAGGAAAACGCGTGGCGAACAGAGAGAGAGAGAAGGAAAAAGATTGGTTTGGGCGGATAACCCTAAACCTAAGGAGGGAGGAAAACCCAAACCAAAACACGAGCACACGCGAGGAAAACGCGTGGCGAACAGAGAGAGAGAGAAGGAAGAGGATTGATTCGGGCAGATAACCCTAAACCTAAGAAGGGAGGAAAACTCAAACCTAAACACGAGCACACGCGAGGAAAACGCGTGGCGAACAGAGAGAGAGAGAAGGAAGAAAAATTGTTGCTGCTGTGTTGCTGGAAAAGCAGAAGGTGCTGGAATGGCGTCGCGATTGCTCTCTGTTCGCGGTGGACGTCGCGAACAGGGATGGAGAGACGCGGGAGGCTGCCTTCTTGGGTAGTGCGGCGTCGAGGAGGAGGGACTCGATGGCCTCGGGGCCGTGGTTCTCCTTACAAGGGTCGAGATCCTCCGGACCGGAAGCGTTCGTCGAAACCTCCCGGAGAGGCGAAGGAGGAGCAGGAGCTGACGAGATCTTGGCAGCGGAACCACCGTCCTCGAAGACGGCGTTGTCCCAAATCTGAAGGCTCATCTTCTTCTGAAGAGTTGCAGCAAGCTTCATGATCGAACGGGGAGAAGTTTGAGTAAGCGACAGGGAGCTTGCTACGACATCCAACTCATCCAATTCAGATCCTTGGCTTCTCTTATTTGCCGGCATCGCCTCCATCTCCCGATCCATCCTCTTCAAAGCGAGCGTACACGGATCCATGAACTTGGCCGGCACGATCCTCCCGCGCGGCCGCCCCCGCGCGTCCCGATCCGCCTTCTTGGCCCGGAGCGCCTACAGCCTCGAACTCAGCCGTGCGATCATCTCCTCGATCCTCACGATCTCGTCGTCCAGCGAGATCTCCTCGACCTCGGCGAAGGCAACACGGGAGGCGGCGGCGATGAAGAGAGAGAGGAGAAAGAATTAGGGTTAGGCGGCGGCGATGAAGAGAGAGAGAAGGCAGCGAAGAATCCTAGCCACTGGATCTTCTTCTTCTTTCCTCTAGCGGCCTTTGATTAGAACAGGGAGGCGCACGCGATTGGAGCGGCGAACAAAGATTCGCGAGCGCAAGGCGCGTGGCAGCGGCGAAAGAGAGAAGGAAGGGAATTGTGGCTTGGTTCGACGGATAAACCTAAACCTAAGCCAACCTTCGCTCTGATACCATGTAAAATAATAAGACAATGGATTTCTCTCTTTGTCTATTACAAGATATAAGTCCCTATTTATACATGAATATAGGGACCTATTCTAGGAGAATTATTCTAAAAAAGAAAAAACAGAATATTTATCCTTAATAGAATATTTTAATAATTCTTAAATATTCTAACAATTTACATGACAGGAGCTTATGAACCAACATTGCTTTAGTTGTTCAAATCTTTGTTCTACAGATGATGGAAAAAACGCTTACACTAAGTCATAGATCATAGTTGTGTTCAAGGCAACTAGATGACTAGATCTTGATAATAGATAAACTAACTAAAGAAACTTTACGGTTAACACAATATAATAATCTTTGACAATTCAATGTCTTGATCAAGGATGTCGGTGCTGACCCGTGTTGCTTGAAACGGACGATTTCTACTGTTCCAACATGGAACCAACACTGATACCCTACCGGCACGGATGTGTGGATGGCTACATGAGAATCCTATGCTTGCATGCCTCCTTGCATGCTTGTTTCCAACCAAACTGCGATTGTCCGGCCAAATCACAATTGGTAGCGCCACTGGGAGGAGAAATCACAAATGGAAAAAAGAGCTTTTGGGAAAAAGAATTTTGATATGTTTTCTTAATCGATAGTAGTCACATTTAGGTTCTTAGAATTGGTCAAGTTGGGGATGATCTTTTGTAGGTTCTAGATGTTTGATGTGCTAGATGATTATGGATTTCTAGTGAAGTGGAGTGAGCTACCAATGCAAGAAAGCGTGCAGTCATAGCCAACTGATATGGTCATCAAGACTTTTTCCTGTAATAAGATCTCTTCTAGCCCATGAATCCTTAATGGAAATAGAACAGTAGTAAAGGATATTGAAAAATTTAGTGATTTAGTGACTTTTGTAGCAAATAGTAAATTTAAAGAAAATTCAAATGTATAGGCAACTGTAGAAGGTGGTAAAGATGGAGGAGTAACATGACCAACACCTTGTATAGATAAGATGTGCTAGAGCAAAATGAATAGGATATGAGATGTAAGCTTAAGGCTACAGAAAATTCAAGATACTAGTAAACATATGCTCAGAAGCTCAGAATCTAGAATTCTGTTTATGACACATAAATATTTTCCTTGCAAGTGATAGAAGTACCTTATGAAGTAGAGATGACATGGATTGAGGCAGTGCATTCTGAGACTGGTCTGCCACTGGAGGAAACGTGCATATTCTATCATTAGCAAAGGGCCTATTTCTAGCAATACCATTCTTGGAAGTGCTGAATCAAAAAATATAAGAAAGTTTATGCTAGTAGAGATTAAGGACATTGAACACCACAACAGTTATGGAAGTTGCAGAAGATTGTTAGAATTGTTCAAGAAAGGATGAAAAGTAGCTAGGGAAGAGGAAATCAATTGATTTCTTCCTGCAGTGTTGGAAATACTACTAGAAAAGTATTAGTGCAACAATCCATTGGATGCTCTCATGATTGCCGAAGCGGCTGTCACAAATGGCTCAAAAAAAAAAGTGGAGCAGCATCTTGATTCTCATTGATCAAGGCAATAGATTATGCTAGGAATTGGCAAAAGTTTATTATACTGGTTGTAGTTCTCATAGCTCTGGCGCAAGGCAACAGAAGTTTTTCTTCTCTTCATTCGAATGGAAAAAATTGGATAGCGGGTGAAGATGGAATTACAGCAGAATCACAAAAAAGGACTAAAGTATAAACCCTCTTCTTGTAGTCCTTTTCTTGCGATGATCTCGCAGGGGATGTTAGGTTGGACTTATGCAAGAGATGCAGAAATGCTTAGGTACTCTTAAGAAGTGAACAATATGCTATGACACAATATGGAAAGGGGCAGACCTACAGTGACTTTAGTGGGACAAATACGATTCAAACTTGTAATCAAAGAAAAGGAATTAATGGGAAGATGATGATCCTACTTGGAACCATGGTTTAAAATCTCGACCCGTGCCAAGGTTTTGGTTCTAGATCGGAACGATACAATTTCAATACCATATCGTGCCATGCCGATATGGTTTCGGTATTTTTTATATATAAAATATATTAACATAAAATAAAAAATTTAATCAAAATATTTAAAAATAAAAATTAAATAATTAAATATATATATATATATATATATTAAATTAATGGAATAATTTTATTAGATTTTAATTAAGTCTATTTAAATTATTTCAATCATAGTTAAGGAGTTGATTAAAATTATTAACCTAAGTTATTTAATTAAACCTAACTTAAAAACCTTCGGCCTCTTGTTCTGCGACGTGTTGTCGGGCTCGCGTGACGTGTCCGCGGGGCCTCGGGGCCTCGGGGCATGCTAGTACTGGAGGCGTGTCTGCGCCAGTCCGCTGACGGAACGAAATGTTTCGCTTGTATTGGACGAAATGACACGAGTTTTAAATTATGCTTGGAACCTTTATCTGTTCATAGGTAAAATTATTAGGGTTTATCTTTAGGGTAGTCTCCTCTACCTTTTTTTATTACTTTATTGTCATTTTACATTTATACTTAAGTCCTCAATCGTCTCTTTGAGACCAAGCCTGGCATGTTTGTTCTTTTCCTTGCGCAGTGTTATGGCAGATCAGTTAATTTAGGATTGGTTGTGGGGATGGTTTTCTTCCGTTAAAGCCATAGGACTAGAGAGCCTTCTACAATGGCATTTGAGCATCTCCTCCAGTAGAACCGAGGCTTCTCCTTACCTTGATTTGGTGATGTGTTGATGAACTCTATTTGGTGTGAAAGCAACTGCCAAATTTTCTCCAGCTGCTTGCTTCTAAGCTTGAGCTGCCTTGCACATGCACTTTAATCCTTCTCCCTATGGAATGCCAACCACAGTAGTCCATGGGCTCTTGTGCCAACATGAGCCCATATTTTAAGTCCCACTATTACTGTTATTGTATCTGTCTCCATCTTCACTATGAACATTAACTTCTTATCTTTATCATGATACATTATTATGCGGGGAGGCCTTTAGCCTTCTTTTTTTACAAAAATTGTTTACAATAACCATGATTCTTTAGGAATGCTGTAAAATAAGAGTCTCAATGGTTCTCCTTAGGCTTTATGGCGTTTCAAGAGGAATCTGATCTATCGAACATCAGAATATAAAACGGCCAGTTATGTGCAATCAATTGTGCTTCAGGATTGGTTCTTTCAGAAATTGGTTGCTAGATATAGTTAAAAAAATAATTCGCTATAAATTCAGGTACTGATTGAAATAGTTGTCTGGATATTGTCTTATGCTACTGTGAATTAACTAAATGTGATCGTAAATATTACATCACCACTAGTGTCATTATCAAGTGTTAATTTCAGTCCTAACTATTTAGGCCCAGCTATTAATTCTAAATATTGCCTTTGGCAATTATCTTGAGGTTAATCAATATTATCATTTTTGTTCATCTGAAAGGTGGATTGGATACATGCTAAATTTATAAAAGATGTGAGTAGAGATTATGCACCTTCAACTTTAGCAACATTCAGTTTTGTTGCATTAAATAGCTAATATCAAATAGGGTAGTAAAGTCAGATATGCATTTCTTCATTATGCTCCTTGGAAAAGTATTCTGTTAGATGAAAATAATGACTTTATTTACTCTTGATCTATTTCATGTTTGTAAATTCTTGTTTTTGTGCTCCTGCTCACACTAACAGATTAGAAGTTCCAGCTGATTGGTAACAATCATGCATTTTGCAATTTACGCTATATTCAAAAATGTACTGACTCAGATTGTTTCTCAGAAATAAACCCCATGGGACAAGTTCCAGCAATTGTTGATGGAAGATTTAAGCTTTTTGAGAGGTAAATATTAATTCTCTTTATAAATTTATTGCAGCGTTGTTTCTTAAATATGGTGAAATATATTTTTCAGTTAGTTTTTGTTTCATCTAAGTCATTGCATGATGGGCTCCACTCCTAGCGTGTTACAGAACACTATGATAAATTTCCTAGCAGCTCAAATGAGTTCAATGTTGGCAAATCATGCTTGTTTAATAGAAGTTATGTTGGATTGATCAAAATAATCATTTATTTCTACTAAATAATTAGGAAATATATAAGGGGTTTGATCCATTAAAACTAGGGGTATCCATCTTAACTTAAATTGACATCAATTATTATTTTTAAGAAAATGATTTAATTCTTCTGTAAACAATAATACAATGTTGGGCACATGTTATTTTATGGACTTATATGTGTATGAGAGCATGACTTTTAGTGTTGAGCCATGTTGGTCAATATGGACTGAATTTATCATTCCGCTCGCTGATTGACATGTGAGATAAACTTTGGCATGGTAGAACAATAAAAACATAGGTAGAGAAAGGAGGAGAAGGAGAGGAGTTCGACGGTGTCAGAAAATAAAGGAGTAGGGTGTTGGTGTACGGAGCACCACATGATCGAACTTGAATTTTGATAATGACAAATTATTCAAGTTAAGTTTGTAAAGTGAACTAATGAGCTGAACTAAATGTGCAAGTAGCATAGGGAAGTCCTAGTTGCAGCTAGGAAACTAAGACCTGGTTTGGAAGACTGGGCAAGGAAGTCCTGGCCAGGAGGACTGGCAAAGGAAGTCCTAGTCTGGAGGACTGGACAAGGAAGTTCTCGTTAGGGGGATTGAGTAAGGAAGTTTTGGTTAGGAGGACTGGGCAGGAAGACTTGGCAGATCAGAGCATCAGGCAAAAAAGTCTAAGTGGGTTTGGAGGACCGGGCGTCAGCAGTGAAAGTCCTCGGGGCCGAGGATCAAGGTTGAGTAAAAGCCCAACAGGTTTGGAAGACCGGGTTGGCAAAAGGTAAAATCTTCCGAGTGGAGTGAGCGAGAACGTGTTTCCAGGAAGGGGAACAGTGAGCGTCAGTCTGACCTAGGGTTTCATTGGAAACCTAAAGTTAAGACTAGATAGTTTGCCAAAATTTGTTTGTTTATATTTTGTTCTGGACTAACTTGTGATGCAAGAAAAGAGGGACTGAAACTGAGTTCTAGGTGCCCTTATCTCTATCTAGGCGATCGGACGGTCCAAGCGTTCGAAAGGGATTCAAGCGCTTGGACGTCATCCGATCGTGCCAATAAGGCGGATGAGGTGATAAAGTCCCAGTGGTCGGGACACCTTAGCCTCCAGACACCCGGATCGAAATAAGGCGTTGCGGAGTCAAAGTTAATCCAACAACCTCCAAGTTAGCATCCAGGCATTCAGAAGGGATATAGACTCCTGGAAGATGTCGAGTCAGCATTGGAAGCGGATCAACAGGATAACGTGAAGGTGTCTGGAAGAACTTTCAGGCATCCGGATCGGACTATATAAGTAGCTGCAAGGGGAAACCCTAGAATACAATTCATACGCTACTACGACAGCTTCCTGTCCGTGAACAACCCATCCAGTACGCCGTCGTAACGTCGAGGAGCTGCACCGACTTCTACATTTCAATTTTAACTTCCTAGTGGGTAACATTTGTATTTTTTTTTTTTTTTACTTAAGTTATATGGACAGTAAGCTCCTAACATATTTTGTAAAGCGAAAACTCCTTGTAAGAGGGGAGTTTAATAGTGGATTACCTGTTGGAAACGATCAAGGATCGTGGATCTTGAAGTAGTAGTCTGTGACTGTGAATCAAGTAAATAAAAGTGTACTTTTTAAAATTTTCCCTGCATTTATTATTTTCGTACTCTGATTTACGCAAGATTTTCTGTACAAGTGAAAAAGTGACAAAGCACTATTTACCCCCTTTAGCGCTCTAACTCGATCCTACATAGAGCGGAAGAGAAGAAAGACTGAGGGAGAGAGGGAAGATAGAGGAGAAAGAGAGGAGTATTAGAGACGAGAAGCAATGTGCGTGGATGATTGGCGGATGGGGGGATGGGGTGTGGGTGCTACAGAGGGGGGGGGGGGGGGGGGGGCGCTACTATACGAATCAGAAAGGGGAGGGGGGGGGGGCTCCTATAGGAATTAGAAAAAAAAAATAATGTGTGAGAGAGAAAAGAAAAACCTAATTTGAATTTACTTGATTATAATCATCATGTCTACATGATAAACTCCACCTAATCTTAAACAACCTTACACTCGATCACTAAAACTTAAAATAGTTGTTAATTTAACTTAATTGGTATCTAAAAAGTTTAGATAAGACAAACTTTATTGTCTAACCTCAATAAAGATTTTTTAAATATTATTTACCATCCTTTTTCTTGAACAAATATTATTTGTCATCTCACGGTTCAATTATGATTGTTTTTGCTTGTGCAGTCATGCCATATTGAGCTACCTTGCTTGTGCATTTCCAGGAATTCCTGACCACTGGTAACTTCTAATATGCCATTTAAATTCTCCTTTCTGGCCATTAAAGGGCTTGGTTTTGATTGTTGTATTGTCCTTCTGACAATTTAGTAGTGGTATCTGGTAATAAGTGTTGGGACCAAAATGTAAAAATGTAGGGAGCACATTTTAAATACTACAATATTAGGGTCCTAAGTCGACCTAATTTTAAAACTGTTCTGTTAATAATACGGGCAGGATGGGGAATGGGAACCCTAATGGAATTCTTCCCTTTGCAGTAAACATAGCTTTTATGCTGCCAGTAAGCAACTAATGCATTTATCTGAAACCCAATATGCTTTCCATATCTTTGACAAACAATGATATAGTACCATTTTTATGCCAACAGTGAAAAATGTGGCCTTCTGACAATTTAGTAGTGGTATCTGGTAATAAGTGTTGGGACCAAAATGTAAAAATGTAGGGAGCACATTTTAAATACTACAATATTAGGGTCCTAAGTCGACCTAATTTTAAAACTGTTCTGTTAATAATACGGGCAGGATGGGGAATGGGAACCCTAATGGAATTCTTCCCTTTGCAGTAAACATAGCTTTTATGCTGCCAGTAAGCAACTAATGCATTTATCTGAAACCCAATATGCTTTCCATATCTTTGACAAACAATGATATAGTACCATTTTTATGCCAACAGTGAAAAATGTGGTCTTCTCTACCTATCTGCATCTCAAGAAGGTTTTAGGAGACCAGAGAATTCAGTTTCAAGAATAGAAAAATAAGTGTGCAACTGAAAAATCTTCAGTAAAGTTGTAAGACAACTGTGTAAAAATTAATAATTAAAGAGTTTTTGCCTTCTGATTTGTGGAGAAGGAAATGCCATGGAATAGCAAAAGAATGAATCTTCTCTATATTCCGGGTTCCCCACAAAGGAATTTCTGGTGCCAAAACTATTAGCTGTTTGCTTTGGTCTTTAATTTAAAGGATCAGGGGAAAAGAGACTCTTCAGTTTATTTATTATTATTTGAAGTTGCATGCTTGGCGCATTAAAACAAATTTATTGATTCTTCAGATAAACTTTTTTTGATTATTTATGTTAAAGATTTATTCTTCTTTTGGCTTACTAGGGATTAGCTGATGGCAATCAAATCTAGAAAATAGTTTCCCATCAAATTATGTTCTTATCTTTGTCAGCTTGAGTTTCCTTATATCTTACATATGCATTTTTTTTGAAAGGTATCCTGCAGATCTCACGACCAGAGCCAAAATCCATTCCATCTTGGATTGGCATCACTCCAATCTACGCCGTGGTTCAAGTACCACATTTTTCCAGCTTACTCTGCATTCCTGATTCACAATGTGCATCTTCTTATGATTGTCTCTCAGGCATCCATGAGGATGGATAATTATTACTGAATTATGTTGAAGCATGACAGTCTGTCCATGATTAATATATAAATTATGCTAAAAATTATTGAAGATAAAATAATACTAAAAACAAATAATTTTTGTAGAATTATTAGAATCTAGAATTCTGAAACACTTGTATTTTAAGTGTTTGAATCCTGTTATGGTTTTAATACTTGATCATTTATTGCCTGGAGGTTTAGGAAGAGTTGGGCTCATGGCGTCCATTAAGATGAGAATTAATTTACATCCAAAAAAAGGAAATTAGAGGGGAGTTCCTTAAAAGAGGGGAAAAAAGATACTTCCAAGTTTCAAGTCTTAAGACCCCAATAGCAATACTTTATCTTCTGTAAATTATTAATTGTGTTTTTCCTCGTAGTTCTTAATTTTCTTTGCATGTAAATTGTACCCTAATGGAGGATTGTACCCTTAAGACTAGCACCAATATATAATTTAATTCCCATGACAGTTTTCCATATTTGTTAGTTGTACACACATCATGTAGTATAATGAGATTTCTAGTGCCTGATTCTGTATCTTGCAATACAGTGGGCTTTGTTCTTAACAGCACACTGGCGCCTGCACTTGGTCTGCCATTAAATCCACAAGCAGCAAAGGAAGCTGAGAAAGTTCTTAGTGAATCACTTTCCCATATAGAATCTGTATGGCTTAAAGGAAATGCAAAATTTCTGCTAGGGAACTTCAGGCCATCCATTGCAGATCTCAGTCTTGTCTGTGAAATTATGCAACTTGAGGTATGCCAGCTCTATTCATCACCATGCAAACTACTCATCACTTTGAATATTAGGCTTTATACTGAAGCTTTTTTCTTGTAGTTTAGTATTGTAATGATAGCACAAAAAAATTACTGTTTATAGGTTTGGTGGTATGAACTAGTTAAGTCTATTTAATGTGCCAACAAAATGAGACCAATGACTAGAAATTTGAAACCAAAGTTGCAACAGAACCACTTTAGATTTGTCTTAGTTATGTGTTATTTGAGCATCTCTATTTGGTTTGAAGTTGATTCATCTCCATTTTGCCACCAATGACCACTCAGCTGAAGTACAAGAATCATTTCAAGAATTTATCCCATTTGATTGATACTTAATTGGTTTATAATTCCTAGTCCCTTTTCTTTAGAAATATGTATGTCACTTTGTCAGTGTAACAGATGTTAGATAAAGTCTACATCTAGCAGATGTTCCATCGTTGATTTGATCTAAACCTTATGATCATGTTCCCTGATGATCACAATTTCATAAATAATAAAAAAAATTATAGAAGCATATGGCGTCATCTAGAGGGACTGAGCATGTTTCCAAAATGGAAAGAAATACTAGTGCATTGATTCAAGTTCCCATTAAGATCAAGAACATAAATCGAATAGTGGTAGTCCTTGATACTTAACACAGAAATAAGGAACCTGCCCTAAATAGCTTACTAAAATCATGAAGAACAATCAGGACTAAGCTCTCTAGACGCATGCTAATTACTTTTCCTGTTCATTTAATATTCACACAAGATCTATCCCTAAGCCCAAAATACAATTCACACAATCTTTTAAGGTAGTCTTTATATTACCACAAGTTGCAAGCTTCACTCATTGCATACTTTAATTTGTTTTGTCAAACTTTGTATTTTCTAATGACCTACAATAAATGCACCTAGTCCTCGTCTCGCTCCATGTGCCAACTTCATGCTATACTTACATAGTTCATCTTCTTCCAATCACCGTCAATGTTGTGCCTCAGTGCTTCTCGTCTTGTGGTCCCTCGGATGTTCCATTCCATCCTTCTATCTCTATTGGACCTTGAGTCACTGAGTCACAAAACTTGGTTGCGTTAAGTCAAACTTCACGAGTTTCTCCAATACCACCTTAACATTTGTCCTGCAGCCCCTCGTATACCTCATAAAACCTTCTTTGGACTTCCAAGCCATTGAGCATGTTGTCTTGGTCACACCAAGTCGCAACCACACTTGACCTCATCGAGTCACAAGCTCTGCGAGCTCAATATATGTCTTGCCATGTTTGTGCACAATTAAAACCCAATGTCAAGTCTGACCACTTTGGGCACAATTGCATTAAGAATCTCCTTTTTTATATTTTGATGCTTAGTAAGGAAAATTAACAAATGAAATAGGACCTAAAACGCTCCTCCTCCACCTAAGTTCCTCTTAAAGCCAGAAATTTTCCAAGAGAAGATGAGATTCCAATTCTCTTCACTTTTCCTGAAGGTGAGATTCCTAACTAAAACCTCGTCCCATTCCTTTTCCCCCTTCGACATAAAAAAAAATGCATCAACAATGGTAACCATCTTGAAATATTATGATCAACTCATGTTGAATGTTTCATTTCTGGACATTTTGCATAGCTCTAGTCTATCGCCTACCTAACCCCCAATTGACTAAACCCAAAGCAAGTTGTTTGGTAATGATTTAGCTTGCACTCATTCCCAAACCCATTGGCACATCTGATAACGCTTTAGTATGCTAAAACACATTCTTTAGGATCCTACTGTTATTGGTCATAATTCGGTCCACATGACACGAATAAGGTTCAAAATCTTAAACCTTGCTAGAATTTCGGAGTTGGACTAAAATGATACTTTTTTGGTATCGTAATAAGGTTCAAAATCTTAAACCTTGCTAGAGTTTTGAAGTTTGACTAAAATGATACTTTTTTAGTATCGTATTGGTGTTTCGAAATATAGTCCCGGTGGAGAATTGGAGGGGGAAGTAGAAAGGAGATGCAAAAGAATAAGAAAAGAACATCTTTAGCTTACTCGGATGTCCCATCTCAAATGATACAGTTTTAATATAGTATTGTATGAAAACAAGATACAAAAAAATGAACATTATTTTATCTTGATGTGTTTTGTAATGTATTAAGGGGTGTTAAATGATAGTATGAAACAAGGTTTAAAATATCGAGCCGTGCCGGAGTTTCGGTTCTGGACCGGAACGATACAGTTTCGGTACCGTATCGTACCGTGCCGGTATAGTTTCGGTATTTTTAAAATATAAAATATATTAATTAAAATAAAAAATTTAATCTAAATATTTAAAAATAAAAAATAAAATTTTTTTGATAATTTTATAGGTTTTAATAAAGCCTATTTAAACTATCCTAAATTATAATTTTGAACTATAGCTAGGAGTTAATTATTAAAATCCTAATTAAACCTAAAGTTTTAAACAGAAAAAAAAACAAAATCGCGCGATCGCGGCCGGCGTGGAACATCACCGGGCCCAGCGGCGTCGCCGGCCCCGGGAGGCTCCTCCGGCGGCGTCGCCGGCCCCGGGCGGCGCTTCCGGCGGCGTCGCCGAGGCCTCGCGACGCCTCCGGAGGCGTCACCGAGGCCGCGCGACGCCTCCGGAGCCGTCGTGTCTAAAATTCACCTCATCGTTGGATGCTGAAGTAGGAGCTTCCTTCAAAGATGAAGATAAACTTACGTAGAATGACACAGGTCAGAAGCGTCGGAGTTGTCCAATAAAGCCCTTCGTGTTTATGTTTCTCTTCGATTGTAGAAGTTGATGAAATGAATAGAAAGCAGGAATAGAAGAAGAGAGATACTAGGTTCAGATCCCGATATCGCCATTGCCTTTAATCCTTATATATGACTTATGTTCTGAACCATAGGGTTGGTGGGCCCTAGATGCGGGTCGCAATAATACAGACCATGAGGGATCTTGACTAATTATATTTGGGTCTACAAGGACCATGCCGAATTATGGCTTATATGCACAAGGTACATGTCTAATTATGGTCCGTACCTACAAGGACCATAACTTGGCCTATGGCTCCCCAAAGGATTAGACCCAGCATAAGGGGCATGGAGAGTCTAGGACACGTGAAGGGGAGAGTTGAATATGGAGCTCAAACACAGCCTTGAGTGGAGGGCTTTGTCGACTCGGATATTGAGTGTGTGAGAGATCTTGCAGGGGTCAAGCTATAAGGACTCGAGAGGTTGAGTTACATGAAAGAATTCAAGGTCAAGTTGCATGGGGTGCTTGGGATGTCGAGCTGTGGCCTAGTCATATACGAGACTCGAAGCGCCGAGTCATATAAGGGACTCGGAGTGCCGAGTTGTATAGGGGACTCAGTGTGCTGAGTTATTCGAGTCATATAAGGGACTCAAGAGTCTCAGTATAGAATTAGACTGAAGCTATATAGGTTGGAGTTGCCGATGTGGACTGGAGTCATGTAGGTTAGAGCTTGATGTGAAGCGGGATTACTATCTCGGGGTATCATGAGTCTCCCCTTTAAGTCAGGCTGAGGAGCAAAGATGAATGAGGCATGTGAAGTTGCTGAATTTGAGAAGTATGAAAATGCAACTGCCATGTTATAACTAATTTCTTGCCTAGCATCATGCCACCATAATATCGTCATTATAACGCCTCCCCTAATAAAATCCTGATGTAATCTCTGATGGTTGTCATATCAAATCAGTGGCAATGGTTAATCTCTTCACTAAAGTGGCCATGCCAATTGCTCTATCGGTGGTTTTGTTACACTATTGGATGCAGTGCGGGGACCTTGAGGTTGATCTCTCCTCTTGGATCAAGAGTAGATCCTGCCTGTAGTGCTTATCTTTCTCGAGGTTCTTAATCCTCGCATAGTTGTCCCATGCTATCTGATCCTCGCGGTTGCCCCACACTGTCACATAAGGGTTTTGGTAGCCTTGAGGAGTCCCTGTCATTGGATATGAGGATTTGATAGCCCTGAGGAGTCTCTGCACCATTGGATCTAATGAGGGGGATTTGTAAGGGCTAAAATTTGCATTGCTTCCCATTTGTGCATGCTATCAAATCTTTTACTTCTTTATTCTTTCTCTGTGTGGCTCCGTGTAAGTTCTTTTCTTGTCCTTTCTTTCTTCTCCTTTACATCCCCAATCTCCTTTAGATGGCGTCCTTCAATCCGGCTAGCGGACACGGTGGTAAGTCTCTGGTCATTGCTAGGGCAACGCTTGGGCCGAACAACCTTGGTTTAAATCATTGTCCACCCAACTCACCCTTGTTGACAATTGAGCGGCTATCCAAGGATTTTGAGGTTATTGTTTCAAAATCTTCTGACCACCCCCATCTACCATTGGCTAGTGCTCTAGCTTTCTTTGTGGGTCTAGTTCGACTATGGCTTTTGGCTTCTCATTCTCCAGTTCTTTCTTGAAATCTATACCTCTATCTTTTACTCTCTCTTTTATCTAAAAGGCTGAAGTATTGTACTTCACTATGTAGCTTGATTCTCAATTTCTTGGAGTGAGCCTAACTCCCACAAGGTTTAGAAAAACTTCTACTTCTTCCTTTGACCTTTCTCCCCCTTTTATTTTTTGACTTGTTAGGAGGACAATCTCCCTCGTGTCCCCCATCTATGTAGATTTAGGGAGTTTGCCTCCTTCAAAGAAGTCACCCGAGCAATCTAAGGTTATATATACATCAATTGCTATGTAGATTTAGGGAGTTTGCCTCCTTCAAAGAAGTCACCCGAGCAATCTAAGGTTATATATACATCAATTGCTATGTAGATTTAGGGAGTTTGCCTCCTTTAAACAAGTCACCTGAGCAATCTAAGGTTATATATACATTAATTGTACATAAGTTTTCTCTATGATTGGTCAAATTAATGATTTATATAATATTTGTGATTTTGACCTAAAGTAATGCATCATAATAAACATTTTAAACTAAATCATTTTTCTAACATCTTACATAATATCTACGTGCCTCAATACACAAATTATGTTACTATTGGTTCTTTGTGAGTTGTAATGAAGGTATATATCTAGTCTATATGATCATACAATTCTAGTGTAACTATTGTATTCTATAAAGCACATTTAGTAAATACATCGATAATCTTGAGATCTACATAGTCAAATATTATGTCTCCCCTTGTTATATGGTCCCTATGAGCTTTCTCTCAAGTAAGACCGGGTTCTTAGTCAAATTAATGGCACTCACATTATTACACAATGCTTGAACTTTTTTGTAATTAAATCCATAGTCTTCAAATGTATGCATCATCCACAACAATTGAGTCACACATCCTCCCATTGTCACGCTTCGCATGAGCTAGGCTTGCCATGAAGCTAGCTTTGCTCACCACGCATGAGCTTTAAATAGTGTCAGAGTAAAAACATACAAACCAAACTAAATGAAAATACATACCTTAAAAGAAAACTCCACTAATACTATGCATACATGTTAGCAAATAACTTGAAGGTCAAAAACTCCATAATGTGAGCACAAAATGTAAAGTGGGCTTAAGAGAGAAGTACATGATATCAAATAAGATATTTCATAACAAAATCCAAGAAAGAGTAACTAATCAACATGTTCATTTTCAACGGTTTTTCTTATTGTAAACTTCTCTTAAATCAACTCTTAGATGAATTCATCATTTCTCGTATTTTTTCTTTTATTTTTTACAAAAATTCCTGTTTTAATTTATCAAAAAATCCACATATAAACATACTATATAAGGGTAGACGACTTGTAATCTACCTAATAAAGAATGCATCGTATATATGGATGAACGATTTGCAATCCATCCAAAATGTAATGCATCAAAATCATATATGAATATATAAGGTGAATGACCCGTTAAAGATGTATCGTATACACGTGGAGTGAATGACCCACAATCCATTCAATACAAAATACATCGTAAATATATATAAAGGGTGAATGACCCGTTAAAGATGTATCGTATACACGTGGAGTGAATGACCCACAATCCATTCAATACAAAATACATCGTAAATATATATAAAGGGTGAATGATCTGCAATATACTCAGTAAAGATGTATCGTATATATATAAGTTGAATGATCCTCAATCTACCTAATATGAAATATATCATGTGTATACACATATACTTACATATATCGAATGAACGACTAGCAATCCATCTGAGTGCATCTCACATAGAATAAGGTAAACGATCTGCAATTCATCCAGCGAGAAAGTCATCTCATATAAAATGGTCGAAGCCTACGCATGCGTGAAAAAACCTAAGGGCTCTTTTTAAGTGCGAAGATAATGCTCTATAATATATGTAATTCATTTTATTTTCATACATAGCGAGTCATGCAACTTCTTCGGAGCGCAGAGCTGAATCTTTCTAATGTAGGTGTTATATTTATTATTTCATTAATTTAAGTTAATTTAATAAAAGTGTTAAGGCAATCCGTTTTTGAACATAGAGCCAAAGCTCTATAGTTTGATTCATTTATTGCATTATTAATTAGCATAATTAGATAATTTAATTTGTCATCGTTCTCTAAGGGAACAATCAAAATAGATATCAAGTATGAATATAAAAAGAGAAAGCAATACGGAAGAAAATTATCAAGCAACAAGAATAGATATAAGATCATGTAAAGAATTTTGTTTCCAATAACCTTATCAGTATATCTATTTTTGCAAATTGAATCATGCACAAGGTAATTAAAATGAAACAATCAAGAAAAACCCACCTCTAATGTAGAGATTTATTTTAGCATTTGCATGACCATATGATTTCCTCTTTGTGATCATCAACACAAAACCATGGTAAATATGGTAATTGGGCGATAAGAAACTTGATCAGCTTCATCTAAGCCTAACGACGACTCTAGCACATGGACCAACTAACTAATGCATCAATCTTTGTATACTCTCTTTTGAGTAAGGGCTTTCACTTTTCTCCTCACAACATCAGGCCATCCTTCATCTCCGTTAACAAAGCCACTAGTTGAGGAGTTTCTCTTCTTACGAGTATGTTCGTGATGGCTCCATTATGAGGGATATACTCTCTTTCATTTATAATGGTTTGAGGATCCTAAAAACAATACACAATGGAGAAGGAATTCATACAGTGGTTGAGCTCATCGATTAAAGCACATTATTAGAAAAGAAAGCGTGGATAGAGCTGACACGATAGAGGACACACCTCTGTTCAAAGTTAATGGGGGATGAGAAAATGAGGCGAGGAAGGTGAGGGGATAGCATGAAGGTGCTCATTGATCTAAGAAGAAAGAGATCACTAGGGTGGGTGTGCTAAGCAACGACTTTAATGGTGGAGGCGGCGGGTAGCAGACAAAAGAGAGGAAGCAACATTACTCATTTGCGGCGAAGAGAGGAAAGAAAAAAACTAGCAACAGGACATGAAAAAGTGGGGAGAAGAAGGGGATTAGGTTTTAATTCACAAATTAGTCCACTATTTTAAAATACAATTTAGTCCTTAAAAATTTACATTTATGACACCTGTAGCCATATACTTGGCCTTCGTGGTGGATAGTGCAACACAATGTTACTTGTAGCTACTTCACTTAATAGGTGAAATCTAAGAAATTGACATCCTCTATTAGTGTACTCTTTTTATCCAATTTGCACCCCATAAAATCAGAATCGGAGTAAACTACCAATTTAAATGCATCAATCCCTTGATACCAAAGACCTATTAAGAATTCCCTTGAGATTGCTCATAATTCTCTTAATGGCAATCAAATTTGATTCCTTGTCACAGGATTGATATCTCATACACATGCCAACCACAAATAACATATCCTGTCCACTAACGGTACCTATGACATTCCTATAATACTTAGATCCACTGGTTTATCATTTGGGTCATGATATAATTTAACACTTGTGGCTATTAGAGTGGACAACTCCTTAGCACTTTCCATGCTAAACTTCATAATAAGTTCCTTGGCATATTTCATTTGGTTGACATGGATTCCCTGCTTAATTTGTTTGACTTTAAGTCCTAGGAATAAATTCAACTCTCCTACCAACTCATCTCAAATTTACTCTCCATATGAGTAATAAATTTACGAAGGAAATCACTATTGGTTGACCCAAAAATAATATCATTAACATACACTTGGGCAATAGCAAAATCATTTTTATGTGACTTAATGAACAAGGTGGGATCTAATTGTCCCATTCTAAAGTCTTTAGAAATGAGAAAAGATGAGAGACCAAACTCAGGGTGCTTGTTTTAGCACATACAAGACCTTGGGAAAGTCTACATTTTAAAATCTCAATGGTTATTCTATATAGACTTCTTCTCTAATAAAATCATTTAACAATTCGGACTTCACATCTATCTAAAATAACTTCAACCATTTGTGAGCAGCAAATGCTAAAAGCATCTAGATAGATTCAAGATGAGCTACGCGGGTGTAAGTCTCATCATAATTTAATCCTTCAACTTGGGTGAAACCACGAGAATAAACTAGCCTTGTTTCTTATTACAGTTCCCTTATAATATCAATAATTGATTTTTCTTGTGGTCTAGGAACTAAAGTCTAAATTTTATTCGTTACAAATTGGGTCAATTCCTCTTGCAGCACTAACACCCAATCTAGTTCTAACAATGTATGATATATAGTCTTCTTAGGCTCAACTTGAGATATCGAGGCATCTTGATTTCCTAAGTTCCTAAAGTAAGATCTAGTCCTTACTCCTTGAGATATGTCTCCATCAACAACTTGTTCAATGGGATGGTTGGAACTAACCCTAAGTGACCTAGGTGGTTGAGATGTATCCGCCAGATTCTCTACCTCCCTTCTTTCATCATTCGATTCGCTTCTAGCTTCCCCTTGAACATTGCCATCTAAGATTAATTTCGAGTCCAAAGGTAATTTTTTTGTTTAAGGTTCTATCAATATCCTTATCAATAGATTACTTTGGGGTTTTCATCAAATACAACATTAGAAGATTGCTCAACCTTTAATCTTGAGAGTCCTCTTGTTGTACACTTTATATACCCTACTAGTTAAGAAGTATCCAACTAGGACTCTTTCATCTACCTCTGTCGAAAATTTTCCAAGATGGTTCTTGGTATTTAAAATGTATGCCTTATAACCAAACACCCACAAATATTTAATTGTAAGTCTTTCCAAACTACAACTTGTAAGAAGTTTTCCCTAAACATATGGACAAGTGTCGTATTTGGACTGTTGGCATTAGCTTTGAGCTCAAGCTTTGGCATTACCTTGAGCTTTTTTCTAAGTTCATTTGACCATGTATCTAATTCAAGGACTTCTCCATTATCAATTGTTGGGACTTTAAAACCCTTCTTTACAACTAGGTCTCAATATCGACCATTAGATAATACTCCAAGTTCACTCCATAGAAATATGGTGGTCTTGCAATGCTAATCCCCTCTTGAGAAGTCATCTCTTTCTAAATGTGTGCTTCTTCAGGCAGTTAGTCTGTTGGAAGCTACCTTGCTCTGGTACTATTTGTAGGATCCAAGAGAGAGTAGAGGGGGAGGGGTGAATACTCTATTAATTTCTCCATAAAACAAAGTTAGCGCATTGAAAATACAATAATATATGAAATTATTGCAATTAATTCTAAAATGTAGAATGATCTCCTTCTTAGTAAGAAATTAAAGGTGGATAAACATTTTCTTACAATTGTTCGCTTATAAGATTAAGAACTTAAGCACAAGAACACCTCACAATCATAATTACAAGAGAAATAGATTTGGAAACTTTGAGCACTTAGGGCCTTTCCCACTCTAGTTCCTAGTTGCCTTGACCCATATATAGAGCCAAACCAACAACTTTCTCCTCTCTCCCCAAAATCAGGCTTTCCAGGTGAGTAGTCGATTGGCCAAGCATCATCAATCGACTCTTGTTAGTGATTTGATGGCTATGTGTTACTTTTTCGAGCATCAACGATAAACTGGATTATTACCATTGGGCTCATTAGTTGATTGCTAGACGACTTTAAATTAAGTGATGCCTAGTAGTCGACTGTCATCAAAATCAAAATGAACAAAATACTCTGTTTGATTTTGTTTGGTGCTCAGTCTACTAGTTCTCCTATCGACTGATACGAACCTTTAGTCGACTAACATGCCTTCTCTAGCCGCTTCCATCCTGAGTTCGCGCTTGCCTTTGTTTCTCTAGAGTGCTAGCACTTGTTGTCTTGACTTTGGTGCTAGAAGGTTTTCCAAATCTCCGAGATTTCCTCCTTGTCAAAAAGCTCCTCGCTTTTGGAATTTCTTTCTTGTGCATAACATTTGATCCTTGTTGACTCATCGGGACCTCCTTTATCTAGCATCCGGTTTTGATTTGCTGGGACTTCCTTTGTCTAGCATTTGGTACTCGACTTGCTTAGACTTTCTACATGCCAAGTGCCCATTTGGACTTTTCCTTTCTAAGAATCTCTCTGGACTTCCTTAGTTGTAACTGCAACCTATATTAAGTTTACCTACACACTTGACATTCATATGAAACAACCAACATTGCCTTAAATATTATCCAAACATCAAAACCACTTGAACACATGCTATGACATGATTGCACCATCATTATCGAAACCTGGATCTTGCACCTTAGGTTTAGCTTGTGTAAGTCGACCTAAAATAAGAGAGTTGGACATCAAACTCCTTTGCTAAGGATGGATTAACATATCAATATTTTGGATTCACACATTACATTCTAGAAAACAAGTTTGACCTAGTAAAAGTTTAGGTCGGAACTAATTTTATTCTAGAAAATTGCATTAACCACTTTAGGTAGGTCAACCTACTCTGAGCCTGGGTAGTATGACAAGGGGACCTTTGATAGTTTATATTCATCCATCCATCCTATTGATGAGATACAAAAATGAAAAGATAATCAGACTCATCCTTCTCTAACATACACAAACAACCACATGATTAAGAAAACTTTAAAGCTAAGTCACATTACCTTATACTAAAAGACTAACATTTGTTTAGCTATTACATTAGAACTAAAATACCGCAACTCCAATTACATGATGACACTACAATAGGATCCCCAACCACGACATGAAACAAAAAACAAAACGCTATCAACTTAGACAAGATAAATGCAGTCTCTTTGCCATATCGATTATTTTCTATGAACATCCTATGATCTCGTGCCTCCTCTCACTTGAAAATCTTGAAGCAACAATATTTACAGGTATTAGCTTATGTTGACTAAGTAGATAATTATCAATGATTATGCAAAACTAAACTAGGCATGGCAACATCACAAGGAAAATTCCATCCACCCAAGCAAAAGTAATAACATAACCATCTACTAACCTACTTAACCAAGTATAACCAATAAATTAGGAGTACATACCGTACATACAAAAACTTGCACAAATAAAAATTATGTACTGATTGTGAGCGATAATACATGCTAGCATGATCGGGTTTCGTGAGCAGTTAGGATATATATACAAAGAGCCACTGCTCACGGACGACAATACACATTACCACTATTTGATCTAGTGGGTAGATATGGTGTGCAAGTAGCTATCTAGTTACTGATTGTGGGCGATAATACATGCTACCACGACTGTGTCTTGTGAGCAATCAAGAAGTATAAAGAATCATTATTTGCGAGCGACAATATATGCAACCAAGACCGGGTCTCGTGGGTATATATATATGAAGTAACAGTAAACAAGTAAAGCAGTAACAATCTCAACCAAGAGAATACTCTACCGACTATGTTACGGTAAACTATCGCACTATCGCCAACATAAAGGCACAAGTATAAATGACAATAAGTAGCATGGATAACAATGAGATCAAATAAGAGCAAGCAAATAAAATGTCAAACTCAAGAAATGATAATGAGTGGATATAAAGGTAAAAATAACTATTGCGCAATCAAATAAAAGAATCATACACTAAAAACAAAAAAAACAAAGAATCTACAGAGGTTAAAGGAACTACCCACCTCTATTGTAGAATGCCTTAGTTGTCTTCAAGTCAGAGGGTCTATTATGAGCTTGAATCCTACAAGTACAAGATACGAAGTCAATCTAAGTACTAGAGTAATCCTAGTAATAAAGTTAAATGGATTTATCAACCTATTGATTAACTTCATATGTTAATCCATTAATCTACCTATCAATTGATTGATAACCTTAATTAATCATTTAATTATTAAATCTACTAATTAATTAATCAATCTAATTACTTAATCGAACTATTGATCTTTTAATTAATCAATTTGTTAATTACAAACTTTAATTAATCACATTTATAGATTAATTAATCAAACCTTAATTAACTAACTAATTAGTTAAATCAAAATAGTGTTAATCATTCATCAATCAAAACAAAACCCTAATAGCTCTTTAATAAACCTAACCTTTCTTCTTGGTTTTCGGTGGCAACTCATGGTGGTGGGGTTGGCCGATGGTCGACGACGCATGCAGGCAATAGTGGCACCGGTGATGACAACAGAAAGGACTCAAATTGGATGTACACGGTTAGGAAATCGGTTGAAGGAGCTTTGGTAGCATAACTGCGGGCATCTAATTCGCACCACGCGGTCGGAGTCACAATAGTGCAACCCTTGGTGTAGCTCTGCAACAGAGTCAAGTGCGATCAAGGTTGGCGTGGTCGCACCCGAAGGGGAACGATCGAAAGTTGATCGGCAACAAGGATTTCCACGACGAGGGGCTCGGGGTGACATTTGGCTGAGGATGGAGGCAAAGGCTGTGGATAGAGAGGCAGGTGATGACGATTAGCTTTGGTTCAGAGATGGAGAGGAGGAAGAGAAGCGGTGGTGTGGTGCATAAGGTGGGCACGGTGGCAAAGAGGGGTAATTAAAACTTATGGTTTGATTAAATAAACTTAGCTTTTATTATTTAATCAATTCCCAGCTTAAATAAGATTACCCAAATAGGCTTCCCCAAATATTAATCGAATTATCCCATTAAAATATATAAAAATTATTGTAAATTTTGAAAATTCCTAAATAAAATTTATATATTCATCTTTATTTATTTTACATTTTATTAACCTATTATTATTAGTTATATTATTATTTAGAGTTAAATTAAATCAAAATTTGTAATCTATTGAGTTCTTATCATCCTAAATATATATATGCATATTTATTTATTTTCATGATATAACATTCTCCCCCACTAACCCCAAATTTACATTCCTAAGTGAATAGATGGGGGTACTGAGTTTGTATGTTGTCTTCCAGCTCCTAAGTGGCTTTCTCATCAATATGGTGTTGCCATCCTACCTTTACAAGTTGGATTGTCTTTTTCCGCAGTTGACGTTCCTTATGTTCCAATATCTGTATTGAAATATCTTTGTAGGTTGCATCTGGCTGAAGTGAGATTGATATAGTCTTTAGGATATGAGCAGGATGTGGTACATATTTCCTCAATATGGAGACATGAAAAACATCATGTACTCCTACGAGGATCGGAGTGATGTGAATCCAAGGAGAAAGATGTCTCATGAATCCACAACAAATTGAATGGTCAAATATAACGAGGGCCTAACTTTCCTTTCAGGCCAAATCTCTTAACCCCTTTGGCGGGTGAAACACATAGAAATACATGATCACCTACTTCAAATTCTAAAAGTCTTCGTCTGCGATCCGTATAATTCTTTTGTCAATCTTGAGCTTTCATCAATCTTTGTTGGATGATCTGTACTAATTTCGTATCTCGTTGGGTACCTTGTGGGTCCAAAACTTGTCATTCCCCAACCTTCCGTTAGATGGTCTTATTTTGCAATTGACATTCTTTTCGATCATGGATACAAACTAGATATTTCTTATGGGTCTGCGATCCGTATAATTCTTTTGTCAATCTTGAGCTTTCATCAATCTTTGTTGGATGATCTGTACTAATTTCGTATCTCGTTGGGTACCTTGTGGGTCCAAAACTTGTCGTTCCCCAACCTTCCGTTAGATGGTCTTATTTCGCAATTGACATTCTTTTCGATCATGGATACAAACTAGATATTTCTTATGGGTCACATCAATTTGGAACAAACACTAAGGTATTCTCCATGATATGCATGGAACCAAGTACATACTTCTGTATTAAAAATATGGAAGTTGTTATATGCCTCTTCTAAAACTAAGTGATGTGTGAACAAAAGAGCAATTTAGTCTTTTTATTATTTTTGTGAAGTTAGGGTTGTGAGGGTTTTTTCGTCTTTGCAATGTTAGAGTCTTGAGTCTATTTAAATACATATTTAGTTATTTTAGGATTTTCAATTTTTGATAAATAAGAATTTACGACCGCACTGTTTCTTCCCAAACATCGAGTTTGGTTGCCTATCTCCTGACATTTTACGGAAACAACAAGGTTTAAAAGATTGCTTCTAGTATTCGTGCAAGAATCAACGAAACCGATAGTTATCTGCTGCGTTAGTTGGTATTAGAGTGAAGTTGATCTTGTGGAGTCAGCCACCGTCTCCTTCGGGAATGGCGAACTTTGCTTTCTTATTTCCTAGTATTCTGTTGAATCAACAGGTTGTAGAAAATTATTTCCGGTATTCATGTGTGAATCAACGGATTTAATAACTTTCCGTTGCATCATATCGAGAAGACAGTAACGTGTCGACAATGCTTCTGATGATGATATGATTAGCAATTCAAGGGCAAACTTTCTCTACCATGGAGAGAATGATACGGGAATAAAAGAGAAATTTAGTCTTTTTTATTATTTTTGTGAAGTTAGGGTTTTAAGGGCATTTTCGTCTTTGCAATGTTAGAGTCTTGAGTTTATTTAAACACATGTTTAGTTGCTTTAGGGTTTTTAGTTTTTTTATTAATAAGAATTTGCGGCCACGTCGTTTATTTCCAAACGTCAAGTTTGATTATCCATCTCCTATCATTCTATTGAATCAACAGGGTTTAGAAGATCACTTCCGGTATGCGTGGGCGAATCAATGGAAGTGATAGTTATCCGCTGCATCACTAAGGGGTAACAATTAAGCAGTATGCTACTATCTTAAAAAGTTCCTAAATGTCACGGAATTAGCTTCCCTTATGAATTACATGATGATCTACTTCTAAAGTAGATAATTACTACTCTATGAGTTATGAGCCCCCTGTGCTTCCACTACGCTCACATTACTGTCTAGTTAATTGTTGTGAGAAAAATTCACTAGACATATTTCTCAGCTGCCTCCAAAGTCCATTATGCATGCTCGTAATAGATCCTCTAGTATCTGAATGATGCGCTTTGTCTGTCCATCGGTTTGAGAATGAAATGTTGTACTAAAATGGAGTTTTGTCTCCGTAACTTGTTGGAAACTCTGCCAGAATTGCGAGCTAAAATGGGGTCTCGGTCAGAAATGATACTTAGGGGTATTCCATGAAGCCTGGTCATTTTCCTATAGGATAACTTTGCTAAACGATCCAAGGAGTCAGTCTTATGGGTCGGTAGGAAATGGACGGATTTGATTCATTAATCAACGATTTCCAAATAGAATCATGCCCCTTCCGAGTTCTTAGTAATCCCACCATGAAGTCCATTGTAATATGTTGTCATTTACCACTTAGGTACAAAAATCTTTTGAAGTACGCCTGCTGGTTTTGATGTTCTACCTTTACTTGTTGACACACCAAGCATCGAGCTATAAAGTTCGCAATATCCTTCTTCACATTGTTCTACTAGTAAAAGCATTTTAGGTCTCGATCCATATGGACACCTCTCAGATGGACAACGAATTGTGATCGATGCACTTCTTGGAGTAGGTCTTCTTTAATCAGGTGTGTCTCGGGAACACACAGTCTTTTGCGAAAACGGAGAGAGTCCCAACCTTGCATGAATTTGTCTGTAGTCTTGAATCTAATTCACTACTTAAGAATTTGATGTGTTGATTTCCAACTTGTGCTTCCATGATTCATTTGACTAAAGGTGACTGAGCAACCATAGACACTAGTAAGCACTCTAACTTCCCAACTGGTAATAACTTCTACCTTTTGAGGATCCACAGAAATGCCTTTGCTAGAAATCACATGTTCAAGAAATCCCATGGAGGATAGCCAAAATGTGCATATGCTAAACTTCGTGTATCAACGTTTCTTCTGTAACGTCTCTAAAACTATGCAGAGATGTTATTCATGCTTCTCCTTTGATCTTGAATATATTAGGATATCATCCATGAAAATGATGACAAATCAATCCAAATACTCTAGGAACACCCGATTCATCAAATTCATAAAGGTGGCTGGAGCATTAGTAAAGCTCAAACGACATTACTAAGAACTTGTAATGTCCGTACCATGTGCGAAACATCGTCTTCTATACGTCTGCATCTTTTACTCTAGCTGATCCATCCTTCTTTTTAACAAAAAGGACGGGAGCTCCCATGGAGAGATGCTAGGACAAATGAATTCGCTATCTAACAACTCTTAAAGTTGCAGCTTTAGTTCTTCTAGTTCCTTTGGCGCCATGCGATATGAGATCTTTGATATTGGAATCGTCCCTGAAAGTATTTCGATCGCGAATTCCACTTGCCTTGGTAGTGGCAAGCTAGGGAGTTCGTCTAGAAACACATCAGGGTATTCTGGAACTATAAGAACATTCAAGAAGAGTGATGTACTATCCTCATTAGATCTTATCAATGATAGTAGATACCCCTGACATCTACTGGATAATAGTTTCTTGGCTTGTAGTGTCGGAAAAATATCCCTTCGTTGTTAGTCTCGATGAATTCCCAAGATGGTTGGCTCGGAGGTTGAAAGGTTATTACTCTTGATCGACAGTTGACTGTGACATGGCCAGTGGTCAACCAGTTAATGCCTAGAATGATGTCAAAGTCCACCATTTCTAATACTTGTATATCTACGACTAAGGTATGACTTCCAAAGTCCAAGGGGCAACTCTTGATTTCTTGGTTGGATCTTAATACTTTCCTTGATGGTGTTGTTACAGCTAATCCACATGATCTCATGTTGGAACTCTCCTAATTTTACTCATAAATACTCGATCTAACCCTTTTGATAAATGCCAGTAGAGGATTTAGACATTTTGATCCGAATGTAGGCTACAAGACCTTGGGTGAATTGAAACATGCAGTCATGGTCTTGAGCTACTAGGTGGGAGCAACATTCGACTAGTCAACTAAACTCCGCAGTGTAATCCATTACATTATGATTGCCCTGCTTAAGGTTCAAGAACTCCTGACGACGAACTACACAAAAAGAGTAGGAAAACACTATCTTTGAAATGCCTCTAGAGCGCATTGTAATCCATTGCATTATGATGACCCTGCTTAAGGTTTAGGAACTCCTGACGACAAACTACACAAAAAGTGTAGAGAAACACTATATCTAAAAAGCCTCTAGAAATAATCGTCAAGTGATGCTTTGTTCTCTGAAAATCATCTTCTATAATTTCCACCAAGTAATGGTTTGATCTGGCAAATGATATGTAGCTAGCTTCACCTTTAGCCTTAGTGCAGGTTATATATCCGAATGTACTTCTATTTTATCCAACTAGGTACGAGCGGTCCATGCGTCAGAATTCTCATGGAATAGAGTACATCGATCCTCTATTGACTGGACTAGTATTGTTACACCTGCCTTGTCCATTACCCCATTAGTAGTGGTAGGAGAGAGTACGGTTGTTGGTGCTCCTTGAAAGTTCGTTCCTTGACCTCCATTAGGTTATTGATGTGCTAGACCCTCACTTTCCGACTCTTCATTAGTTTGCATCAGAGTTGAGTTCCCTAAGTGTCAATGGGTCGCTTTCGAGGTCGACCTTGACAACGATCATGAGTAGGGGCGGTTTCATTAGGTGACATTTCCTACTATGACCAAGTGAGTACGTAATGGAAAGGTATAGTAACAACTACAAACACACTAATTTCCTATAACTTAGAGATGTCCTTCGGCTTGTCTAGGGTCTCAAAACTTGAAAAGTCATAAATCGAATAAAACAAAACAAAATTCCAAAACACAAAACCATAAGTAGGCATCGCAATCTAGACCTTGATACCAATAAAAATTGTCATGCCCTGGGGTGTAAATCGTCATCTAATGATGGGGAATACCCCTTAGTGACAATCTCATAATATGAAGCCAAATGTTGCTAACATAGAAGCGATAAATGACAATAAAGAAAGGCCACCAAGTATGTATATAAATATAACTTAAAAGCTTGCATGCATGTCTTAAACATACATTTTTAGAAAATATAAAAGTTAAACAATCGGACAGAAATAAATAACAAGTGTCAAGTACTAAAGAAAGAATAGTGTGATGACAAAAGAAAAGAAAAGAAAATGTTTGTGATCGACAAGCGAATGATCTTTGAGCAACGCAAGGGTGATCGACACAACATATCCTGTACCTATTAACTTGGAAGTCAAAGGTAGTGAGTATAAATAACTCAGTGGGTATAAGATAGATAGTGAATCATACGAAAATGCATGGAGATCAAAGGAACAGTCTTAGGTAATATTACTAACAAAAGTAAGAGCACTGACATAACCATTTAGCAAAAATGACATAAACCAGTAAATCGGGAGTATATACCATACATCCAAACACATGCACAAAGGTACTGACTGCAGGTGACAATACACGCTACCATGATTGGGTCTTATGGGCAATCAGAGTATATATACAGAGTCACTGTTTGCGAGCGACAATACACACTATCAACAGATAGAGTGTGCAAGTAGTTTTCTAGCTACTGTTTATGGGTGACTATACACTACAATGATCTTGTCTCGTGACCAGTCAAGATGCACAACGAATCACAATCTATGGTTGGCAAAACATGCTACCATGATCGGGTCTCGTGGACAGATAGGTGTAGGTAGCTATTTAGCTACTAATTGCGACTGATAATACACGCTACCATGACCGAGTCTTGTGAGCATTCAAGATGTACACTATCTGCGGACAACGCGATACCATGATTAGATCTTATGGACTGATATATATATATATATATATATATATATATATATATATATATATATATATATATATATTAACAGTTAAGTAAAACGGTAACAATGTTAACCAAGAGAATACTCTACCTACTATGTTACGGTATACTATCGCTAACATAAAGGAGTAAATATAAATGATAATAAATAACATCGTTAACAAGGAGACTAAATAAGGGCAAGTAAATAAAAGATCAAGCTCAAGAAACGATGAGTGGATATGAAGATAAAAATAACTATTGCACAATCAAATAAAATAATTATATGCTAAGGATAAAGAATCTACAGAGGTCAAAGGAAAGAACTACCCACCTTTACTATAGAATGTCCTAACCATCTTCAAGTCAGAGGGTCTTCCTTGAGCTCGAATCCTACAAGTACAAAATACGAAGTCAACACTAAAGTAATCCTAGTAATAAAGTCAAATAGTTTTATCAACCTATTGATTAACTTCATTTGTTAATTCCTTAATCTATCTATCAATTGATTGATAACCTTAATTAATTATCTAATTATTAAATCTACTAATTAATTAATCATTCTAATAACTTAATCAAACTATTGATTAATTAATTAATCAATCTTTTAATTATAAACTTTAATTAATCACATTTGCAGATTAATTAACCAAACCTTAATTAACTAATTAGTTAAATCAAAATAGCTTTAATTATTCATCAATCAAAACAAAACCCTAATATCCCTTTAATAAACCTAACCTTTCTTCGTCTTGGTCTCCGGTGGCAGCTCACGACGGTGGGTTGGCCTGCAGTTGGTGGCAAGTGCAGGCGGCAGTGGTGTCGACGATGACAAGAGAGGGAACTCAAACAGGTTGTGCACGGTTGGGAAATCGATTGAAGGAGCTCCAACAACACGACCTCGGTTGTCCAATTCACACCACGTGGTCGGAGTCACGGCAATGCAACTGCTAGTGTAGCTCCTCTATAGAGTTGAGTGCGATCAAGACCGAGGTGGTGGAATCCGGTGGGGAGCGGTTGAAAGTTGTTCAACAACAAGGATTTCCTTGACAAGGGGCTCGGGGTGACATAGGGCTGAGGGTGGTAACTTAAGTCGTGAATAAGGAGGCTTGCGGCGGCGGTTGGCTTTGGCTCAGATATGGGGGAGGAGGAAGAGTAGCGGTGGTATGGCGGTGCACAAGGTGGGCATAGTGGCAAAGAGGTGTAATCAAAACCTAGGGTTTGATTAAATAAACTTAGTTTTTATTATTCAATCAATAGGATAACCCAAACAGACTTCGTCAAACCTTAATTAATTTATCCCATTAAAATATATAAGAATTTAAAATAAATTTTATATATTCGTCTTTATTTATTTTACATTTTGTTAATCTATTATTATTAGTTATATTATTATTTAGAGTTAAAATTAAATCAAAATTTTTAATCTATTGAGTCCTTATCTTCCTAAATAGCATTAAACTCCCCAGTCTTGAGATAAGGTTGCCATCTGCTGCCTCTAGTTATATTTTCTATGGAGCATATGTTAGAAAATATTTTTTTTTCTTAGTATGAAATATGTAGAACAGTCAATCATGCAGTAAATAGCAGCATATTTTGATGCACACTGAATTGGACTAAATGCATGTTCCTCTCCGAATCTTATATGCTTGTCATGAGTTTAAACTGCGACTCCACTCTTATCTGCTCTTTACAACAACTAATTTTGGTTTATGTTTTAGCAGAAATAAGCAAGATAAGTAGCATTTTATTAGATGCTTACTTATATGGCCTTGATAGTTCTCAAGGTTTTGAATTTTTCTGTGCTGTTAAAATTGCATAAATTTTGGATATTTACTAGTTTACTGTCTACTTTTTCTAGTGTATTGACTAGTTTCTATTAGTTGTTTGTTCTAATTGTAGCTGATAGGAAAATATGGAAGTCCCAGTCTAATCATGACATGCTTTAAGTCTAGTAAGATACTATTTTTTTGTCTTAATTTTTCAAATAACTTGCTCAAACTGACAGGCTAATTTCTGCTATATGCTTGGAATTGTGTAGCATAGAAATCTCAGTTCATGATTTTCTACTAGTAGTTCATTTTATTTGTTACCTAGTTTGGCTTTCACTAAAATTCAAACAAGACTGCTATTTATGAATTCTTGGATTGTGTCTTCTATAGGGACTGTAGCCAGTGTATCTTTGGGAGATTGCTCAGCACGGTTCAGCGATGAAGAACGGTTGCACTTGCAGGCATCCCATGCCTTAAGGATATGTGCCCAAAGAAATAATTTGGCAGCCTTTGCTGACTTCTTTGCATCTATTTCTACATCAGCTCAGTATGGAAATTTTCAGAGGCCTTTTCTTGATCTAACACGGTTAAATGCGCAAATACATTTTCCCTCAGGTTCATCATTTTTAAGCAGTGTTGCTGGTTTGGCCCAGAATTTATATAACTCTCAAGAACTGAACCTAGAACAACTTTGTGCTGTTTGTCCTGAGTTGACACTGTCTCTACAACAACAGGTAATGCAATTTTCATGGAGCTGCAAAAAGATACCTAAGGATTATGCATGGTAGTTACAATCCCACAATTACAAGAACATGTTATGATGTTGGCACAGTTTTGGATTAATCATATTTATAATGTATGCTTTAGTTTTTCGACAAGTTACTTATAGGCACCGATATATTTGGATTAGCCTTTACATTGTACCATCGTCGATGCCTTGGTTAATGTACCTTGGAAGAGAATCTTCATGATTCATCCCATCAGTGCAACTGAACTTGCAAGTAGATACATAGTACAAACTTGAAGGTTGGTTCTCCTCTTGGGGAAAATATACATAAAAGGATTGATTTTATTTTATTTGAAGATATCCAACACAAGTTTTATCATAATAACAAACAAACCACATTGCAGTTGACTACTCGAAAATTATGCGACCATTTATTATACATGTCTTGCTATCAATATTCATTTTTTTCTTTAATTATCTAAGGAAAGTTTTCTTTGCCTCCCTTTATCCTTCACACATTCAATTTTGTTTGAATGTCTATACTACCTATCTGTTCTCATTTTATTATCTATTGGTGCTATATTAAATTGCAATTATTGCTAAGATGAAAATCTTATGCACATAATTAGAGTGTTGTGTTTTTAGGGAACAAATAGATACAAAATGTAATGCAGTAGAGATGAGAATGGTAAGAATAATATGTGGCGTTATTAGAAAGGATAAAATAAACATTAAAATTTGAGAGCAATGTTGCTCCAATGAATAATAAAATGAGAAAAATAGCTTGACATGAGATAAACATGTTCAAAGGTGAGCTAAAGTTTCTATTGTTAGAAAAGTGAATTTATTAGTGTTGAAGGTGCAAAGAATAGAGGGAGAATAAAGAAAACAGTACTCAATATAATAAAAGATGATTTATGTATTTTTAATATTATTAGTGATATTATTTTGCATAGAGCTCAAGAGAAGAATAAGATTTGAATATAATAAAATATTTGGAACAAACAAAGCTTGATGATAATAACAACCATGAATTGCTCTCATATAAATCCCACAGCTTGATCTATCTGGATTTGATTTAGTTTCAGAGTTTTAAGCATCCATTGGGTCTGAGGATTGGGCTTTTGTCCATCCTGGGAAAATCATAATTAGTATCAACTTGAATCCTTCACATCCCTTATTACATGGATGTAGGAAATATGACATGAATACCAAATACCCCATAACCACTTTCGGTAATATCCTTAATCAATTACATCTATATTACACACTGATTTCCCATGTGTAGCAATGGAAACAATTAGGTATTCTATTTTGGTCTTTGAAAAGTGCATCTATAACACGTTTTTTCTCACATAGTTCTGCTTGCTTTGATCTTTTGTTAGGTTGTTTGGGATTACTATGTAGTTGTTTGTTATGATTCAAAGGGAAACAGTAGGTAGTGGAATTTAAGAAACTTGTGTAATGAGTACCTTTTGTAGAAAATTTGTATATTAGATTTTCTTTGCGTATTTGCATTTCCATTGGATGCATGCTCCATGGTGATTGTGTCAGAACACAATGCAAATTCTTTGTCAGACAAACGTGCTGTTTCTTCCTGTTACAACAACATTGTGCCAATATCTTACCTCTCCTAACATCTTGACTTTTGTGCCCCTTTACGAAGTAACGGTAGAGATTGGCTGCTTTTGAGAGCACAGAACAATTGACTAACCTTCAACTATTTTCTGAAGTTCTAATTTCAGTTTCTACTTCATAGATGATTGGGCCTTTCAGTTTTCGAGTAGATTCCAGAATTCTGTTTACTCCAAGTGAAAGAAACAAAGTTGTTCAAGTAGAGGAATCAGTATTTGCAATCGACTGGGCTTTTGAAGGTTCTTGGTTCAGCAAAGGCCACTGCTTGGTATTCACCCAGACGCCAAGAGGCCATGGTGGAACTCCGTTTCTTTGAGAGATGAAAAAGTGTGGCTTTCCCAATTGTTGCAACATCTCGCCCTTTTGCAATTTTATGGGTCAGGCAGTCAGTATCTTAGATCTACATCCCATGCAGGCCTACTATGTATGGAAAAGTTAGTTTGAGATACCAGCGACTCATTTTTTTCCATATGGAAAGGAGACCTGGTTATTGTTTTATAGTTCATAACTTTTAGCATACAAGAAGAATATGATTTCCTGGTTATGGTTTTATAGTTCACAACTTTTAGCGTACAAGAAGAATATGATTTGCTGGTTATGGCTTATTGCAATAACAATAATAAAGTCTTATCCCATTAGATGGGCCGGCCAATGGTTTGTACGAATAAGTTCTTTTTTTTTTTGAGTGTTACAAGACTATGAATCAGTTTGAGTTTTATGATCGAGTGGGTTTTAAGAGAAGTCTGATCTGACCTAACCTGATTAGATTATAAAAGTTTGAACCCCGATCCAAAATCCAAACGCATGCAAAATATTATGACTTGGGTCCGTTTGTGTTTTTTTTTTCGTTTACCATTTTCTCCATTTTCTCGGATGGGCCAGATTGGTTTTCACCTATTTTTCAGCTTCAAATATTTTTGCTATTTAATGTTTTGTACTATATATTTAATGTTAATTATTTAAATTAGTTCGCTCGGACTTGCTCGTTTATATTTTTGAATATATTTTCTATTACCATTTGGAATGTAATTGCTCATACTTTTCCCAATCAAGTAATGCAGGTATATGAGTCGAGGAAAAGCGTTTTTGAAACCAAATAAAATGAGATGACAATTGCTTAGTATTGTTTTTTTTTTTTAAACCTTTGTAGCTTGTGATAAGAACTTTACTACTAATGCAACAAAGTTTCATAAAATAATTGAAAGAAAACGTGCGTATATATGAAATTTACTGAATGATGTATTCCATCAGATAAGGAATATGGGTAAGCATGTAGCTATGTTACCATAACTATAAAATCTAATACAACACTAAAAGTGAGTTTATAAGTGGAGAAAAACATATTAATAGAAAGTGTGGTTATTGTAAGAAATTATGGCATACCAAGGATATATTCAATGGTGTAGTCAGAATTTTTAACTGTCTTGAACTAAATTATAAAAATAATAATACACACATACATATATAATGAACATTTAACCAACATATAATATTTAGAAGCACGGCCAGATGCTTGGACCCTTCTGTTTTGGCACACGGCCGTGCCTGGTAGGCACGGCCAACAGCAGATGCTCCCTTCTGGATGGTAACACGACCGTGCCTGTGAGGCACGGCCATGACTTGGCTTTCTTCTGTTTCAAAGCACGGCCGTGTCTGGTAGACACGACCCCTCTGCTGCTGAGGGAGGATGTTGGCACGGCCGTGCTAGTGAGGCACGGCCCAGGCTTGTTGGTCTTCTGTTTGGGCACACGCCCGTGCCCTTTGAAACACGGCCACAAGCTGAGTAGACACAGCCGTGCCTATGAGGCACGGCCCTGTCTTGCCTTGTCTTCAATTGTACTCCATTTTTGCCCGTTTTTACTCCATTTTCCACCCTGAAACATGTAGAAACACGAGCAGATCTCCGAACTAGGAAATACAAGATATGTGCCTAAAAGCATAAATAAGGGATGCAATGCACACAAGATTTTAGCAATAAACTCAGAAAGATGTGCAAATAAAGCATAAATACATATCTACATCCTACGCACATCAAGCAGGCTTCTCGAGGCTGGAGACGCGGGTGGACTCTGGTTTCACAGAGATGCGAGGCCAGATGACCAGCCTTTACGATATGATGCAGTCATGGATGCTTGGTCACCCGCCTCCACAGCCTTCCGATGCTGCGCCTTCAGATGCTGCTCCTACTGTTGATGCCCCACCTGATGATGTTCCTACTGATGCAGCTGCTGATTCTGATTTGCCTCTTAGGGATGTCGTGGTAGATCCCGAGACTGGCACGATGTCATTTTGGGTTGACATGCGTGATACTTGACTTGTCATTTGGTTGTGATGTTTGCCTTGCTACTCTGTTTTGATGTTATTTTGACTTGCTGTTTTAGCTTTCTGTATGATTCTGCTATGTCCTTATTGTATTATTTCCTTTCCCTTATGTTTATGTCATATCTTATGCTTATTTCTTATCATATGTCATATTTGTTTCTCGTGTTTCCTCCTGATGTGCGTAGGATGTATATATGTATTTATGCTTTATTTGCACATCTTTCTGAGTTTATTGCTTAATTCTTGTGTACATTGCATCCCATATTCATGCATTTAGGCACATATCTTACATTTCCTAGTTCGGAGATCTGCTCGTGTTTTTATATGTTTCAGGGTGGAAAATGGAGCAAAAACGGGTAAAAACGGAGTACCCATTGAAGACAAGGCAAGACAGGGCCGTGCCTCATAGGCACGGCCGTGTCTCTCAGCTTCCAGGCCGTGCTTCAAAGGGCACGGGCGTGTGCATCAACAGAATACCATCAAGTCCAGGCCGTGCCTCACAGGCACGGCCGTGCCAACACTTCCCCTCAGCAGCAGCCAGAGGCCGTGTCTCACAGACACGGCCGTGCTTCAAAACAGAATCCAGCCAAGTCATGGCCGTGCCTCACAGGCACGGCCGTGTCTCCATCCAGAAGGAAGCCACTGCTGTTGGCCGTGCCTACCAGGCACGGCCGTGTGCCAAAACAGAAGGGTCCAAGCAGCTGGCCGTGTCTCAAACACACGGCCGTGTCCAGCAAATGAGGAGAAGACAGGCTTAGGCCGTGCCTCACAGGCACGGCCGTGCCTTCAAACAGAAGGGAGACAAGTCTGGACCGTGCCCCAGAGGCACGGCCGTGCCCCAGAACAGAGGCTTGACTGCCTTCGGCCGTGCCCCCAAAGCACGGCCGTGCCTCCTCCTGTGCCCGACGCCCACACGGGGCCGTGCCTCCCAGGCACGGCCGTGTGCACGGGGGCGTGCTGCATTCGTGACCTGCACTATAAATAGGTCCTTATTGAGACCTAGGAAAGGGGGGAGACCTTGGAGAGCCACCGGAGCTGTTCTAGAGCCACCGACGCCTGTTTCGGAGCGAGATTCGACGATCCATCCACCGATCCGACTGCTCCAGTCCATCCTCATCCCATCTACGCCGAGATTGCAGTCCAAGGAGGAAGATAAGTCTCATTTCTGCATTTCTTTGTTGTATCCTTGGATTGAGATGTATTCTTTCCTTCCTTTGGATTGTAACCTCCACGCTATGGAGTAGATTCCCTAGATTCTAGGATGTAGGATGAATCAGATGTAATGGATGATTGTATTTGGATTTGATTAATCTACCGTTTTCTATGATATAACTGTCTATTGCTTTGTGGATTTGTGCTTGTGCTTGATGATAAATTATGTGTGTGTGAATCCATGAGGGTAGGAATTTACTATGAATTGGGGAATCATTAGGCCGTACACCGGGGCGCTCTGTGACAGGGGGAATGCCTTGAACCGGGCGAGTTCCGAGGGGTTTCCTAATGCGTAGTTAAATTCCTATGAGGGATAGTTAGCGGTTATTCGTTGTTGGGGAGAGATCCGTAAAAAGATATCCTGTGACAGGGGATAGGGTTCTTTTAGTACTCCGGGGCGCCTGAGTGACACGGGAATGCCTTGAACCGGGCTTCTAGAACCATTTCAAACCGACAACGAGTGACGTAAGAACACCAATGCATTAATTCGAGGATACCTGACGAGGTTGAATTGGATAAATTGGTTAACATCCCTACAATTGAACAGTTATTGAGGAAAGGTAGAGGATCCAAGTCAATCAATCCATACTCTGAGGAGTCCGAAGTCCTAGGATCGTTTCACCACAAGTGTCACAGTCGATCCCTTTCTCCGATTTCTAGGATAAAGTACTTTAGAACACTCCCATCTCCCCCACACAACTCATGCTCAATATTCTCTCCACCTTATTGTGCTAGATCTAGTAAGTAATTCCACGGTCCCTGTGGATTCGATCTTTTTATTACTTGACGACATTCCGTATACTTGCGGAACGCTATCAAGGTCTCTGGACCGGATATGGTCGAAGAAGGTATGATAGCTCGGTGTCTTCGGATCGGATCAGAGTCAGAGAGGGCTCAGTAGCTCGTTCTCTGATTACGTGATCCAGCGCGGTTGGCTCGGGTGAGACCCAAGTTAACCTGATCAAGATTTAATGTTTAGCCTGGTTTAATCGATCAGGGAATCGATTAACCAAAGGTGAGTTGGTTAATCAATCTGATGATCGATTACAGTCCTTTAATCGATCTGGTGATCGATTACAGACCATTCTGTGAGACCCACGTTAATTTGTTAATCGATCTGATGATCAATTACCAAGCATTCTGTGACAATTCGCAAAACTCACAGAACGCACCATAATCGATTGGGCAATCGATTATGGTGAACCGTAATCGATCAAGTGATCAATTACATGTTTTGCTGAGAAACCGAGTTACGGATGGTAATCGATCGCCTGATCGATTACCATTCATTAATCGATCAGGTGATCGATTAAGAGCAATGGTAATCGACTGGTTGATCGATTACACGCCTTAGTGAGGAATAATTACGATGTTTAATCGATTGTTTGATCGATTAAGATACCTGATCGTTTCTGCTCTGATTTCTGATTGCTCTGATTGTTCTGATATTTCTGATATGCTTTGCTAACCATCTCTGAAGTTTGCAGCTCGAATTTGAATTCAAGTAAAGAAGAGGGAGAGTCAAGGGCTGCCTTTTATCCTTGTCAGCTTGTCGAGTTTGGTTTCTCAGGTAAACGACAATGGTGAGACCTGAGCTGCACGGGAAGGCGATCAGTGAGTGAGCTAAGAGGAGAGCATGGTGCTGGTAAGCTCAGTGGCTCAGACTGATCGTGGTGCAGTGGACTCAGAGTCCGTTTGAACAAGCAGGCTAAAAGGAAAAGAGGAAGAAGAAGAGAGCTGTCACTTACTCTCGGAAAACCCTAAGCTGTGTGTGCTCGTGCTTGCTTGGCTGTGTGTTCTCTGTTCATTGTCTTCCGGGAAGCCTTCTGTTGTTTTCCTTAGTTCATTGAGGCTGTGCTGTAAGTTTCATTTAGTTGTGCCTCTTTGAGTTCTCCTTCTATAATCTCTGTGCTTGATCTGTATATTTGAGATTGGTTGTGGAGAGGTCTCTCCACCGAGAAGGAGACATTTTCTAGCCGGTTGCATCCGGGGTGTGATCTACCGAAGATCAAGGGATCGTCCACCTCACGGACACGCCGAGGAGTAGGGGCAAGTTATCCTCGAACCTCGTATATAATTGTGTTAGCATTGTTTCTACTTTTATATCTTGTTTTCTCTATTTTCCGCTGCGTACTAACATTTTGTAGGAGAAAAACGATCAATTTGCGATAAGAGGCTATTCCCCCCCCCCCTCTAGCCATCTCACAATCTTCAACATCCTTAAAAGCACTTCCTTTGAAATTTTCTTTCTACAATTGGATTTCATTGATATCAGTTCTTGATTTCTTTATATCTCTTCAATAATCCTTAATAGATGTGGATTCCAAATCAAGAATGCTAGTGGAGAGTAGAAAGCAAGCAAGCCTATGGAAGTGCTTGAAATTTAAGTTGTTTGAGTAAGCCCTACTTGACTTTGATCATGAATTAGAATTAGGGTGAGAGTCACTGATTTATATATTGAAAACAACCTTGTGAGACTGAGTGTGATGCATTTATCTTAATTAGTCACGATGGATGAAACTTGCTAGACGGTTAACCGAGCACAAGGGTTTAATCCATGGGCTTAAGCTTTTGAGACTTTACAAGCTTAGATAATTTTCTTTTATTTGTTTCTAATCATGATTGAGAATGATCTAGGGGGTACGACCTTAGTTTATTTTATTGACTTGAGCGGGACGCTCAAGGGTAAGTGTGGTGGAATTTGATGAGTTAGGGTTTTATTAATTTTTAATCAATTTATTTTTGAGTTTTTACATGAAAATAAATTATGAAATGAATCGATTCATTTGTATTTGTCCTATATTGCATGATTTGAGGCTTGATATAATTTTCATGATTTAATGGTGAATTTTTACATTAATTGAGTTTATTGGATTTTAGGGCTCAAATCGGATCAAGATCGAGTCCAACCGCGATCAAATCGAGTCAAATTCGCCCAAATTGGTCAAGCCCACAGGGAGGACATGACCTAACTCAAGTCTGATCAAGATCTACAAATTTTTCCAAGCCCTAGGGTGCCCAAAAACCCTAGATCAAACTCTCCTCCACAGGATCAAGAATGGACGGCCAGGATCAAGTGATTAATCAGAAGTATTAAAGCTCCAACTTAGGAAGTGAACAGTGGCTGGCCGCCACTGTTCATCGTTCCCGCGAAGCGTTCCCCTGTCTAAGACCGTAACAACCAGGCCAGCCCCGTCCACCCAATCCGCGTCCATCGTGTTCCTTGATCTCTGAAGAGTTAGAAGCCGGTCGATTGGGTGAAATCCGGCGACCGGACGGAGGCGCGATGGCGGGGTTTCTTCCGGTGGTGCCAACCCCTATTTTTGCTTGTTCCGGCCATCTACGGTACAATACGAAGCTGCGATCCTCTGAGGGGTTCTCTGAGGTTCGTGGAGCATTCGGGAATCATCAGCACATCGATTGGAGCAAGTAGAAGCTACGGATTCCGGTTTTGCCATCTCAAACCTGTCTGTACAGCATCTGTTCAATGCCGAAGAGGGTTTCTTCAGAGTTTCTGGGTGCTGGCAGTTAGAAAACCACACGACGACCATCTTCAAGCTTCCAAAGGGATTATTGAAGCCTCATTGTTGGATTCAACAGTTTTTTTAACACCAAACTGAGAAGAAACGAGGGAAAGGGGAAGGCTGGATGCTTAGTTTACAGTTTCTGCACAATTCCTGTTTTTATTACTGATAGTTTCTGATTTCTTGCTTTAGGGTTGTTTGAATTCAAATTTGTTTGATCTAATTCCTGTTTACAATGCTTGAATTCTTGTTAGTGATTGGTACTTTAGCTGTTTGATGTTGATAGATTAGTTTTAGAGGTTTTGTAAGCCTAGTTTTATCTTCGAGCAACTGAATTTGACTGAAACTCTGAATTTCCCTTCCTGGTTACTATTCCGTATCATTGGATGCAATTTTTGGTTATAAACCTGTCAAACACCATTGGATGCAATTTTTGGTTAATGCACAATGATAGTGTGGGTAGTGTTTCTTTGCCAAGTTACTGTAGCGTGCCAACAATCTCCTGTTTCGTGCCAATTTCATGCTATTTGATAGGTTTGCTAGGTTTAAATTTTGATTTAAGCATTTAGGGTTTCAATAGCTTGGTTTTTGATTGTTTGATTCAACTCCACTTGAATTTAGATTTCATATGATCAATTTAGTTTCATGTAGCTTGCATTAGGTTTAGCTCGGTTCAATAGTTTCATTTTTAGGTTAGTGATTTGTATTTTTCATATACTTGCTAATTTTGAGTTACATTTCATTTTTAAACCCCAAAACCCCATTTTCATAGAAAACTAAAAAAAAATACGACATCGAAAGCTCAATTAAACAACTTTTCTACTAACCTTGGAAAAACACGACTCGATGCCCCTATACTTACTTGCTTGTGTTTATCGTAGGTTTTCGATATTTAAAATCAATTTGCAGCCCTACTCGTGACATTTCCATAGCAAATCTAGGGTTGTCAAAGATAATTTCAATGTCACGCAACAATTGATATCGCTCATCAATACGAAGCTTTCCATTTGTGACCTCCATTGGTTGAAGTAGTCTTGTTCGTACGGTGGAGGGTCATAGAAGTTTTAGCCAAGCATCTCCTTGTGCTCTATTTTCTTTGCACTATTATAAAACTAAAAAGATGTTCTAAGACTTTTTAAGGTCTTGGGTAAGTAGTGCAATAGAAAATGAAAGCTAATAAAAAAATTCATTCAAATAAAAGAAAATATTTTGAAAATTTGAATGGTTGTTAAAATTATTCAGAGAGCCCAAACTCTAATACCAATTATAGAACCGGATTGTACAATAGAGGGGGTGAATATTGCTCGTTTAAAACTTATTCTTTTATGAAAACCAAACACAGATACACAACGGAAAATATAAAATAAAAAGCAAATTAGTTAGTTACTTGGTTCATAGTCCAGTGACTGCTACTCCAAGACCCACAATCCTTTATACTATTTTTGATTGGACAATCCACTAATGCTCTCTTCTTCAAAACTTTTGAAGAAGGAGACAACCTCTTACAAAAGATGAGGAAGACAGTAATAAGCTATTATCCCCTTTAATGTAAATGCTAGTAATAAAATTACCAACAACTAAGAAATGGAACTTCGTAGTATGTTGTCGGAGAGCCTCTCGGTGTGTCAATAGCAGCACTTGAACGAACATAATAGCAAGAGAGAAAAATAGATCATTAAAAATTAAATTTGAGCCTCGGATCCTGAGGCTTCTTTTATAGCCTTCATCCGATCGACTGAACCTTGTTTGGTTGATTAATCCTTTCAGTCGACTGAACCTCCTATCAGGCGATTGGATCATGAACTTTACTTGCTTGCTCCGATCCGATCAGATCAATCTCACGAAATTTATTTTTTGGTTGATTGATCTTCTTGATCAGTCCATTAAACACTTAAGTTTCATTTTGTTGACTGCTTTGATCATATCCGATCTGCACTTTCCAAATATATTTAGTCAGTTGATCATTCTGATCAATGAACCTCTATTTTCTTCTTTGCTAGATCCGGATTTGATTTGTGTCTATCCACTTTTATTGATCGACTGAACCCTTTGGTATGATCGGTCGATCGAAAGGGTTTAGTCGACTGAACCCTTCGGTCATAAAGGACTTTATTTTTCTGTATAATAAAGTTAGCACAATAGAAATAACAATAAACATGTAAAATAGAGTTAGAAATATATATGAATGCATGCTTTAATTTGATAGTTAATGTAGGTGCAGTGTGAGCTTTTTGTGGATCGCTAGAGGAGAGGAGTGAAAATCGACCTGTAAAATTAACCTCTTTCTCTTGCTAATATTTTAAGCAAGGACACACTAATTATAATATAAATAGCATGAAATAAAATACGAGACACAGAATTTACTTGATTACAACCCTCAAGTTGTTAGTATAAGATTATGAAAGCTCTAATTAAAGTCACCTCATCAGAATTGATTCGGAGGTGGAGAAGCCTCGTACAATGGTTGAGCGTAGACTTTAAATGAATTGAATGAAATAGATAATTCAAGTGTGTATATTCTACATCAAGCTTTAGTCTATTTCTAGCCTTCACCTTGATCTAACCGTTGTGTTGATGTGGCACTTTCGGGCATCTGGAAGACTTCCAGGCACTTGGATTCATTGATTCCAATCTGATATGTCAACGGTCCGTGATAGGCTCTCATAAAAGTATGATTGTCGTTAAGTAATAAAAAGTTATCGAATCCACATGAACCATGAAATTAATTACTAGACTAGCACAAAAAGAGTTGTAAACAAAATAGTTTTGGTGTTGGAGCGAGAAAGAAGGAGAACTGAAGGACCTAATCCTCGAATGAAAGGGAATCAACTATATGGCAAGTATGGTAAACGATCCTAGGATTTCGAAGTCCTTGAGAGTTATGGCTGATAGTATCATGGATGTTTTGTTATTGCTCAATGTTTATATCAATGTAGGGATTCTAACCAAGATATCCAATTAGACCTTATCAGACTTCATCAAAATTAAATCATGAATCTCTAATGTTATGATCACTAGTTCGAGATGATACCTAGATAGTCCGGTTCTGTAGCTCTCCCGTTGTCACCGGACACTCCGACAATACTACTGGTATCCTACCCTCTGTCACCGAGTACCCAATTAAAGACTTTTTGCTAGTAATCAATAACCGTTAGTTATCCTTCATGAGAATTTGTTACAGCTTAAGAATCTTCTCATAAAGTTCGATTAAAAAGGTTCACCTCCTGTCATAAGGCACCTCGATCATACGATCCTAAGATTTCCTATAAATCGTAATTCACTCCCATCCATATGAAATCAAGTCTTCAAAATATCACCAAATACGCACAAAATATAATTCCATATAACAAAGTATAAGCATGTTATAGAAGATAGCAAATACAAATTCATCGAATACAATCATCCGTTACATCTCAATTTCTCCTACATCCTAGAATCAAAGAGATCTATTATATGATGCAGGAAATACAATTCAAGAAGGAAGAAGAAGAATTCATCAGTGTTCCAAAATCCAAGAAAGAAAAGGAAAAGGACTTATCAATATATGTGGTCTTTCTTGAATTGTGATCTCCTCGTCGGCGATGGATAGAAGCAGTGGAGTAGCCTCAAGAAGATGTATGTGATAGTGAATTCCCTTCGGAACGTGGTTACGACGCCTCCTTGTTGTCCTCTCACGGCTCCCTCCAAAAGGGTTCTAAAAAGTTATTTAAATAGGCTTTTGGTGCGACATGGCTGTGTTTCACGAAACGACACGGTCGTGTTTCATGGAACGACATGACCATGCCTGATAGGCACAGCCCAAAGAGGTTGTTGACCTGGAAGAGAGGCACGACCTAGTACACCTGTGGCTCTATTTCTGGGGCACGGTTATGCCTTGTAGGCATGGCCTAAAGATGTTATGGTTCTGTTTCTAGGGCACGATCGTGCCTGGTGGCATGGCCTAGAGAAGGAGCTCTTCTGAGAGCATGGCACGGTCGTGCCTTGTAGGCATGATCCAGTCTTGGCTTATGTTGTTCCTTTTTCATTCCGTCTTTTTCACACCTATTTCTATCCTGCAAATGCAAAAGTATGAGAGCAAACCTCTGAACTAGGAAATAGAGAAAATGTGCCTAGTGCATGAATAAAGGATGCGATAAATATAGAGTATCAACATAAAAATGCATAAAGATGTCCAATAAAAATAGTAAAAATATATGCATACTCTACACATATCAGTCCGCAATGAGTCTAGATGACTCCTCGCAATCCGAATGCCTGGAACCTCTCCGGGCACTTGGACTCCGCTGACATGGACTCCATCCTCATCCACTTCGGCATTGGCTCGTGCTGACGTGGATTGAATATTCAGGCATCTAGAATGTCGAGGTGCTCGAATTAGATCCGAGCAACTAGAATGGTCAAGTTCATGTTGATTATTTTCCTTCTTCGTTCTCTGTTCTACTTTGGTTGCCTTGTGTAGTCTTCCTCCTATCCTCTCGTCCCTCGGATGCACCGAGCCCTTTCAGCTCGCTTTCCTTCTTACTCCACCGGAGTACTCTTCTGTAGCTCCTCGTACCTCAAATGCACTGAACCCGTCGACTCCTTTCCCGTGATATCCTTCTTGCTTGCTTGTGTCTTCTGCCAAGGTTCGCCATCTGGATATTACATGTGATCTCCTAGTCCTTGTATGCTTAGACACACGTGTTAAAATACCATAGGATCTAATTTCAGACTTATTTGACTACACATCAAAACTCCACTGGGTTACTAATAGTTAAGATTATCTGATCTCGATTTAGAAACCTCCTTTAGTTCTTCAGTCGAATCAACACCTAATGTTGTCCCAACTAGGACACATCCTTATTGCCTTCGAGAATGAAAGACCTCTACATGACTTACCTTACTTACTCGCTAAATATCTGATACTCTAGATCTGTTTGAACTTTCTTTGTTTAGTGTTTGATCGACTTGATACACTAAGATTTTCTTGTAAAATCAAATTAACACAATAGATAATGCAAAACATATTAGCAACATTGTACTTTGATTTACCAAATTTGCTAGTCCGATAGACCATACATGGTTGATCAAAAATCTTATTTTGGTCACTTGAACCTACTGATCTCACTTGCTTGGAGTTTACTCTTCCAAGACATATTGCTACCTAAGGTTCACACCCTCAAGATTTTCTTTTTGTTTGGAGTTCACTCCTTCAAAACTTTTCACTACTTAATGTTTACTCCCTTAGGATTTTTTCTTTTGACTGGAGTTTACTCCTCTAAGATTTCTTACTATTTAAGGTTCACTCCCTTCAAGTAGATCAAGAGTGATTAGATGTTTGGTAAGAAAAAACTTTGACTTTATCCTTTGTCAGTTATTTGATAAACCTTGACCTGATTGAACTTTACCTTTGCTAGTTATTCGGTTAACCTTGACTTGACTAGACGTTTTGCTTGACTGAGTCAACATTTATCAGATTCCATTAAACATATTATTAAACAAACATCAAATCTTAAAGATCGATTGCACTATCACTATGATCTCTCAGCCACCTTATGCAACCTTTTCCAACCTCTTCAGACTTTGAGTCACTGAGCCTTCAACTTAGTCATGCCAAGTCATTGCTGTAGGGTCTAAAGAATGTCCATATCTCCACAATGACATGATATTGTCCACTTTGGGCCTAAGCCCTCATGGTTTTGCTCTTGGGCTCTCCCCAAAAGGTCTCATGCCAATGGAGATACTTTCCATCCTTTTAACCCCATGATCTTTTCCATGTGCTTTAGATGTGGGACTATGTTTGCACCCTTGCAACCCAACAATCCCCCCCTCAAACAAAGGACCACAGGCCCCCCTGAATCCTCGACCCACCAGGACTTTTTTCACCTAGCCGCAACTAGGCTTTTGCCCCTCGGTCCACCCGACCTACTAGGACTTTCACCTGGTGTCTGGTCCTCTTGATTCAGACACGGGAGCACCCACTTCCTTTGTTTTTAAGGTTCAAAGCACATGGTTAGATCTGGATCATGGCTCATCCGGCGGTTAGTCCGGTGAAGAGCGGTCTCGCTCTGATACCAATTGTAGGGTCTAAAGAATGTCCATATCTCCACAATGACATGATATTGTCCACTTTGGGCCTAAGCCTTCATGGTTTTGCTCTTGGGCTCTCCCCAAAAGGCCTCATGCCAATGGAGAAACTTTCCATCCTTTTAACCCCATGATCTTTTCCATGTGCTTTAGATGTGGGACTATGTTTGCACCCTTGCAACCCAACAATTGCTCTAGAGACGTTCTAACCGTCACCATAGTACTTCTTGTTCTATGATCCTTCCTTGGATGTCCCATACCATCATTCTATGATTTCTATAGACTTTCAAGCCACTAAGCATATTGTCTATGCCAAGTCCTCGTCAATGTCATCATTTGATATCATTGAACATGAGTTCTCCAAACTTTGCACATTCTTTCAAGTCCCTGCACACTCAAATATACATATCAAATACAATAATAAAGACCTAAATAAATCCCTTGTATAAACATCAAAATTCAAGGCAATTTAGATTGCTTTGGGTATGATTGCACTAATAGAGAGCTAATTTGTAAACTTTCTTAAGGTTGAGACTGTGAGAGGCTCGCTGTATCACTTTTCGTGGAGGAGCAATTGATAGGGGATTGATCAAAAGTGACTCACCTAATGAGTCGTAGGCGATGGAATGTGAACATTATCTTTATTATATTTTTGTTGCAAAATTTACTTGACATAATTAACAAACTTCCACGTGGCACACAGGTCATAACTATAGTTTGATTTGTCATTGCGTTTTATAATTCTTTTTTAAGGATTCAAGTATCTACCTCTCCTCTGACTATATTAAATCACACTTGAACTTTTTTTTATGCAACGGTTTTATAAACCATGCATGGACTTGAATCTCAAGGAAGATATTCATGGTAAGACATTACAGAGAGATCTATGGTGTGACATTGTCTATTTAATCAGTGTAGCGTCAAATATTTTTGGCCAAGGTATTTGAGTACCTTTATGTATTATAAAATGCAAACAGTAATGTATCATGTTGTCTATACAATCAGTGTACTGTCAAATATTTTTCATCCATCTCCAAAATAAATTTGAATAACACTTATATTATTGAATATCGATGGTCAAATCTTCACAACCCATTGCTAATTGAAATTGGTCATGCTTCATCGGGTATTCAACCATGACTTACAAGGGAATCCATATTTTTTCCAATTCAAGTACTTATGATCCAATCCATACTTTTTCCAATTCAAGTATTCAATCATGGCCGATCTATATGTGTTCTATATTTTTTCCATCGTAGAATATAAATCTTACATCAGTTGAAATTCGACCTATGATATTTTGAAACTCCTTCCTATATCTTTACCATCACATCGTATCCAGTGCAACAACCCGAGCAACGCTAATGCCTCACAATGATGGTCTATGACAGTCTTGATTTTAAATTCATCAAATTATCTAATAATATTTAAATATATAATGTCTCATTGTAAATCTCTTCTTTAAAATTCTAAAATTTCAAGTATGATATTGTTAATATTTTTACTATATATCATATAAAATATTTACTTTTTATAAGTGTTTGATGAATTTATACTCCGATAAGCAATGTGTTAAGAAGATGTCCTATAATTCTGAGAATATATATGATATTTGTAGTTTTTTTTTGATAATAAATGTTTCAGATGAGTATTCAATTAAAATTGAATTGAATTAAAATTAAATTAATTAAAATTGAATAAATTAAAATCTTTTAAAATAATTGAACCAATTAAATTTTTTAATAAAAATTAAACAATTGAATTGATAAAATATTAATTAATTTAATCAAAAATTAAATTAATTAAAATTTTTAAATATTATAAAAAAATTTATTGATTAATTATGAATTTATAAATTTATTTATTTATTAATTTTTAATTTTGATTATTAATTTAATAAGAGATTTTAAAATAAAATCAAAATCTAATCGAATTAATTGATATAATTATTTTAAAATTTAAAATTCTATAATAATTAAATTAAAATTTTAAAATTGATCCATTTATTCAATTTAATTAATTTTTTAATAGTTTATTTTAAATAGAAAATATCTTTGATATTATATTGCTTTCACAAATTTAATAATACTTTTATTTATTTAAAAGAATACATTTAATAATTTTATAAAAAATTTAAATAAAATGACCAAAGGGACGGTCGGTTAGCAAAATAAACATATTTTAAGTGTGCATTTTAAGCTAAAATAAATATATTTTAGAGTAGTTAATTTTGCTAGTGGTAGTTTAGGCGTGCGGCGAATGTGTGGTTTGGAATTCAGAAACCCGCAGGAATTGCCTCGCTCCGAACGACTGCGATAGTGCAGTTCCTACCAGGAACCTAGCGGCTGGCGGTGGCGGGTGACGAGAGCAAAACGCCGTCTTTCTGATGTTTCGTGCCCTAACTACCCGCCGATTTGTGGCCGCCCGCCTCTTTTCCTCCTCTCGAACTTCCTCCGGCGGCATCTGCTTCGCTGCTTCTTCGTCTGCCGATGCTGTCGCCATTGGTGCCGAGACGGGTCTTTATGGCTTCGATGTACTCAAGACCGCCAAAGGCTTCCGCAGATTCGTCGACGAGGCTATCAGTCGGTAAGAGGAATCCAGATACTCGAAAAACAAAATACTCGTTCCCAGTATTTTTCCTAAACTTTTAACACCTTGGCTTTAGATCCGGAGACCTCGTCTCCTACATCTCTCAGTTGCCACCCTCGATGGAGGTTATCCGGGCAATGGACGAAATCTCTGATACTGTAAATCTCTCTCATTTCTTATTTATTTGTTTGTGTTTTCGTTTCTCCTATCTCAGAAGGCTTCGTATGTTCCTTTGATCTATCATAGGTCTGCTCGGTTATTGATTCCGCAGAACTGTGTCGGAACACCCATCCTGACAGGTAGTCGAACAGTTTCTTTTGTTTTCATCCTTTTTAAAGATAATTCTTTCTGGTTCATTGATATTGACTTACATTTGTACAACTGTGCTTCTTAGGGAATATGTGGAGGAAGCAAACAAGGCATCAATGAGAATAAATGAATATCTCCATGTGAGTCTAAACTGTTATTTCCTTCATTGATCCATTTCTATTTAGATTTTGTGGTGAATTGAAATGTGGTTTATACCTCTGTGCAATCAATTTATCATTTGTTTAAAATGCACTCTATGTGGCCAGATATGTGTATGCTGTTGCACCTTATCAGGTGTAAACCCTTGAGTGGTAGATATTTTCTACCAGAGTGTAATATGAACACCTACAACATCCAACTATAACTCATACATAAGGATCTGAAAGATGACATTGTCACAAAATACCATATATTACATGCTGGATCATTAATCACAAACACAAACTGCTAAACCACAGGATCTGAAGATTGCCCATCACAACATCAATGATCACTAACCACAAATCCATCACAGACAAATTATATCTTTGAATTCCTTATAAAACATGACATGCTGCAATACAAGTCTCATCATTCACATCCATAGATAAAAAATTACAAGATTGTGATAATCCCAACTATGCTAACAATGTTAGAGTGATTACTTGACATCGACCAATGTTAACTCCTTCTAGCTAGAACAACTACTGAACAATGTGCCTGTATTTGAGGCAAAGAAAAAGGAAAGTCAACACAAATGCTACCTATGATTAATCAATATGGTAGGGGAAAGATATGCCAAATGTCTAATGCTCATGCACCATTAACTATATATATGCCATAAAATTCATAACCATGCGTATTATGCACCCTAAATGTAGAGTTTGATCAATAATGCTTTGTTTACTCTTTACTTTGAAGTGTGGATTGAAGAAGGAAAGGAATCCAAGGTGGAGAAAAATCCCAAGGGAAAAGGAAATGAAACAGGAAAAGAAGAAAAATAACAAGGAAAGGGAAAAACAAGAATGGCGGACTCCGACAAGTTCGTGGTCGCCTTGTGTAACCTCACGGTTGTGAGCGAGGTAGCCTGCGACGCAAGTGAGGCTGCCCATGGCAGCGAGCTGCCTCTCTTGTGGCCATGAACAACCTTGTGGTGCCGTGGGAGAGATTTGAGTGAGGCACGAGCTTGACGAGGAAGGGAAGGAAAGTTCATTTTGCCGAATTATGGGTGGACGAAAAATTGCTCAAAAAATGATCCAGAGGAATGAGGAAAGGATATGCAATTTATCCTTTCTCTTGTCCGCACCTCCTAGTAAAGTGGGCATAAAAGTAATAGTACTATGGAAAAAATGATGCACCTTGATAATCCAACAGTTCCAATGCAACCTTAAACATGGTTAACTGAAATTATTAAATAAACTATCACAAATGATAGATTGGAAATCCAACTATCTTGAGAGGTAGCGAATAGATGGGTAACCACACCTAGCCTTCTATCATTTGTTGTCCTCAATTTTCCTCGATGCAAAATGAAATATAATCAATGTGATAAATAATGAACAAGTCAATATCAATTCAAGATGAAGCCTTCTCACATCTAACGGAACATCCTTATCTTTAGTTTAGTACATTCCCAACTTTAACATGCAACCTAATAAGATGGATTATGTCATCGAGCAAGTATTATGTGGATACACTAATACTCATGAGCTCACCCTCCTATATGCAAATCTTACACCTCATCTACGTATCAATGTCAATGCTACACAAATGGATACATAAAAGAATATAGCTGAAATAAGAATGGAAAAAATAAAAAGCAAGACCATGAAACTAGGTATTGGTATTGTAATACTGAATCAAGAAACAATTAATAAATCTTCATTTCATCATCTTATACCACATAACTTCCATCAGGACCGCCCTCATTGATCGACACCAAAGTATGCATTCTCATTCCCACCCTAGATTAGCCCTCATCTCACTCTCGACCATCAATCTTGTTTAGCAACCTCTTCTAATCTTTCACACTTCATCTTATATCATCAATCATTCACAACATCATTGGCCTAGGCAACAATCTTATCTCCCCCTTAACACTAAGCACAAAATTGCCAATTCGAGGTTTGCGTTGTCTATCCTAGCACACAAGTACTCTTTTGTTTCTTATTGTTGCATTTCTATCTCTCTAATTCTATTTAGTGGGATAAGACTTGGTCGTTGTTGTTTTTGTTGCATTTCTATCACTCCTATAGTAACTACAAATTACACTGGTAGAAGATAGATTGTTTCGATAAAAAGAGAATTGTTGAAACTTGATACTATTCGGTATAGGTAATGTCCTGTGTCGTTGTGTTAATCATGTCAATAAGTATTGTGTCATGCCAACACTTGATACCTTTTGACATGCTAGAATACATATCTTGACATGCGATCATATAATGTTGTTATTTCTTTTAGCTTGTGTTCATATAAGATATTGTTAAAATTGTATTATTCCAAATGCAATAGAGTTTGAACTTGAGTATATATTGTTTTATTTCCTTTTTCTTATTCGTCTTCCTCCTTTTACTTCTAAATTAAATTATATATTAGAACGTTAAGACAATATTGAAACTATATAGTTCTAGCAAAGATCAAAACTTTGGCATGACTTGAGAATTTGAAGCTTGCAAACAGTTACAACAATAATAACAATCAAACTTTTATCCCATTAAGTGGGGTCGACTATATCGATTCTTCTATAGTATTTGGCTCAATCCTCTATTATATCTTCATCTATATTTAAATAAAATTTATCCTATTTATCATTGCTAACCAAGTATTCTTTGGTCTCTTTTTTTTGATTAATGTGCATATATCATGATCTCATATAACCTAACTATGACATTTATTAGTTTCTTAAGTACAAATTCATACCATCTTAAACATACCTCTCAAAATTTTCCTTTAGTAGGCACAATTTCGAAATTTTCTCTAATATTCTCATTTCTTATCTATTTATTCTTGCATGCTAATACATCCACTTTAATATTTTCATCTCTGCGACTCTCATCTTCTATTCATATACTCGCTTTATAGCCTAATGTCCAACACCATATAACATAGCAAGTTTAATTGTCATTTTGTAAAACTTCCATTGCTTCATAGCCTAATGTCCAATACCATATAACATAGCAAGTTTAATTGTCATTTTGTAAAACTTCCATTTAAGTTTTAGAGTATATTTTGTATTAACTCAAGCCTAAAACTTTTAATTTTCGATGTCTCCTGTCTAGATTCGAACTTAGCATTTACTAATTTATGTGTCTTATCGATTAAAACAATGTTACTTGCAAATAAGATGCACCATGATAATGTGCCTTAAATGTGTGGAGTGAGTTTATTTATAAATAGTGCAAAAAGATATGCACTTGGAGTTGATCATTGATGTAACCCTGTTTTATAGAAATTATTTTAGTTAATCCACCTGTAGTTTTTACTCTTGTTGTTATATACTCAAACATATTTTTAATTGTTTCAATATACGCTACGCTAAACCCGTCTTTTCAAGAATTCTCTACATAATTTCTATTGAAAGTCTATCATAATTTTTTTTCTAGGTCAATGAATACAATGGGCAATTCTTGCTTTTTTTTTTCAATATTTTTTAATCACTTGTTTCAGAAGATGTATAACATCTATCGTTGACCTTTTAGGTCAGAATTCAAATTGATTTTCAGTATCTTGTTCTCTTTATTTTTTTTTTCTATCAATGTTTTTCAAATTTTCATAACATGACTCATTACCTTAATGCCCCTATAATTCACATAATTTTGTAAATCTCCTTTGTTTTTATACGGGTGACTAAAGTAATTACCTTTCACTTTCTTCATTTTTGAATAACTTCGTAAGCGATTCAATATCCTACACCTCCATTGGAAATTTGGAATATTATCCGATCCAATTGATTTTCCATTTTTAATCCCATTTAATGTGGGATTGGAAAGTGTGTTAGCGGGGGGGGGGGGGGGGGGGGGTGAATAGTGCAAGGGGTTTTACTTTGTTCATACCTCCTAGGGTGCTATTTTAAGGTCTGTGTACTTGGTATGAATTCACTATCTTTTTCTCCTTTTCGGATGCTTTCCGGAGGCTGATAAACTTCTTACAAGAGTTATAAATACAATCACAAAATAGATAAACTGAAGCACATAAAATATAATATAGACAAATCTGTCTGAAAATCCTGAATGCCTTGCACTCCTCTTGGTGATTTCCCGAGCACAAAACTTGAGGCCTTTTTCGAGTATAGGACAGAGAGATTGGATATAAATTTGATGATTTGAGCCTTAAGCCTTCATCTCTCTTTTATAGAGTTGGATGTGCTTTTTTTCGGTCGGCTTAAAAATCATATTCGGTTGATCGAACCTTCGTCAAACTTGATCCAAAGACCGAGCCTCATGATCTGGAGACCAAGCCTCACAATCTTGTTGTTATCAGGTTTTTCGATTGAATGAAACTTTTTCAGTCAACTGAACCAGATCCAATTGTCGAGACTTAACCCTAGTCACTTGGACCTATCCGATCTATTGGATCAATTTTTGACCGACTAGACTGACCATTTGATCGACCAGATCGATTCAGGTTGTTGCTTCTAGTTTTAGTTTCCTACAAGACAAGCATACGAATACAAAGAAAAAGCCTAATCCTTTAATCTACCCGACCTACTAGGCTTACTTGGTTCTTGATTGACCATCTCACCCTTATCCATAGTTACTTACCCTAGTCAACAGTTTCATCTCATCTTCACGACCACTCCATTTACTGCAACCTTGGCCAAGAAACATCAACCCTTGACACCAATTATGAATGCCAAACCTTAATAGTTTAACACCATCTCTCAACATTGCACCATATGACTGCTTGCATGACCACCCAATTAAAAAATCGTAGGATCACATGACCACTTAATCATTCTCTATCAAGCTACACGATGCTTCAATTATGTTCTTCACATCCTCCCATTATATTTTCTGTTAAAGTTCTGTAAGTTTCTTGGTTATATTCATAGGTATAACCTCATTAATTTGTTCTAGTTTTCCTAAATTCTTATTTTTCTGAATGACAATTTAATGCTTTGATTTTATTTCCATTTTTCTTCCTTCTACAACAATTGACCAACTGTGAGTTCCAACAACTCCACTTCTCGACAGAACCATATTTTCATATCTACTTATATTAGTCAATTAATTTTAAATGCAGCTTTCCCCAGCATTCACAAATTAAGTCTTTATCTATTTCTTGAGCCTTTTGTCTTAACCATTTTATTTCTTGTGAGAACATTATGTTTTTTTCTTTTAATCCTCATATTTACCAAATCTAATCATTTTCCTAAGAGTTTTCTTATATTTGAAGTTCCTAAACAATGTTCAGTCTATCTAACATAGTAGCTTTAACTATAATTATTTTGCCATCATATTAGATCTGTCATTGCAAGAATCTTTTTACAAGTTTTTTCTTTTTGCCCTTCTGTAATGTGCCTGCTATTGCTTGTAGTTCCTAAATACAAATAATAGTTTGTACACTGCAATAGTGAAAGTTGAGCATGGAGGTGCTCTACATACGGAAGAAGCTCAAAGGGCAGCGCATGCCTTGCGTGTTGACTTTGAAAATGGTGGCATTCATCTTTCTGACGGTAACTAATCTTTGACTGATAACTTTTTCTTGCTATCTATTTCTCTATTTTGCTTGCTTATGATCTTATGTTTCATTTGTTGTAGAGAAACTGCGACGAATCAATCAATTGAAAATAGAGATAGCTAAGTTGGGTAAAGAGTATGCATCATTCACTTGTTTTCTCCAATTAATATTATTTTGTCAAAGATTTCTACAATTCTATAGTTGTTCCTGGAGCTTGATTTATGTGTCTTATGCACAAATCTTTGTCTCACATAAGATAAAAAGTAGATGTTTGAACTTTGAAGCAGGTAAGCTAGTCGTAGATGAGGAGACCAACACAGATTCTTAGATGAACCCACAGCAAACTTCAAGAATGTGTACCCTACATGGATTCTTAGATGAACACACATTGAAGTTCAAGAATGTGCTGCTATAGTGAAACTGAGTCAAACTTGCCTGCTTATCATCTGGATTCCTGGCATATAAGTGATGTCATCATTTATATATGTGTATGTGCATGAAGCCATGTGCTGGAAAATAGTACAGCATGAGCAGATGCCCTAACAATGCCCCTAAGTTTTATAAAAAGTGAAGATAAGGCCTCTTTATACAATGACCCTGTTACGGTTCAATATTCAGTTCCCATTTAGCTCTCAGACCATTTTTTGGCAGTTGAACATGGTTCTAAAGGTAAAATTTGAACTGTGTTTTTATGGAATCTTAATAGGCATATTTAAGAGAGAAGGCCTTACTAGGGCCTTTAAAGCAATAAGGACCTTTTTAGGGCAATCACCCCTGAAACATCAAATCATAAATGTCAATTATTTTGCCCCCCAATTATTTTTGTCAATTTAACACTGATCCTTGGTTCATTGGACTTGATATTTCTGGCTTTTAATTATTCTGATATATTCCTTTTATAAGAATTAACATTGGCCAATAATCATTAACATTATACAGGAGAAAGGGGAATCATGAGGAATGGAGTGTATATCCTGTTAAATCTAAGATATAACTTAGTAGCTATGGATTTTGAGTTGGACATTTTCTTCACTGAGTCAAATGAGTTCTAAATCATCCTCTTCTCTATATCTCGTGTCTCCATGCCTAGCACCTTCTTGCAATAGTGCTAATCTAGCACGGATAAAATTATAACAGATTTAGGAGTTTTGCCCTCTTGTACTAGCTTGAACCTTGGTTGGGCATGCTGGCTGCCAGGGGGGGGGGGGGGGGGGGGGGGGGGGGGGGGGGGGGGGTTGAGGACTGAGTTAGGAAGAATTTGGGTGTGGGTTATACTCAAGAGTTGGGACAAACTGCAAGGAGCTTGGTCAAAGTGAGTTGAGATTGGCCGACGTGCAAACGACACAGTCAAAGTGAATCAGAATGGCATTGATTTAGGTATCTTAAGAATTGCGATGAGGTGGGGATAAGTTTTATGGGGTTGGTTACACAGGGTGGAGAGGACTTAGAAGGCTGCAAGTATAGACTGAAGATGCGATGGTGATAGGCTGTTGCCAAGAAATCGACCAGAGCAGTGTTATTGTATCTCAGTCTAAAGAAGGGCTCTTGCCTGCTTTTATAGGCCTTAAAGTGAGCACCCACCTATTCGCAAGGTTCTATGTGATGTCTCCCTGGTGCTTTAGTTCTCCCTGGTAGCTTTAGTTTTCACATGTTAATTAATTTGATCTGATACATGAGAATTCCCATTGGTTAAATTCGAAGCACACATGAATCAAACTCTGTTCACATTGTTGATCTCAAAGCACATGTATCAATCATATGGTGATTATTAGAACTAGTGGGTAAAATTGCCCACACCATTTTCCATTATCTTAGGTTCTCAAAGGCCTATAGGCACAATGGTTTTTTGAGATTTATTAATTTGCTAGCCATTATTCTTCCTTTGATCTCTGCACTAATAGAACGATGACTACTAAACAAAAGGCTAACTTTTTACTGGTTTTGAACCAATCGGCTGTGGTTTCTCTATGAAAAGTGGTAATAACTCTAATACCATGTGGAGGCAGTATGTAAAATTCAAGGAAAAGTAAGAGCGCTAATTCTACTTGGTATATGTTCTATTAGTTTTTGCTTGTGACTAAGTTCTTCTGATTAGTTACCTTGAAACTGAAGTTTCTGCATTTCATTATTCAGAGGATCATCACTTGCAATATAGTTTCATGCTGATGCTGAATCAGTTGTGCTCTTCATTTTTGTGCATTTGGAAAAAATTGTCTACTTTTTTTTCACTTTCACATTTTGTTCCAACTTGTTGCTAGAATAATATCTCGTATATATGTTCTTTTCAGGTTCAATGAAAACATTATACTTGATCCAGGTTCTGTTGACATATTTCCAGCTTCACGCCTACCCAAAAATATTCAACATCTTTGTAGAACCATATATAGGCCAGTTCCTGCTTCAGATGGATCTTCAAAATCAGGGATTACAAGAAAAGAGAAGGGCTATAGAATCACTACAGACTCCAGTACTTTATCCTCAATTTTGAAATGGGTTTCAGATGCTGAGGTATCTTCCCGTTTGGACTTGAATCAATAAATTCTTGTTTTTCTTGTGGACGACCTCATATTGTTCCATTCTTTCTTCAAGGTCCACATATTCCTTGTGGTTCACTATTTGATCTATGCTTAGGACTAATTCAATAGTTGTTTCTCACACTATCTATTTTTCAAGTCAATTTGTCTATCTTTAGTGCTTATGGTTTTTGTTTGCTTGTGGTTGATGAACCACTTCATTGTCATTACATGTTGTGGGGCCGTTGATGGATCACTCTGTGAGTATTCGCTAGAGCCTTCTCTAGCATTGCCGAAGACTATATCTGTTGTTTTACACACTTGTGTTTTGAAGAATTGGTTATTGGTGTAGCAAAAGGCTTTGATACCACTTGCTATGGGCCTGACACCCATATGTGTCCTCATGTGGTGGATGTGTCCATTATTCATAACTTTTAAGATCTTTTAAAAATAACTTAATTATAAAAAAATCTAAATATGACCAAATTTGGTATATAGTATTAGTGAATATTTTTTTGTGTTCTAACTTTTGTCTTGAGGAGACTGAGAGATTACGTTAGCAAACAATAAGAACTAAACATGCAAGTTTGATTGAATATCTAATTTCTTGTCTTCCTTTGTGTTCTCTTAGCTTTGAGTCAAATGTCAACAAATAACTAGGATTTGACACCTCATTTTGATTGGATGAAAATTTATTTTTATTAAAAAAATTTATGTATTTAATTTACATTATAATTGCAATAGGCGTGAACTCATCATATAAAATTATTTTTTCTAAAAAATGTTTATTTTGAAATTTGAATGCTATTTTATTGAAAACATCTTGAACCCCAAATTTTCAAATTTAATTGAGTTGAATTCAAATTGAGTTTCATATATTTAATTTTTAGAAATTTAAATATAATATTTTACATCTAAAATTTTAAATTATTTTATTTTTTGTCCACATAAAATGTTGTTGAGTTTCATATATTTTATTGAAAACATCTTAAACTTCAAATTTAATTTAGTCGAGTTCAAATCAAGTTTCATATATTTATTTTAAAAAATTTAAACATAATATTTTACATCCTAAAATTAGAAACCTTTTAAATCTTTTTAATTTTTGTCCACCTGAGAATTATAGTTATGTTGAAGAAACAATATTATTTCATTGCATCCAAAAGAGATTTTTTATTTAGATTTATCAAATAAATTATTAAAAAAGTGATATTTGATGGTCTATTAAATGCTCAAATACAATTTAAACAATTACATAATCTAATAAAAATATCAATTCATTTCAAACAAAACTACATCATCAACACTGAAAACTTCTTGGGCTTAGGCCTTCAAATCTGAAATTGCTCTAATTTTGTAGAATTTAAAAGTAAAACACGCAAGGATTAGAAAAAATCTCATTTTTTTTCAATGTTTTCTGTAAACATTGAATAAACTATGCATAAAACAAAAGAAATATAACTAAAGCTAAAAATTAAATTAAAGGTTACAAACTTTTTTGATTCTAAAAACCGAGAGTATTAAATTACTCAACAAATAAATAAAATAACAAATATATATTAACAATATAATTAATTACTGGGTAAATAATTAATTAAATTTATGTAGATTAACTGAAATTCATTACGTTATTACTAGTAATCAATTAAATAAGTATCAAAATTATATTGGGATGACATGACGTGAAGATTTTAAACCTTGATTCCAAAGGACAGTTTTTTCACTTCCGCCACTTATGGTTTTGCGAGATAATAATTTTAGCTATTTTTGCCCAATTCTGATTTTGTTTTTGGTTACTGTACTCCATATTTGATTCCAAATGACAATTTTTTTCACATTTTATCTTTCTGTGAGATAATGTTTTATTTGTTTTTGGCCAATTTTAATTTTGCCAACTTGAACTAGTTGGTATGGTTGTTATTGAGTGAAACAATATACTGATTCCAATCTGTTGCGACTTTTTAACCTGTGATTGCCAATTGATGAAAATTTTCAGTGACATTCAAGAGTCTCCATTTGGCTTAGCTTGTGAATTTATGTTGATTTTGCATATCGGGACATAAGTAACTAAGCTTTATCTAAATTGTTTACAAATAAGCAAGCATACATGATGGTCCTCTAATGATTCTATATTTTTTGTTGTTTAGCTCTAGGTAATCTGGGATTACTTTAATTTGAATAATGTTTAACTGTGAAGATCCTTGTTCATATCTTTGCTTTGTCCCCTTCATTTAGTTTCTCATGCACAGTTTCCTTTGATGATGATGCTCTTTCCAACATTAATTTTTAACTGAGTTCCTTCAAATAATCTCCACATTCTTATAATAAGAGCTACTGAATAATGAATATCCTTCTAGGCCAGTGAAATAACTCATTTTCTCAAACTATTCAGGTAAGAAAACAATCATACGTGAAGGGAAATTCCATGCCACATGCAAATCTTGATGTTCTCAATAAACTTATAAGTGCTCGTCATGAACTTGCACAGGTACTTCTATTTTGGTGTTTCTAATTATTGCAATTCTTTGCTACTATAGCCAAATAATTTAACTAGATTTCATTGCTAATCATTTAGACCTTAACGATTAGTAGTATTCTTTTGGCAATCAATATGGTAACAAATTCTTGTATACTATTTGTTGTTACCTTTGTTGATATCATTATGAGAAATTGTTTAATGTTCATCTTTATTGGTTGAAAGGTCACAATTGCAGCAAAGCCACTGTTTGTTTTTCACTAGAGAAAATATGTATTTCAATTCAAAGAGCAAGGCTAATTTTTGCCTTCAGTTTCCAGAAAAAGCTAAAACTCTTGCAAGTCATAATGACCTTGATCCAAATTCAACCCTGTCAACGATTGGCAAAAAAACACTGAGAATTCATTATTTGCTCACACTTCTCTGCCTAATTCTCAGGGACATTTAACAATGCCAAACAATACACTCGAGGACCAAACAATACACTTGAGGACGAACATTTCCACCAAAATATCCTTCAATTTTCTAAGGAACAATTCTTTAGCATATAAACTACCAATATCTACCTATTTATTCTTCTGGCTTTCCACGGCACAGAATTTCACTAAGAAATGAATCATCACCAGATGATTATAGTGATTTCCCTAAAGGTTAAAATTCTCCAGAATACTTTTGTAATAATGTAGCCCAAAGAAATTTTTGATATAAAATATGATTTTCTTATTCATGTAAACTTCGTTACTGGGTTGTTAGATGATCTCCTTGTTTCCTTATTTTGGGAAAATTCCCCAATCTATTATTCTACTTGTTAGCTCAGTCTATCTTGTTCTATCTTTTCCTTTGGTGCTTGATCTTTGTTATTCTAACTTCCTAATGGTTCATTTAGATAATGGAATTCAAATCTTATGCTGACTTTGCAATTCGTCCTAACATGGCTGGGTCACCTGATGTTGCTATGTCATTTTTGCTTGATTTGAGCAAACATGTGAGATGCAAAGCTGATGAGGTATGTTGATGACATAAGGAGTTCATTTTCTTTTAAATGCTGGCGATTAACCTGTACACCAAATTCTTAAGCCATTTTTAGAGGACCTTATGGAGCAAGCTAGGAACAAAGCTTCTTTTCTCCACCACATGCCACCCTCAAACTGATGGCCAAACTGAGGTGGTAAATAGGACTTTTTCTACTCTTCTTAGAGCAATTATTAAGAAGAACATTAAGTCTTGGGAAGAATGTTTATCTCATGTTGAATTTGCTTATAATAGGGCTGTCCATTTTACTACTCAATTTTCTCCTTTTGAGATTGTTTATGGGTTCAATCCGCTAACATCTCTTGATTTGCTTCCTTTACCTAACACTTCTTCTTTAGTTCACAAGGATGGCAAAGCAAAGGCATAATATGTGAAGAAGCTTCATGAGCAAGTTAAAGCTCAAATTGAGAAGAAAATGGAGCAATATGCGAATAGAGCCAATAAAGGGAGAAAAAGAGTTGTCCTTGAACCCGGTGATTGGGTGTGGGTTCATATGAGAAAGGAAAGGTTTCTTGCCCAAAGGAAATCAAAGCTTCAACCAAGAGGAGATGTGTCATTCCAAGTGTTGGATAGAATTAATGACAATACTTACAAAATTGACTTGCTCGGTAAGTATAGTGTTAGTGCAACATTTAATGTGGCTGATTTGCGTCCTTTTGATGTAGGTGATGAAGATCTAAATTCAAGGCCGAATTCGCCTAAAGAAGGAGGGAATGATGTGGACCAAGGAGGGGATACAAGCTTACAAGATAAAACCAAGGAGGAAGAGGCATTGAAGGGAATTGGAGGACCTATGACAAGATCCAAGACTAAGAGAATGAAGCAAGCTTTGGAAGGCTTAATAATGGAGCTCAAGGAAAAGGAGGATAAATGCACAATGGAGGCAACAACTAAATGGATCACATTCCTTCAACTTGAAAGTGAAATTGGGCTACCATGAAGACAAAACTTGGAGGCCCAAATCTACATGATCCAAGATGCATTCAAGGGCTACAAGTGTCCAATTTTCGTAGGTATTTTTGGAGGAATTTTTTAAAGTGACTTTTGATGTCTTTTGGTGGGTTTTAATGCTTTTTGGGGAGTTCCTAAGCTAGTATTAGGAAATTATTGGGAAATAATGTCATGCATGCATGCATGATAATGGTGCATAATTAGTGCTTAGTGGGTCTTAGTGGATATTAAAAGCTTAGTGGGAAGTGTGGTAGAGGTTAATGTTTCAACCTCCACTAAGTCTATATATAGGAGAACTCTTGTATGGCTAAGGCATGTTGAGTTTGAATGAAATCAGAGTTTTCTCTATTGTGAGAGCTTCCTTTGGTTCTTAGGCAAAGAACTAATCTTGATCTTATCAAGGCAACTTGTGGCGATCAAAACCCCCATGACTTATCACTCACCTTCTCATCTTTCTTGAGTGTGGCGTCAATATCCTTCCCTACATCTGAATATCAAGGCGATCCATTCCAAGGTGCTTATCAACAGGCATTCGATGCATGATGGGATTTAGATATCTAAGTATCTAAGCTAGATTTAGTTGAATTGAAGCCGTCTCAATTGACTTTAGTGCTTAGTCAAATTGAGAATCAATTTAATACAATATCTTTGAATAAAATGTTTCTGTTTAGACTCTAGTTGATTGGAATTGGATCAAATCAATTGAATGCTTGTGTGCAAAAAAGGGTGTAATTTTGTTGTAACCTAAGGCTCAAGCTAAATAACATCCAAAGGCTTATGATTTGAAGAGAAGATTGTCAGATTTTCTTTTATAATCTCTTTGAAATTCTTTTCTCTTTATCTACATGGTCAATTTATATTTATAGAAAAAAATAATTTATTTGAGGGTTTTTGAGATTTTATTAGTGGATTTTTGCATAAATGATGTATTTAATAGGCTACGGAATAAGAGCAGACTTTAAACCACATAGAATTTATTGAGATAGTATTGTCTAATTCTTTCTTATTTTTATTTACTTATATTGCATATACTCTATTTGTGGGTGCAATCATGCCCCAAACAATTCAATTTTGATATACTTGATAAATTTTAAAGTTAGACTTTAGTGTGTTACTAATAATGTGTGTCAGTGTATAGCTACAAGTTACTTGCATTTACATAATAAGTGCAATGGATGAAGTTTAAGCAAGTTGAGATTGATCGAATATTTAGTAGAAAAGGAAAATTCAACTAATGTTGGCAGATAGATGAAACTAAATGAGTCAAGGTCGACTAGAGATTTGAAAAACGAGTCCAACATGTGTTAATAAATTTTGAAGTCCGATAGAAGTTGATAAGTAAGGAAGACCTAAAGGTGAGGTTTCTTGACAGACGAGAAGTTTTAATAGGTTAAGGTTAGCCAAATACTTGACACATGAAAAGTCCCAAAGGTAAAAACTCTTGACATGAGAATTATTTGAGATATGATCGACCTATATTTGGGTGTTGGGTAGGTCTCTTACTTAGGTAAAGGGTTAACTTAAAAAAAAGTGTTTCAGATTGAAGTTAATATTTTAGTTGATTAATGTTTACATATAATTGAGTGATATGATATGGATTGTCGATAAAGAAGTTAACTAAGATTATGTTTTGGGTTGTGTCGATTGAATAACAATTCAGTTGATTGATGCTTGATTATTGCGTCAACAATCAACTGGCAAGATGTTATGAAGAAGGGTTTTGTTTCAAAATGAATCGACTAAACCTAAGATGGGTCGATTTATGATTGGTTAGTTGACTGAGCAATCAATTGAGGCTCTATTTTGAGCAAATAGGATGTTCTTATTTGTAAAAAATTTAATTTAAACAATTAATTAAAGTCAAGTTAGTAGAATGGTCTGAAATATTATACATTGAATAGGATCTTATACAGATGAGTTGATTGTTTTGGTAAAAAGTTGATTGAGAATAATTTGAGCTGACTAATAAGGTATTGTATGAGGATGGCGTGAGACTTAAGTCTGTAGGAAGAGCCTATCTAGCTAATGAAGAGTCAATTGATATGGACTTTTGAGTTTGCTAATGATAATATTCAATGAAGATTATTTCTGCACAAATACTAATTGATGAATCAATTGGCATTGATCGGTGAAATTTTAGAGAGCTATAAAAGAGGATGCAAGGGGAGCTCGAAGTCCAACAATTCTCACTACAATTCTAACACAACAAATTGCTCTTGCTCTTCCACTATCACTATTGTTTTTAATTTTTATTGTATTACTTTTATTTTCGAACTTAATGACTTTACCTTTAAGCTTCATAGTTTGTAAATTCTTTTACTATACTTAATTTTTATATCATTGTAAAAGTTTTTGTAACAAAGTTTCTTTGCTTTTGGAAGGTTTTAGAGAACAAGAAAGTTAATAGTTTTTAAGGGTTGACTCACCTTATGAGTTCATTGGTCGTGGAGTGGGAATTGTGAATTCCAAACTATATAAATCACCTAGTTCTTTTTTGTTAGAGCTTTCGTTCCCTACTATTGTGATGCAACTAGGTGTTTTGATGAGTTAGACAAAAAGTTTAAGTTAGGTTTACTGCATATCAAATATGTGAGCTAAGTTGCATTGGATTTACTAAGTATATAGGTTGCCTTGACACAACCAAGGTTGTTAACGACTCGATGACTCAAGGTTCCTAAGATTAGAGAAGGATGACATGAGTATCTAAGAGACTGCAAGATAAGTTTTGTAAGTTTAGAGAAGGATGGGATTGACATTTGAGGGACCATAGAACAAGGTCCATGAAGATCCAAGAAGGATGACCTGAGTATCCGAGGGATCACAAGATGAGCAACATCAAAGCATGACAAGCCGAGGAGGTAAATTACGTGAAGGATATAGCATGGGAAGAAGTTGAGGGTTTGTTCATCTGAAGGATGTGAGAAGACCTTAAGTTTTAGATAAATTCCACGTGAGATATGGGTGGAGTGAACTATATACAAAGGATGAAGGGTAGATAACAACTTATGTAGATTTGACTTTAAATGTGGTTGAAGTCAAAGGACTAGCTGACTAGTATTAGGATACAATTGATTGGTGAATTAAAAAACCACACCTCATATATATATATATGCGGGATTTGTGATTTGATTGAGTTGACTAACAAGTGAGTATCAATCGACTAATGACCTAATACTACAAGTTAATGTTTGATTGGGGTATTATAGTTGGATTAATTGACTGATGAGTAAGGATTTGATTCTGTTGGGTTTTTCAGATGGGCCGCAAAAATCACTTTTTGCGTTGCGGAAACCCCGAAAGTCCCATGCCACCGGATCCGTGCGAAAACAATAAAATTGCACATACATGTTTTCTAATCCTAGATCTACTTTAGATCTACATGATAAAAGAATATTACCCTCGATGCGAGCCCTTCGCGTATCCCGCTCGTCCAAAAGATGCCGGATCTCGAGGGAGTCAAGTGTACTCCCCTCTAGAAGTATCCACACGGACAAGAAGTGGAGAACCGAAAGCTTAGAGTGTGCTAGCACTCCTTAGTTTCGGCAAGGCTTGGAGAGGAGAGGAGAAGAGGAGAGAAAATCCAAGGAGAAGAGGAAAGAGATGTGTTCAACGTTGAAATGAAAAACCCATTCTCTTTCTCCTCTTGTGGCTTGTCACATCAAGACAATTCAAGGCTAATTAATCCCATTAAAGCCATTCAAGCCTTAGGTTACAAACTCTATTGTAACCCCCATGATGTGGCATCCATGATGATGTGGAGCATCACCATTGGTCACCTCTTATGCCACCTCACATCAAAGTCAAATGGTCAAGTCAAGCATTGACCATGAGGTGGCATAAGTCAAGTCAACATGGATGATGACATGGCAAAAAGTCAAGTCAACATTTATGATGACATGACACAAAGTCAAGTCAAACTTGACTCCCAAAGTTCTCCTTCTCAAGTCAAGTCAAACTTGACTTCTAATCTCCCAAAGTTGATCAAATCAACTCCACTAGTCTAGTTTGGATTACACTTAACCCAACTTGATTCATCACATGAATCTAATCCTCTTGGTTCATCATATGAACCTAATCTCTACCTAATTGTCCTTTGTGTGTGACCCTATAGGTTCTTGTAACGTTGGCAATGCCCTAAACTCATTTAGGTGCATAAGTAGTGAGCGGTATCTAGCAACACATCACTACTACCCAAGTTACAAGAATGTTGAGATCCAACATCACCATTGTGACTACTAATTGTGACTCTTCACAATATGTGACAAATGTCCTTCTATCCTTGATATCATGATTGATCAAACCGAGGCATAGACCGTGTCATCCTCTAATCAATCTATGTCTTGAACTCCAAGTAGACTCACTACAATCAAACGAGCTCAACATCACATGTTGACTCATTTGGGCATGACCATGCACTTTAGTGGTCTCACTCTATCAAGAACTATGATATCACTCCCGTTATATGGGAGGGATAGATCCCATCTACATCACTCACATCCCTCCGCATAATTTGTTACATACCCAGTAATCGCCTTTATAGTCCACCCAGTTACGGGTGACGTTTGACGAAGCCAAAGTAAGTAACTCCTTATGTAGGGAACCATGGTGACTTCAGGTCTAAGGACTAATAGTCATACTAATAGCCACATGAGAAAGTATATGACACTCATATAACGATCCATGATACTTTCTCATGGCGGGTCATTCAGTATACATTCTCCAATGCATACCCATGTGTCAACTTGATATCTCATATCCATGACTTGTGAGATCAAGTCATCATGTTGACCTACATGCTAGTCTCGTCGCATTAACATTGTCCCTGAATGTTAATACTCGACTAGGAATCATTTAGAGTAGTGTTCTCTATATCATCTC
>NC_133866.1:646358-647586 GCF_044706935.1 Curcuma longa
ATGATTGGTGAATTAAAAAACCACACCTCAATATATATATATATGCGGGATTTGTGATTTGATTGAGTTGACTAACAAGTGAGTATCAATCGACTAATGGCCTAATACTACAAGTTAATGTTTGATTGGGGTATTATAGTTGGATTAATTGACTGATGAGTAAGGATTTGATTGGGGTATTATGGTTGGATCAATTGACTAATGAATAAGGATTAGTAGAGTGATGGTTCATGCATTGACAAAAGAATAAAATGTTTTTTAGTTGACTGAGTTAATTGAGCTTTCTTGGAAGCAAATAGAATATTATCGATTCAACCAATCGATTGATATAGATATGAACGATCTACTCAAGGACATTATTATACTTAGTTATATGACACGAATATCAAGTAAGTATAATAACCACAAAAATACCTTTATAAAATGTAGAAATATGATACATGGAGTCCATACAACAATCATCAAATGATTGGCTTTAGGGCTCTCACTAACAATCTCCCACTAGCACTAGTGTCAATCACTGTAGGGTCTAAGCCCTAATGACCTAGTGTGACCATCATGCTTTCTCTATGTCAAAATCTTGATAGGCAAAGGGATCTGCGATGTTAGCCTCGAGTGTAGGTGTAACGCCCGAAAAATCTCAAAAATAATTTTAGAAATATTCTATGATTTTTCTAGAATTTTAGAATATTTTTCTGGAATTTTTGGAGTAGCGGAAGTAGCAAAAATAAATAGGAAGAAAAACGTCCAAGGTAGGATTTGAACCCGCAACCTTTAGAAATATACAACTTCTAAAATATATCCAATAACCAAACGACCCAGCAATCTGTTCCAAATAAAAAGAAACCGAATTTTTATTTATCAGCGAATTAGGTCTAGGCATCACTTAATATAAATAGGAGGGTTGAGAGAGGGTTTTGATTATCTTCGAAAATCCTTCCCTCACCTCTCGCCCAGAACACCGTCGCCCTCTTTTCTCCTCCCTCTCGGCGCCCCAAACCCGAAGAACGAGGAGTCCGTCCCCTATGATTACAAGGAAGATTTTCGGAGAACTTCTTCTACAAGGGCGCTCCTCTCCGCGAGAAGTACGCGTAGATATAGGAAGATCGCCGAGAAGATCTTCTTCTCTAACGAAAGAATTGTAAGGAAATTAGAGCAAAAGGTAAGTACATCTCTCACCTGTAGTATGAGTTATTTTCGTATTGTTCTTTCGCATGATTATGTTAAG
>NC_133866.1:647686-695536 GCF_044706935.1 Curcuma longa
ATGAAGGCATAAAATTCATCCAAGATAATTATCAGCCTAGAACTATAATTTATTGACAAGAATTATAATCAAAATAGCCCACGATAACCCTAATTTACCCGGTAAAAAATGTCAGTTATCAAATCCCCCACACTTATTCTTTCACGTCTCATGAAAGTAAACTAATCTACATTATTTTCCACTCTAACAATATCAATCAAATCAGAAAATTACAACAAGTTAAATAAGAATGTCAAATCCTAAAAATTCAAGCAATCCAAAATTCAATTCATACATGGATCAGCAAAATAGCAATTTTAGTTCACCCTAAATAAATTGAGAACGATGACTATAAAAACCTCACAGGATAAATAGTGTGTGGTCGCTCATCCTCATAATTATGTAAATGGTAGATCTTTCTCAAGCTACTTATGGGTCATACACTACCATAGGCTTGCTCTTCTTCTAATCTCCACCACTATCATATGCATAAGATCGCATAATTCACAAAGATTTATTGCAAAGGATTAAAGAATAATAAATAATAAATAAGGGGAAGAAAACAATGTAAGGGAAAAATGAAGATGATACATACAAGTGGAAGAAATGGGAAATATGAATTACTTCATAGATGAGTCAATGAAATTATGCCTGGTAAATATAAAATCAAGCTAGTGTAGGGTGAGCTAGTAGTAAGAAAAACAACTCCTATAATCCTCCTACACTCTAAAATGTCTACCATAGAACTCAAGAGGAGAAATAAAAATTGCAAAAACTTCCTACCAACTATCCCAAATAATTTCACCAACTCAAACCTTATTTTTATTTCATTTCATCCAAAAAGAACTAAACTCTTTTTTTTTCTTTTCTTTTTTTTTTTCACTTCTGTTTGTTTTGTTTTTTTTCACTTTTTTTTTTCACAGATCACTTTTCTTCTTTTTTTTTTCAAATTTTTTTTTCATCATATATATTTTTTCACAGAAGCCTTTTTTTCAACCTATACTAAAACAAAATGAAACAAAATAAAAATACAACCAACTAAAAATAAAAAGCAACCAAAACAAAACTACTGGTCTATCAATGGTGAACTCTCTAATCAACACACATACCCCCACACTTAAATTTTTGTTCGTCCCAGGCAAAATATCATCTCAGCAATCAAAGTTCCCAAATCTAGAGGAAAGAAATGAAAGAGGTGATAAGGAAAAATATGATACACAAGAGATGGATTATTCGAAAACTTAAACTAATAGAAAAGAATGAATAAATAAAAGAATAAAGGAATGATCTTCATGGAATTATGCAACCCTATAGTAATGTGATCTCGATAGAATCAGAGCAAGTTCTAGAGTTACATTTACCATAAGTGCCCCACAACAAGGAAATCAGGCTCAATCCTCACTAAGTAAAAGAAATAGTCATCATCTCAACTATTTAAGGTAAAATCCATCACTAAGTTGTATCCTCACATAATCCAGGAACTCCTTCATGTCTATAAACCTCTAGAATTCGACAAACTTAGATAATAAGTTATCGCAATTCCTAAGATGATTAAGTCATGCAGGGGAGGAAAATTTATTGTGAAAGAATCATGAATAGATGAATAAACAAATCCTAAACTAGTTATTTATTTACACACCCTAAGCTAAGTTATTTATATACAACCTAGGCTATGCAAGAATAATAAATCGTTATGTACATCCTAAACTAACTAAGGCATGTGATATGTACAAAGAAAGGAAACAAACAATAAAGAATAGCTATACACATCCTAATTAAAGAAAAATAAGCTATTCACATCCTATTTACAGAAAAGAATCAAAAGAAAATAAAATAAATATATACACAAAAGAAAGGGAAACAAGAAAAGATAGTTTACTCCCCTTTCCCTGGGAAGATGAATCGTCGCTAGAGGAGTCCCTTGATTCCTGATCGCCCTGGGTTCTCAACTCTGCAGACAGATCCAGACAAAATAAAAGAAAGTGATCCTAGGGACTCAGTGCAATTCCCTACACTTTCGTGCACCTCTCCAATATAGACAAGCCACGACAAAGTCATAGTGCACCTAAAATCAACACCCTCAAGATCATTAGAATAAAAGAATTAAATAATTAAGAATAAAAGAATAGACAAATGAACAAAAGAATAAATGAATGAATCAATGAATAAACAAACAAAAGAATGAACAAATGAGATGAATAAACAAATAAGAACACCTATGTACAGTCTAAAATAAAAAACATCATATGAGTCCCCGGCAACGGCGCCAAAATTTTGATGCGGTGTTTTTGCATGGGAAAATTATTATTATTTATTTACTTATTTTCCCTTATTAAATGTGTCACTTACACCCATCAAAATTAATTATTTATTTTATTACCAAACCCCTAATATCGCCTTAAGTGGTATAGAGAGGTCCGGGTCGTCTCTCTCGGACTCATGATATAGAATTTATTCCTAGACATTTGGTGCGGGGTCTTATTGAGTTTTATTCATTTTAATAAATACAAGCAATTTCATTTATTCACAATTAAATTTATAATTAACAAAAGAATTCTAATATACAAAGTTTACATTCCTAAACCTACATTTATTACACAATGATACATTCACCTTATACAAACCAACCCACTAACAATATACATCTAAACAACATATCTACAATTTCAATATACAACTATAACATACAACACACACCACACAATTTCTACAATTTATTAACTAATGATCATGATCTTATTCTAAACTTACAACAACATAATTACAACTACATACATCCCATATTTACACCGTACACCATTCATCCATACAAGCCTAGAACCGATTTCAAAACTAGAGCATTAGCAAAATTCCAAACAACCACAAGTCCAACATTTAACATGCTCTTTACAACCTACTATTCCATGATCCAATAATGATACACAATCAATCCAATTCCATAGCTCAACATACAATGTGATACAAAACAACTTCTGATAACATGTATAGCATTCAACCTTCCTTTCTAATTCCACACAACATGCAATCTTCAAGAACATTCCAAAAGCAAGAATCTCATGAACACTTAACAGAACAAACCAAAAGCAATCTTAACATGCATCAAACATTCACCATTCCAAAAGCACAGAACCGATCAAACCAAACAAACAGAACCAACAAAAATTAGAGTTAGGGTTAACGTTAGAATTAAAATTAGTAGTTAAGATCAGTATTACAATCAGAGTTAGGGATTAGGTTAGCAATTAGGGTTAAAGTTAGAAAATATTCACAGTGTATCAGGGGTTAATGTTAACACTTAGGATTAGAATTCAGTGGCTATTTACATTGTAGAGCTTATTTACAGTGACCGAATGGGGGTTTTTTTTTTCTGATTAAGGCTAACAGAACAATCACAAAACAGAACAACGGAGAAAAGAAAGAAGAACAAAAAAAAATAGTGGATGACAGTGGAGGATTAGGGTTCTTCCCTCTCCAATTCGGCACAGAAGCAAGTATCCTCAACAATCTCCGGCTGCTAGCACCCACGGGACGGCGACGCTTGCTGGAGAAACCACTCACAACACGGCGTAGTCGGAGAAGACGCAGGCGAGTCCTCAGACGCTAGTCCGCTGCCTTGCTGCAAATCGCAGACAACACATCAGAAAGAGGAATGAGAAACCGACCCTTACCTGGCCCCATTTCCGGTGACGGCGGCTTCGAAGACGACCGGCGACCTCTGCTGCAAATCGCAGACAGAGCCCGGATGGATTCCCTGCTGCAAATCGCAGACAAGGCTCCGATAAACGTCGGCGCTTCTGAGGAGGTGGATGAAGTGGGCTGTCATCGGCTGCCACCGCTGGAGTAAACCACCCACAACGGAGCCGGCGACAGAGGGAAGAAGGAGCGACGTCGATGCTGCAATCGGAAGTGGCTATGAACCCTTTCTTTGCACTGATCAGAGGAGGAAGAGGGACGGCGAGGCGCACGGCGGGGGCTGAGACCGCGGCGGCGAAGAGGAGAAGAAGGAGATGAACAGTGCTCGCGATTTTGGGAGCACTGTAGCTTCCCAAAATCACGAGGAACCCCCCGGATCACTGAACCGCTCTTTGCCTTTTAACCTTGCTTGTGAACCGGCGCTGAACCTGGCATTTTGATTAGCTTCTGAACCGGCCAAATTATTTCTTCTGAACCGGCCGCTTTAGGGTTTTTATTTGGACCGAAATTGGGTTAATGGGAGTGGGCCGGGCTGAATGGAAGTGATATGGGCCAGCTGAATAGGGTTTGGGCTGATCAAATAGATTAAGATTTGGATTTGGCTTGTGTTGAGCTGATTGAGCCAATTCTGATATGATTTGAACCCAACTCGAATCAAATTGATTTTCTCTTCCAAATTGGTCCTCCAAAATTTATTATTTCCATCCTAATTTTCTGCAAAAATCGAAGACCACAAAATTAATATCCTTAATTGCCAAAAAATCATAAAAAATAAAATGAAGGCATAAAATTCATCCAAGATAATTATCAGCCCAGAACTATAATTTATTGACAAGAATTATAATCAAAATAGCCCATGATAACCCTAATTTACCCGGTAAAAAATGTCAGTTATCAACGAGCTAGCTGTAAAGGGTTACAGTGATGCTAGTTTTCAAACCGACCAGGATGATTATAGATCACAGTCTGGGTTTGTGTTTTGCTTGAATGGTGGTGCAGTGAGCTAGAAGAGTTCGAAGCAGGACACAGTTGCTGATTCTACAACAGAGGCCGAGTATATTGCTGCATCAGAAGCAGCAAAGGAGGCAGTTTGGATTCGCAAGTTCATTCTTGAGCTTGGGGTTGTTCCTAGCATTGCAGATCCTATAGAGCTCTATTGTGACAACAATGGAGCAATTGCGCAGGCTAAGGAACCTCGCTCGCACCAGCGGACCAAACATATACTACGGCGCTTCCATCTCATTCGAGAGATCATCGATAGAGGAGATGTGAAAATTTACAGAGTACCCACAGAGGCTAACGTCGCAGATCCCTTGACCAAGGCTTTGGCACAGAGGAAGCATGATGGTCACACTAGGTCATTAGGGCTTAGAGCCTACACTGATTGGCACTAGTGCTAGTGGGAGATTGTTAGTTAGAGCCCTAGAGCCAATCATATGATGATTGTTGTATGGACTCATTGTGTCATATTCCTATATATAAATAAAGTCATTTCTTTTTGGTTATTATACTTACTCGTATTGGTGCCAGATAACTAAGTATAATAGTGTCCTTGAGTAGAAGGTTCTTATCTATATCAATCGATTGGTTGAATCGATAGTGAGATGATATAGAGAACACTACTCTTAATGATTCCTAGTCAAGTATTAACATTCAGGGACAATGTTAATGCGATGAGACTAGCATGTAGGTCAACACGATGACTTGATCTCACAAGTCATGGATATGAGATATCAAGTTGACACATGGGTATGCATTGGAGAATGTATACTGAATGATCCGCCATGAGAAAGTATCATGGATCGTTATATGAGTGTCATATACTTTCTCATGTGGCTATTAGTATGACTATTAGTCCTTTGGACCTGAAGTCACCATGGTTCCCAACATAAGGAGTTGCATACTTTGGCTTCGTCAAACGTCACCCGTAAATGGGTGGACTATAAAGGCGATTACTGGGTTTGTAACAAATTATGTGGAGGGATGTGAGTGATGTAGATGGATCTATCCCTCCTATATAACGGGAGTGATATCATAGTTCTTGATAGAGTGAGACCACTAAGTGCATGGCCATGCCCAAATGAGTCAACATGAGATGTTGAGCTCATTTGATTGGAGTGAGTCTACTTAGAGTTCAAGACATAGATTGATTAGAGGATGACACGGTCTATGCCTCGGTTTGATCAATCATGATATCAAGGATAGAAGGACATATTCACATATTGTGAGAGTCACAATTAGTAGTCACAATGGTGATGTTGGATCTCAACATTCTTGTAACTTGGGTAGCAATGATGTGTTGCTAGATACCGCTCATTGTTTATGTTTTTAAATTAGTTTAGAAGCATTGCCAACGTTACAAGAACCTATAGGGTCACACACAAAGGGCAATTAGATGGAGATTAGGTTTATTTGATGAACCAAGAGGATTAGATTCATGTGATGAATCAAATTGGATTAAGTGTAATCCAAACTAGACTAATTGAGTTGATTTGATCAACCTTGGGAGATTAGAAGTCAAGTTTGACTTGACTTGAGAAGGAAGACTTAATGGTCAAGTTTGACTTGACTTGATGGTCAAGTTTGACTTGACTTTATGCCATGTCATGGTCAAGTTTGACTGATGATGTGGTCTAAAAGTTGGCCAATGATGGTGCTCCACATCATCAAGGGATGCCACCTCATGGGGGTTACCAAGAGTGTTGTAACTCATGGCATTAAAAGAGTTTTAGTAACCCCCCATCTCATTCATGTGGCCGGCCACTTTAGTGTGGGTGAAGAGATTATTTTCATTCAATCTCATTCAAGCCTTCTTCTTCCTCAAGCTCTCTTCTCCCTCTCCCTCTCCTTTCTTGACCGAAACTCCATTGGAGTGCTAGCACATTCAAGCGTTTTGGTCTCCGTCGATTTGTCCATGTGGATACATTGTAGAGGGGAGTACACTTGGTTCCCTCGAGATCCGACGATCACAAGGACGAGCGGGATACGCGAAGGGCACGCATCGAGGGTAATGCTCTTATCATGTAGATCTAAAGTAGATCTAGGTTAGAAAACAAGTATGTGAAATTTTATTCTTTTAAATTTCGCACGGATCCGATGGCTTAGCATTTTCGACTCGAGTCTTCGCTTGAGTCGACTCCAACAGCAAAACTTAACCAGTCTTGCCCGGAGTCTGCGTTTTACGATTTTTTTCCAATCCTGCATAATTTTTAGTCAAATAATATACAAAGTAAATTTGTTAGAGTAGTTCCTTGAACTTCCTCTGGGTCTTAACTTTAGGTTTTCAGTGAAATCCTAGGTTAGACCGACGCCTACTGTTTTCCTTGGGAACGCGTCCTCATCCACTTCTCTCAGAAAAATTTTACCTGTTGCCAACCGAGCCCTCTTGACTCGTTGGACTTTTGCTCGACTCTGTCCTCAACCCCCAGGGGTTGTGTTGCGGCTCGATCCTCCCTGACCAGCCCAGTCTTCTGTTGCGACTCGATCCTCCCTGATCAGTCCAGTTTTTTACTGCGGTTGGATCCTCCTAACTTAACCCAGACTTCTACTGTGGCTTGGTCCTCCAGACCAGCCCAGACTTCACCTGGTGCTTTGACTATGCCAAGATTTCTGCCTGATCCTTTTCCAATGCCTAGCTTTCACTAGGACTTAGGTCAAACTTATGCTCCCTGCACACTTAGATCAACTTTATTAGTCCAACACATACTTAACTTGAACCTAGTTCCATTATCAAAACTAAGGTTCAATCTGCTGGTGCTCCCTGCACCAACAATCTCTCCCTTTTTGATTATGGCAACTTAAGATTTCAAGTTAAGTTAAACATATTTTTAAGTAAACTTAAAACATAAGTTAGGCCAAAAAATTAAGAACCATGCATAATAGAAATAAACATGCATAACTTGTGTGGTTCCCTTAATTTCAGTGTAAAATACCAAAATTTTTAGGGACTAATTTGTAATAATATAAATTAATCCCTAAATTTTGTAAGGGTTATTAGGGGTTAATTAGGCTTAATTAGAAAGCCTAATTAAACAAACTCAATTGGTCAAACCAATTAGCCCAATTAAATGAGCCCAATTATAACCCAATTGATTAAGCCCATATAGCCCAATTAATGATTAATAGGTTAATGGGTTTAAAGAGTTATTTGATCCGGTAAAGCCCTCACCCGAACCGAACCCGTTAAACACACCCGCCCGTTAAGAAGACCCAAAATCGCGATCTCTCCTTCCATTCTCGCGATTATTTCCTCGGTTCCATCGCGGCTCGTCTCTGTTTCTTCCCGAACTCGGCGAATGGCAGTGGGTGTCGTCGATCGCCGTCCACCAGCGAATCGAAGAGACGCCGGCGAGTGGCGAGCAACCAAGCTGGAGTCGGCAATGCAAACAATCGGGCGGTGGCAGCGAGCAAAGGGCGAGATTCGGAAAGGGAACCGAAGGTTGGATCGCCGGATTTTGGTAAGTTTAAGCTGAGATTCTTGATTTTAGGGCTTCTTGATGTTAGATCTTGGGTTTAAACGGTTTGGATTTTGATTCGATTTCAGATATGTGATCGGATTTTAGAGTTGGGTTTGGAATTGGGTTGATTCCCCTGGTTTCGGCCGCGAGTGAAGAAGAAGAAGGAGAAGCAACCGGTAAGGTAAGGTTGCATTGGATTCCTTGGATTTCTAGGGTTTCTTGTATCGAGTTCTTCAGCTCCTTGAACCTCTCTGCTTCTTGATCAGCCTTGGTGTTTTTCTTGTCTCGATCGCAATTGGAAGAAGGAATCAAATCAATTGGAATTCTAGGGCACGACTTCAAATTGAGGTAAGATCTCAATTCTAATCGGGTTCATAACGAATTTCGATTGGTATACGATCCAAGATTTTTGGATTGATTCGGTTTCATTGGATCTTGAGTGGGTTGCCTTCTTCTTGTTTCGACCGCGTGTGGAAAAGGGAGAAAGAACCAAAGCTACAAATCTAGGGCAAGATCTGTTGAGGTAAGCTTCTTAGGAATTCTAGCTTAATTATAAGTGATTAACAATGGATTGAGATGAATGGTTTGGTTATTTCTGTTTTAGTTTAGGATGGGATCAGGGGATTTCTATTAGCCGAGATCTGGTTGAGCTGGTTGAGCTTAAATCTAATCTAAGGGATTAGATTAAGCTTAATTATGATTTAAATTGAATTAGGTTTCAATTGATGGCAAAGGTTGATTGAAATTGAATTAATTGGAACCTTGAGTTACTGTTTAAGCAAAGATTTGATTGGTTAACTAAGGTTGAGCTTATCCCTTAGATTAGGTTATGGATAACCTAAACTTGGATCTAATTAACCATGATTAGTTTGGTTAGGTTAATGCCTATTAAATCTAATGTGGGTTAAGCTTAGGGTTGATTAAATAGGGAATTAACTATATTAATTGATTAATGATATTAATTAATTAATTAGTTAATCCCTGTTAGTATCAACCTAAAGATTGGATTAGTCTAACCTAAGGTTGATTGATTAGCTTAGGTTTGATTAAACTTGAGGTTAGTTGTATTGATCGATTCGATTAGTACAACTAATTGATTGATTAGTTAAACCATGTTAATATCAACCTAAAGGTTTGATTAATTTAACCCGAGTTAGGTTAACGAGATTGAGTTAAACTAACCCTTAAAATATAACTTAGGGTTTATCTGATACATTCTGGTATTTAGGATGTTGATACTGAATTTGCAGGTCTTTGATTGATTTTGGGACTTCGATATTATACGAGAGTATATTTTCTGGAGGTTCTTATTCGACATACGGTTACCAGGTGGATAGTCTACTGTATTTAGTCAATACAGTCTCTTCCTATTTACAGTGCATGCTTCCTTTCATTTCTAGTGATTAGGTTACTTATCATGCTCTTATACTTGTTATAGATTAGATGCTTTCGATACTCATGTTTATCACATGCTTGATCTTATTTCTTTGACCTTATTATCAGTTCTGTTTATACCTTTGATGCTTGAGATCATTGTTATCCATGTTTATGATTACTGTCTCTATTTCAGTTATGTTATCATCATGTTGATACCTGTGATCAGTAGGACTTTTCATTAGTACCTACACATGTTAATTAACACGGTGTTAATTAACATGGTAGAGGATGATTATTCTGACTTATTCATGTCATCATGACGCATGAGCTTGATTGTAAATCCCAAAGATGTGGGTGTATCTTGCCGGTAGTTGGCCTATAGTGATATAGGTGGTTGTTACCCTTCCATCATGGTGATGGGGACTGTATGGCCTGTACGCAGTCCGGCTGTATGGCCTGTACGCAGCCGAGTCAGTGGCTTGATCTCGACACCGCGATGGGGTGGTACTCAGTCTGGCTATATGGCCTGTACGTAGCCCGGCTGTATGGCCTGTACGCAGCCGAGAGTGATTCTCTGGACGAGTATTGAGGACAGCACTGGCCATAGGATATGTAGCTTATCATAGCTACGGGATCACCGGACGCGGAGCACTGATCCCCGATTTGGATCACCGGACTACTTTGTTGTAGGGCGCGGAGTACTGATCCCCAGATGCCAGCCATCCCAGCCTCAGATGCTTGCACGAGTGCTGTAGTGAGTGGGGCAGTTGCATCATATGCACACATTTGCTTTGTGAGATTTATATACATACATTGGACCGTATATATGTGCATGTTACATTATGAAGTGATTGTGTACTTGTATTGATACTTGGTTGACGCATTGCATAACATGATCATGCTTATGGATTACTATATGTACCTGAGATATAGCATGACTTATATGATATCTGTAGGAGTTACGATACTTTACATTGTTCTCCCATTGCTTACTGTTATGCTTCTTCTATACCTGCTCTTTTATGTTTTACCTTATTGAGCATGCATTTCTTTCTGATTATCCACTGAGTATATTTGTACTCACCATTTGGACTCTGAGATTTTCTGTCTTCCCAGATATCAGGTAGGAGACTACAGCTGATGCCGAGGAGATCCTGCCAGTCATGCTATCTCACAGCAATTTATGGCTTATTTGTATTCATGGGTATAGTATCTGTTTATGTGCCTGTGTGGTGATGTGTGGTGATTTTTTTACTTGTAGTTCGAGTTCGTACTTTCATATCCGTATTTTGGATTTGGTGATTTCTATGTGCTGACAAGTATTCGTATTATCCTTACTTTGGATTTATCTTTAGAATAGGTATATTTTCGCTGTACGAATCGGTTTTAACGAGTTTTATTCGTTAGTGATTATACGGATGCATTTCATATATAGTAGGATGTGTTGAGTGACCGTGTGGGTCACATTTATTTTTATTTCCTTGTATAAATCCATAGTCTGTTATGGATAGGCCGTGTGGGCCTTTTATATATGTATGTATCCAGGGAATTGTCATAGATACAGGGGAGATGCTGCCGAAATTTTTCGGACGGCTGTCTTCTGGGTCGTGCCATTCAGTCTCCCCCTGAATTAATGCTTAAAGTTCAACCATTTTCAATTCTCCCACCGAATTTTACATTCTTAAATTTCTTCTCCCCCTTAATCTCATTTTCTCTTCCCCTTAATTTTATACTGTCTATAAAGAATATTTGAAAGGTAATTCAAGATGTTTGAAAGGTAATTCAAGTTGTTTGAAAGGTAATTCAAGTTTTTAACAAAACTTTGATTTCAATTTTACTCACTTGAAAACTTTCTTCTACTCTCCCCCTTTGACATAATCAAAAATATATTTTTGGGTTAAGTCCAAGCTTAATAATAAAATAAATACTTAGACAAAAAAAATTTCCTTTGGGGTGTGTGTCCAACTTAGATTTTAGCTAACTACTAAAAAGTAGGAGCTTGACCCAGTTAGCCAAGTGTAAGTGTATCATCCCAATATTAGAAAGTTAACATTTTCTTTTGGGACACTTAACTTGATCAATTTATGTTTAAAGTCCAAGTAAGGTTCGATGCACTGACTTAACCATCTTGGTACTTAGACTAGAATCATAACATCTCACACCGTTTTATGTTTTACAAACACAAACAAGGTACCTAGTGTGCTTTGTAAGATGTCCACCTAGATCTATAGGATCATGCTTTCTAGGGGTTTGAATCTAGTCTAAGGCTAAAACATGCTTTTCTTATATTTGAAAAATAATTTTAAAGAAAAATAAAAATTTTAAATTAATTAAGTTAAGTTTTGAAAACATTTTTGAAAGATAACTTATAATAGATTGAAACAATAATAACTGTGAGTTTTGAGAAATTTCATTTTACTATTCTACCAAACATAAATCTAACCTCAGTCTTAATGTACTAAATCTGACTCAAGTAGAGGTTTAGTGAATATGTTGGCTAAGTTTAATTTTGACTCGACATAGTCAAGTACGATCTCTTCCTTAGCGACATGGTCACGTATGAAATGATGCTTAGCTTCTATGTGTTTGGTCCGTGAATGTTGTACTGGATTCTTAGTCAAATTAATTGTGCTTATATTATCAATTAATACTTTTGTGCTTTTATATTCTAAGTTAAAATCAATTAATGTGTGCATCATTCAGAGTAGTTGAGCAACACATTCACCTAGGGCTATATATTCAGCTTCAGTTGTAGATAATGCAACACAGTATTGCTTTCTACTACACCAGCTGACTAGACAAGGACCCAAGAACTGACATCCACCGCTTGTACTTTTGCGGTCTAGTTTACACCCGACATAATCTGAATCTGAATATCCAATTAGTTCAAAGTTATTATTTCTAGGGTACCATATTCCTACAGTTAATGTTCCTTTAATGTTCCGTAGTATCCGCTTAACTGCAGTTAAGTGTGATTCTTTAGCATTAGCTTGGTACCTAGCACACATACCTACTGTAAATAATATATCAGGTCGACTTGCAGTTAGGTAAAATAAATTTCCTACTATGCTTCTATAGTATTTTAAGTCTATTTATTTTCCATTTAGGTCACTATCTATGTTAGAGTTGGTTGCAATTGGTGTGTTAATTTCTTTCGAATTTTTGATTCTAAATTTAAAAATTAAGTCTTTTGCATATTGGCTTTGATAAATGTAATTACCATCTTTTGTTTGTTTAATTTTAGAAATTATTTAAATTTTGAAATTATTTTAATTATTGAAAATTATTTAAGTTTTGAAATTATTTTAAATTTAGTTTTGAAATTATTGAAAATTATTTAACTTTTGAAATATTTAGGTTTTAAAATTTTAAAAATTATTTAAGTTTTGAAAATATTTAAAGTTAAAAAATTATTAGGTTTTGAAATTAATTAAAGTTTGAAAAATTTTTAAGTTTTGAAGCTAATTAAAGTTAAAAAATTATTAAGTTTTAAAAATAATTAAAGTTGAAAAATTATTAAGTTTTGAAAATAATTAAGTTAAAATATTTAGCTAATTAAAATATTTGTTTGAAAGATTAATTAAAATATTAAGAATTAAAAATATTAAATTAGGTAAAATTATTTTCGTTTGTTGGGTTATTTTAAAACATTATTACCTAATTCATCTCACCCAGTCTAAATGATCAAGCAGTGATCCTATGGGTTTATGTGAGATGATTTTTCAATTTTATCTTTGTTTATTGTGAAAGGTATCTATATTTGATTAACCTTGAGTTAGATTCAGGTTTAACCGTCAATTGATTAAGTACACATTTCAAAAATTAGTTTCCAGGCCGTGGCGAGGCACAGAGGCCTTCTTGGTTATCGGAGCAACGACCACTTTCTAAGACAAAATCAATTTAAGAAATTATGGATTTAACCAATTTATTGATAAACCTTGGTCTAACTAGTCTAGGATGTGGCGAGGTAGCTTCGGTCAGTTTGGTTCGACTAAGTGAATCAATTCAGGTACTCCTTACCCTTCTTGATCACTTAACCTAACTTCCCTGACGTACTATCATCTCGCCCCACCCTGGTACTAGGTTGGCAAGAGTTAATCAAATAGTTCATCCTTAATCTAACCTAATTTTCTATTGCAGAAAAGTAAATCTAAGTTAAGCATGTGATCAAACAATGAGATTTGGTTCCCCCGGGATCGTGTCCCTTGATTGGTCGAATCAAGTGAACCTGATCCTTAGGAACCAAGTATTGGTTCAGTCCGACTGGGTTAACCAGTCTTGACTTAGGAACCCACGCTTGGACTCTAGTTCGGTTTCTACGTGTGAGTGCAATGAATGATCTATTCTTAGCCGCATACCCGATGCCCGATCGATTGTATCCAGCCTTCTGCGATCCAAGCATCATATCCAGATACTTGGACCCGGAGGTGAATTTTTCAAGCGATCTTCTGAGCTCGCCGACTTGAGTCTTTAGTTGAGCATTTTCTTCCTCGAGTTGAACTCGAGTCGAATCCTCAACCGATTCATTCTGAGTCGGTGGCTCAGGGTTGACTTTCTCCTTGAGGAGTACTAACTCCTCTTGGAGCGATTCAACCAAGGCATCAGCCTTAGCTAATTTCTTACTTAAGCTAATTATAATAGAAAACAATCGTTCGTTACTTACATTGGGGTTCGGGCCTTCTGAACCGGATACGGATCCGTGGCTTTCGCTGTCCGAGTCGTAGTTGCTCCGGTTCGGTTCATCCTGGGCCGGTAGAGCGAGGAAGCTGGTTGTCGGTTCCTCGTCTGATTCTTCGGAAGACGACTCATCCCAAGTCGCCTTCAGCGCTTTCCGTTTCGCCTCCGATCCTTTCGTTGGTTCGGGCAGTCTGCGATGAAATGACCTTTCCTTCCGCATCCGTAGCATTTCATCTCAGCTTTTCCGGTGGACGACGGTTTTGTTTTGCTGACGACTTTCTTTATCTCCGATCGTCTTATTCCGCGCTTGTTTTGGAACATCTTCCGGACGAGATTGACTAGCTCCGTAGTTACCTCGTCGTCTGCCTCGGATTTCGACGATTCTGAGTCCTCTGATATTTTCTTCATCTTTTTCTGATTAGTACCTGCAAGTAAAGCGATACCTTTCTCCTGCACTTCCGTATTAGACTGTTCATGGAGTTCAAATTCAGAAAACATATCGTCTAATTTAATTTTTGAAAGATCCCGAGAAACTTTGTATGCATCCACCATGGATGCCCACAAAGTATTTCTTGGAAAGGCTTTCAGGGCGTACCTTATGATGTCGCGATTTTCCACTTTTTGTCCGATCGCGTGTAGGCCGTTGAGGATGTCTTGGATTCTTGCGTGTAGCCCGCTTGCAGTTTCTCCTTCAAGCATTCTAATATTATACAATTTATTTATTAACAGATCCCGTTTACTTACCTTCGTATCGGATGTCCCTTCGTGGAGCTCGATAAGTTTGGTCCAGAGGTCCTTTGCGCTGCTGAAAGGTCCCACCCGGTTCAGCTCCTCCTTCGTTAATCCACATTGCAGTGTCTGGGTGGCCTTCGCATCAGCTTCTATCTTTTTCCGGGTAGAGGCGTCCCAGAGCTCGCAAGATTGTGGAGAACCATCGCTTTCAGAAGGGATTGAAAACCCTGTCTGAATAATGATCCACATTTCCACCTGAGTTTTCAGGTGACATTCCATTCTGGTTTTCCAGTATGGAAAGTCGTCTCCTGAAAACAATGGTGGTCTTGCGGTGCTGAATCCTTCTTGGTGGGCCATTGATCTAGCACTCAAGAAAGACAAGCAAAAATGTTTCCAAGACTCGGTCTTGGATTAGTAGTGTGGGAAGAGAGAGAAAAAATAGCGAAAGAAAAAAAATTTTGAAAAGAAAAAAAATTAAAAATCTCCTCGATCAGTGGTTGCACTGGATTCGAGGACCCCGCTCTGATACCAATTGTAGGATCGAGAAAACACGCTAGAGGGGGGGTGAATAGCGTGTTTACGCTTTTTCTCGATTTTTGATTTAAATAAGCGGAAGCAAAAACACGGAAGCGAAATATTACGAATAAAGAAAAGACAGAAAGGAAAAGGTGCACACTTTGTTTTTACTTGGTTCACAGCCCAAGGCTGCTACTCCAAGGCCCACGGTCCTTGACCGTTTACTGCGGGCAATCCACTAAATCAACTTGCCCCTTACGGCGGCAAGTTCAACGATTACAAAAACACAATTCAAAACTTGGCAACAATTAGATAATTACAACTTGAAATCTGTTACCAAAATTGAAGTCGGATCGTGCTGGATCTTCAAAATCTGGCGAACTCGGCGTAGCGGCGGCTTTTTGGGATGCTCGGGATCAAGTAGGGCGCCGACGTTGCGAGAGTAGCATGGAGGAATCGAAAGAATAGCTGTGTTAGGGCTGCTGCTCATGCATCTCTTTTATAGTGCACTCGAGTCGACTCAACCTGGATCTCGAGTCGACTCGAGTCCGACGTGGCCTCGTACAGATAGTTTTTCTTTCCCGCTCGTTATCCGCTATCTGAGTCGACTCGAGTCGCCATCTGAGTCGACTCCAGTCCGATGTGGAGTCTCCGACTAGAATTTGACTCTGAGTCGACTCCCAAGCCACCTTGAGTCGACTCAAGTCGATTTGGCAGAAAACCAGTGGCGCTGACTTCCGAAGGCTGGCTGACTAAGCTTGAGTCGACTCGAGTCTTCGCTTGAGTCGACTCCAACAGCAAAACTTAGCCAGTTTTGCCCGGAGTCTGCGTTTTACGATTTTTCCAATCCTGCACAATTGTTAGTCAAATAATATGCAAAGTAAATTTGTTAGAGTAGTTCCTTGAACTTCCTCTGGGTCTTAACTTCAGGTTTCCAGTGAAACCCTGGGTTAGACCGATGCCTACTGTTTTCCTTGGGAACGCGTCCTCACCCACTCCTCTCAGGAGAATTTTACCTGTTGCCAACCGAGCCCTCCTGACTCGTTGGACTTTTGCTCGGCTCTGTCCTCAGCCCCCAGGATTTGTGCTGCGGCTCGGTCCTCCCTGACCAGCCCAGTCTTCTGCTGCGACTCGATCCTCCCTGATCAGTCCAGTCTTTTGCTGCGGTTGGATCCTCCTGACCTAACCCAGACTTCTGCTGCAGCTTGGTCCTCCAGACCAGCCCAGACTTCACCTGGTGCTTTGACTATGCCAAGACTTCTGCCTGATCCTCCAGATCAGGGCTTTCCAATGCCTAGTTTTCACTAGGACTTAGGTCAAACCTTGTGCTCCCTGCACACTTAGATCAACTTTATTAGTCCAACACACACTTAACTTGAACCTAGTTTCATTATCAAAACTAAGGTTCGATCTGCTGGTGCTCCCTGCACCAACATATAATCAAACCTAAGCTTTGATGTTAGTCCTTATAGGGATAACCTTAGGTCTGACTAAGGATCCTACTTGGATTCTAAAGTCGAGATCGGATAGTTTGAGTAACTATCTAAATAGAGTTTACTTATTATATCATATTTTGTACTAACTCTATTTTATAGGATTCAATAAACCGATAAGTTAACCGGTTGACCGAATGGTAAGGCTCAATAGATCAAACGCTGAGGTGTCATGGGATATAACTTGGCAACTGAGTTTTCTGAAGTGTTGATGTGGCATCCAAGGTAGACAAGGATAAGTCTAGGATGATTGATGTAGCATAAGATAAGGATTGGTTGGCTGATATGGCAAGTGACTTAGTTGAGGATAAACTCTGCGGTGCTGAGGTGGCAGTGATTGATGTCAAAGAGTTGGCATGGCATATAGAGAGTGGTGTAAATCGAATTTGAATTCAGATTCGAATATGAGGCATCCGGTCGACTGATCAAGTGGATCGATAAACCAATAAAAGCCTATAAAAGTAGGCTCGATTAGAGGCTTCTACACAACTCTCATACGCCTTCCTACTCTCGTTCTGTGCAAAAGCTCCTTCATGACATCAATGTGCTCCTCCGACAACGAAGCTCCACTTTGATCTTATATTGTTGATATAATTTCATTATTGTAATTATTCTCTTTGTGATCTTGGTAAAGTGTTATCTTTCCTTATCTTTTTGTAAAGAGATGAATCTCTACTTATGAATAATTATTCAAAGTAGAGAATTAATAGATTGTCCATTCAAAAGCGATCAACAATCATAGATCTTGGAGTAGCATCTGGAGGTTGTGAACCAAGTAAAAATAAGCATGTCTTTATGCTTGAGTTTTGTGTTTTATTTCAATGCATTCTACTTTGAAAAGAAAAAGAAAATAAGTTTTAAAAATGAAAAGCAACGTGCGCTATTCACTCCCCTCTAACGCTCTTCTTCGATCCTACAATTATCTCTTTTTTATTGATTCTTATTTTCCACTACATTCTGATTCATTTTGAAACAGAAAAAGAAAAATTTTAAGTGAGCAATATTCACCCCTCCCTCTATCACGCATCTCGATCCTTTAGTGCTTATCTTGATACAACTCCTATCTTATGGTAATTGAGTTAGATTAAACCCTTTAAGACCTTTGATAATCAATTTTGCACTCAAGAGAATTTGAACTACTTTCGTGATAAAAAAACTCAAGTTTTTATTTTATAGTTCTGAAACCAAGATTCACCTTTCAATTCATCCCTTGATTTCTAAGTCATGCAAACTATTGAGCAAACTAGAATTGAATCAAAAATAATCATAACATTAACAAGAGAAGGAAATCAAACTTCAATGTTGATATGTTATCAATCTACTTCCTAATCCTAAAATAAAGAAATTACTCCATAACGTTGAAGATATAATCCATTGAAATCAATTATATCATTCTATAACTTGTTTATTGATGTTCAAAATTTCTTCATCTCTTTGATGTCTTGGATGCGACCTCCTCTTTGATGGGTTGCAAGGGTGCAAATATAGTCCCACATCTAAAACACATGGGAAAGATCATGGGTTTTGGCTCGGACCATGAGAGACTCGGACCATGAGGATATGTCTTTGATGTCCTTTGTTTGAGGGGGGGATTGTTGGGTTGCAAGGGTGCAAACATGTTCCCATTGATTTTTTATATAACTAGAACTATAATAGAATTTCATGTCTGGAGATGTGGACATTCTTTAACATTTGATGCCTCCAAACTGCCATTGATTTTTTATATCCCTAGAACTATAATAGAATTTCCTAAATTAGTTAACCCTAACGAGCCACGACTATGGAACATTCCATGGGTTGATTGTGGATCATTCTGTCTTGTCTCTTCGCCTCACTTAGTAGCATCCATGGCCATGGTGGCTATCATGGGTTGGTGGTGGATCTTCTGGCATGTTTTAGTTGACGCTCCACGAGTTGATCTAACTTCCCAGAATGATCCACGATCGTGGAATGATCCATGGTCTGGCTATAGATCCTTCTTCCATGTGTTTCTTAAATTTGGCATCTCCAAGCATGTTCCAATGCCAATATCTTCAATTTTTATCAATACAAAATGTAAATCATAGTCATCCAAACTAAAAAGATAAAATGAATATAAATACTAGAAGTTTACACAAATATGCTCATATAATGCAATAAATGTATGTTAAATAAGATCAAAAGATATTCATAATTCACACATATTAGGAACATACTCAAAATTATTTAATCTATAAAGCATGACTCCTTCATGCTAATGGCAGACTAGAAGGAGAGCAAAGACTATCAATCAAGATCCTCCCGACAAAGATGATTAATCGTTGAGAGAAATAAGCTTTTGTATAAAAGATGGCCAGAAAAACACTTCAAAATTGTGCCTCATCATGTTTTCATGAACACATCATCTTCTTTTATAAACTTTTCAATAGTCGATTGATTACTTTGATTTTATCATATTTGACTAATTTATAGTCTGTCGAAGTCTTTACAATCAGCCAGATCACCTTTTGATTTTATCTCGAGTCGACTCTATGCTCCCACAATCAATTGTGTTATTGTTGAATCAACTTCACAAGTTGGCTGATCAACCTTCTATTTAATTTCATAATTCATTAGTAGACTGTTTAACCTATTATTCCCTTTCAATTCATTAATTGACTTGACCAGTCGACTAGTCAACTGATGTGTGTAGGGTATACATATATTTCGATTATGTTTATTGCACATCTTTATGCATTTCATGATGATACTCTATATTTATCACACCCTTTATTCGTGCATTAGGCATATCTTCTCTACTTTCTAGTTCGGAGGTCTGTTCTCATATATTGTATTTGCAGGATGAAAATAGGTGCAAAATAAAGTGAAACAAAGAAAGAATGACAAAAGCACAAGACAGGGTTGTGCCTCAAGGCACGGCCGTGCGACAACACCCAGGCCAGCCAAAACATGGTCGTGCCCTTCCTAGCCATGACCATGTTTCTTGCAGTTCCCTCAGCAGCAACCATGTTCACCAGACACGCCCGTGCCGAACATACAGAATGTCAGCTGCTCTAAGCCGTGCCAAAAGGCACTGTCGTTCCCTTAATTCAGCATGAACCAGACCAGGGGTCGTGCCCTTCTTACAACGTTAGGCCAGCAAGGGGTCATGCCTACAAGGCATGGCCGTGCCCATGGAAACCTTAAACCGAACTTCCAGGCCATGCCTTGAGGCATGACCGTGTCACACGCTGGCCTATATGTACTTCTTTTTGAAACCCTAGAGAGGGGGCCGTTAGAGGTGAACAGAGCACGTCGCATCCATGATTCAGAGCAAATTTCAGCATCTCATCCATTCTTTCGGGGCTACTCTGCCATTTTCATCCATCACCGACGAGGAGATTACGATTCAAAGGAGATCTACACACATTGATAAGTCTTTTTTCTTTTCTCTCTTGGATTTAGGAACAAAGATAAACTTCTATCCTTCTTCGAGTTGTATTCTCTCCGTCATGGAGTAGATCCCTTAGATTCTAGGATGTAGGAGGAATTGAAATGTATTGGATGATTTGTATTTAATGGATTTGTTATTTGTCAATTTCTATGATATGTCTATGCTTTACTATATGGAATGTGCCTTGTGTGTGTTTGGTGATATGTTTATGAAAGTTTAAATTCATGCGGATGGAAGTGAATTATGGTTTATAGGAAATTGTAGGATTGTATGACCGGAGCGCCTTGTGACAGGAGATAAACCTTAAACAAACTTTCCGAGGAGATCCTTAAATTGTAACAAACTCTTATGAGGGATAGCTAATGGCTATTGATCACTAAGACGAGATCTTTAATAGGGGTACTCAGTGATAGAGGGTAAAATATCAAGTAGTATGATCGGGGGAGCCTTGTGACAGGAGGTAAACCTCAATTAGACTATCGGGTATCATCTCCAACTAGTAGTCGTAGCACTAGAGGATAATGATTGAATTCCAATGAAGCCTGACGAGGTCAATTTGGTAGCTTGGCTAGAATCCCTACATTGATATAAACATTGAGGAATGGTAAGACATCCATGATATGTCATCCATAGTCTCGAGGAATCCGAAATCCTAGGATCGTTTCACGTACCTATCATCTAGTTGATTTCTTTTCAATCGAGGTTTAGGTACTCTAGTTCTCCTTCTTTCTCCCCCCAACACCAAAATCCAAACATTTGTAAACTCGTTTGTGCTAGTCTAGTGATAAATTTCACGATTTCTATGGTTCGATATCTTTTATTACTTGACGACGACTATACTTGTTGGATTGGGTTGGACCAACTAGAGGGGGGTGAATAGATGATTAAGTAAGGTTGCAGGATAGACACTCTGATTTTAAAAAAAAACTTGGTTGCAACTCAGTCGTTGCTTCCAAGGCAATTAACGCTCAAACAAAACTCTTTTAGGCGGAGAAGCCTTTACAATTGTAACAAAGAGACTTAGAGAGAAAATGATAAAGTAATTGATGTCCTAACTCTAAAACTCTAAGTCTATTTATAGCCCAAGAGAATAGATCTAGATCGTTGATCATATATAAACTTTCTCTTGGTCGTTGATCCGTTGATGCGATCCTAACCGTTGATCAGAGATAGGCTTGATCGTAGCCGTTGAGTAAATAAGGATAAACTTTATCTTTAATAAAAGATAAAGAGAATTATTCTTAATAAAAAAAAGTATTTATCTTTTATATGATAAAAGATAAATCTTATTATTTTTTCTTCTTCTTTTTTTTCAACCGCCACGTCTAAACGGTCCAAGTCTAAATCTTCTTCTCTGGTCAAAGTCAACGGTCAACAGTTAAAGTCAATAGTTTGACTTTTGTTGACTTTTTGTAGAATCTTTGATTGGGTAATTTCTGGGCAACCGGAGTTAGTCTCACCCGAATCTGACTCCGGCCTTTTGTCTCTCGAGCGTGCTTCCTCCCAGTTTCTCGTCCCTCGGACTTCACGCACTTCCTTCTCGCTCCACCGATGTATTCTTCCGTAGCTTTCGCGTCCCTCATATTGCACCAAGCCCATCGGCTCACTTTCCCGCGCAACCCTTCTCATTCGCTACGTCTTACGCTCAAATTCCTCTATACCTAAGTTCCTACACACTTAGCAGAGGTATTAGAATAACATAGGACCTAACTTAACTTTGTTAATCACATCAAAACTAACCGGGGCACCAACAATCTCCTCCTAATTAATGTACATCAACCCAGATCCAGTTAGGGTAAAATCAAAAAATAAGGAAAATAAATAGAACTAAATAAACAGGTTAAGCTTGAAAAAAATGTTTCATATTAGAACTATAACCTCCCCCTAAACCTCAGCCTACTCTCCCCATTTGATCATAGCAAAAATGAGGTATGTAAAATTACGGAAGGAAAGAAAAAATTTGTGTAAGTGGAAAAGAAAGACAGAAAAATTTATGTATAAAATTTGGTTTTCAAAAATTAGCGTTGTCAAGGACTTTTCAAATTTAAAATGACATCATTACTTTAAAAAATTCAAAATAATACTTTCATTAATAGAAAATTTTGAAAGTTTTTGTGAAAGCTGAGTAAAAATTTTGAGAATAGTAGAAAAATTTTTAGAGTTAATTTATTTTCCTGTGAAAAAAATCAAAAATTGACAGATTAAAAAATATAAAAAATTCAATTTGTAAAATTCAAAATAGACTGAAAAAATTTAAAAAAGTTTTTGACAAAGTTAACATATGATATATAAATCTGAAAAAATTAGATCTGGTCAAAATATTTTATAATCAAATTTTTAAAATTAAAAAATAAAATTTCATTATAGAATTTATAGAAAATTAAAAAACTGTAGAAAATTTTGACAGTTTTTATAGATGTCAAGGATAGAGATTTGAGATAATAAAAAAATTTGTAACTTTAAATTCATCCACTAAGTCCGAAAATAAAATAAATACTTATAGAGAAGAATTTTTTTTAAAAATAATATTTTAAAATTTAAAAACACTTCAAAAATTTGTATATAAATTATACTAAGTTCTATTGACTGTATTTGAATACTGAAAAATTGAATCTATGAAAATAATATTTTTATCTATTTTTAAAGTTTAAAATTTGAATTTTGAATAAGAAAATCATGAAAATTTAAAAAAATATTCAATAAATTTCGTAAAATTCTCAGTGGATGAACAACATAATTATGAACAAAGGAAAAATAGAAATATAATTTTTTTATCACTAAAAAATTTTCTAATATAACAAGAAAATAATGTTAGTTAAGTAAAAAGGAAAAAAATATTAGTCAGTGCATGCATATATAATAGCACAAAAGAGATCAGTTTAAAACATATTTGGGAACCCAAAATAAGTTCCTATCTACTTGATTGATTAAAAATCTCGGAGGAATATAGTTTTTGGGCACTTTTCTAAGTTGGCCCCCTGTGATTTTTAATGTACCAGTTTAAATTATCAGGATAACTATTTTTCTTTTAGCGTAAGCATAAAATATCAAGTTCTAATTTTTTAATTAAGTTTTTCAAATTATCATTTTCATTCTTCAAAACATCAGAGTTATCAGAAAAAGATGCAAGGGCTAGTTTATTTTTTAATTATGAATTTTCTTTTTCTAATTTACAGTTAGCCTTGAGCAGTGCTTTTATTCCAGCGTATAACTGATTGTGAGGAAGAAAATATACCTCACTTACCGAGTCACTTTCGAAAGAGAGGCTCCCCCTTAGTCGTTACTTTCTTCTAGTGTTGCTCCCCCTTCATCAGTGCTTTCTTCTTGATGGCTTGCCATCAGCACAAGTCCGCGTACTCCTGAGTTTCTGATTCGTCAGACGAGGTCTCGTCCCAGGTGGCTTTCAATGCCTTCTTTTTTTTTGGCTGGTTCTTGAGTTTGGGACACTGGTCTTTTAGATGCCCCTCTTCGTTGTAGTTATAGCATCGGACAATACGTTTCTTCTGAGATCGCCTTGCCTTCTGCATCCTCGAAAACTTGTTAGCTTTAAAAAAACTTTTAAAGGTTCTTACTGATGAGTGGTGTTTTTTACGGATAAATTAGGGTTAGATCAAACCGGTTTGGACCATATTTCATATCATAAATAGAGATTTTGGGCTATTTATTTATTTTAGATGAATTTATGGTCTTTATTGTAATTTGTACTAATTTATGGAAATTTATGGAGATTAATTAGTACCTTTGATTTTTACAGAAAATTAGAGTGGAATTAATTAATTTTGGAGGTTCAAATTAAAAGAAATTAAATTGGCTAGAGTCGGATTCGAATTGAAAATCAAATTGACTCAAATCAGATTGAATTCAGCCTCTCATTCTCATTGGATTCAGCTAAATCAAATTGGATTTATCAATTGAGCTCATCCCAATCCATCAACCGACCCACATGTATCTTGCCCAAATTTAATTGCCGATCTGGTTCAATTCAAATCTCCGGTTCAGCTGAGCTGCAGTTCACCACATTTGACTTAAACCCGGTTCCAGCCCAATCAAGCCCAAATCTGCAGCTCAATTCAACAGCTCAGTCCAATTTTACCGGTTCGGTTTAAAATCAAGCCCCGATTCACTAATTCCGTCGGTTCAGTGAGGAATTAAAGCGGCGGAGCTAGGTTTTACGAGCTGGGGGCTTCTCGCGAGCACTGTTCTTCTTCTCATCATCGCCGCCGCGGTCTTGAGCCCCCGTCGTACGCCTCGCCATCCTTCTACCTCCTCTAATCAGCACAAAGCAAAGGATTCAGCAGCCACCTCCGATTGCAGCATCGACATCGTTCTCCCTTCCTCTATCGCCAGCTCCGTTGTGGGTGATTTGCTCCAGCGATGGTAGCCGGAGACAGCTCCTTCTTCCACCTCCTCAGAACAGCCGGATGTTTGTCGGAGCCTTGTCTGCGATTTGCAGTAGGGAATCCATCCAGACTTTGTCTGTGATTTGCAGCAGAGGTCATCGATCGTCATTGAAGCCGCCGTCACCAGAAACAGGGCCATGTAAGGGTCGGTTTCTCATTCCTCTTTCTGATGTGTTGTCTGCGATTTGCAGCAAGGTAGCGGACTAGCGTCTAAGGACTCACCTGCGTCTTCTCCGATCGTGCCAAGCAGTGAGCGATTGTTCCAGCAAGGTTCACCGTCCCGTGGTGTTAGCAGCCGGAGATGGCTATGGTTCACTGTTCTGTGCCGGTTGGAGAGGGAAGAATTCTTAACCCACTGTCATCTTTGGTTCTCTGTTTCTACTTCATTTAGTACCTTTTCTATTTCTGTTAGCTTTGAAATCGAAAACCCCCCATGATTCTAACCCTAACCTAGCTTTAACCTATAAATACCTAACCCTAATTTAACCTTACTTCCTAATTTTGATCCTAACTATTAACATTAATTTCTAATTTCTAATCCTAACTCTGTTCTTTGGCATTGTATGGGTCAGTTTAGGTTGCAGGAAGGCCTCTTGAAAATCTGGTTGGTCGTAGGTTTGAATTGAATGCAATGGTATCAAATGCTTCATTTTAGGTTGGAACATGATGTTGGTGTTAGCTATGATTGTGCACCAAGTTGTAATCTGTTTTGCATGTTGAATATGGAATTACTTTGAATAGCATGTTGATGTTGAACTTCATTTGTTGGGAAAGGTTGTTAGCCGGCTATAAGATATGTATTGGGGGTTATCACATGTACATAGTTTTTGTAGAGTTGAGTAATGTATGAATAAAGTCTTGTGTATATATTTTAGATGTTGTATGTTGTAATGATGTTATATGGTTGTACATGTTTTTGTTGGTTGTAATTTATGTATCCATATATATATGTGTTGTCTTTTGTATGTATATGAACTGAGTGAATGGGATTAATGTTGATAAATAAAGGATTTCATGTTGTACATTAAATTTGTTGTATGAATAGAATTCATGTAATAGGGCATCACTATTGTCCATGAAACAAGTTTGTTGAATAATTGCATGCTTGATAGGTGAATGTTGAATGTTATGAATTGAATAACGGACATGCCCTTGTTTTGTATTGATGTTGTAATTTATGTGCAATAAAATTGAATAGTCAAACTAGAACTGTATACTTAGGATTCTTCTATTAATTATAGATTTAATTTGATCTTCATTTGTTAATTTGATGAATAAAGTTGAAATAAAAACCCCACAACAGTTCTAGAGTAACATCCAGTTATTGAGTCCGAGAGAGAGACGACCCGGACCTCCCTATACCACTTAAGACGATAGTTAGAGGTTTGGTAATAAAATAAATAATTTATTTTGATGGGTGTAAGTGACAATAAATAAAGGGATAAAAGTATATAAATAAATTTCCATACAAAACACACCCGCACATCAAAATTTTAGCGCTATTGCCGGGGATTCATATGATGTTTGTTTATTTTAGACTATACATAGGTGTTCTTATTTGTTTATTCATCTCATTTTTTCATTCTTTTGTTTGTTTATTCATTGATTCATTTATTCATTCATTTATTCTTTTGTTCATTTGTCTATTCTTTTATTCTTAATTATTTAATTCTTTTATTCTAATGATCTTGAGGGTGTTGATTTTAGGTGCACTATGACTTTGTCGTGGCTTGTCTATATTGGAGAGGTGCACGAAAGTGTAGGGAATTGCACTGAGTCTCTAGGATCACTTTCATCTATTTTATTGGATCCGTCTGCAGAGTTGAGAACCCAGGGCGATCAAGAATCAAGGGACTCCTTTAGAGACGATCTATCTTCCCAGGAAAAGGGGAGTAAACTATCTTTTCTTATTTTTCTTTCTTTTTCTGTATATAGTTGTTTAGTTCTTTTGATTTTTTTCTGTAAGTAGGATGTGTTTAAGTAGGATGTGTATATATATTCTTTATTGTTTGTTTCCTTTCTTTGTACATATCACATGATTTGGTTAGTTTAGGATGTATATAATGATTTTTTATTTTTTATTTTTTTTCTTAGCTTAGGTTGTATATAAATAAATAACTTAGTTTAGGATATGTATATTTATTTATTTATGATTCTTCCCCAATAAATTTTCCTCCCTTGCATGACTTAATCATCTTAGGAATTGTGATAACTTAGTTATCTAAGTTTGTCGAATTTTAGAGGTTTATAGACATGAAGAAGTTCTTGGATTATGTGAGGATACAACTTAGTGATGGATTTTACCTTGAATAGTTGAGATGATGACTATTTCTTTTATCTAGTGAGGACTGAGCCTGATTTCTATTGTTGTGGGGCACTTATGGTAAATGTTACTCTAGAACTTGCTCTGATTCTGTCGAGACCACATTACCATAGGGTTGCATAATTTCATGAAGATTATTCATTTATTCTTTTATTCATTTATTCTTTTCTATTAGTTTAGGTTTTCGAATAATCCATCTCTTGTGTATCATATTTTTCCTTACCATCTCTTTCATCACTATTTTCCTTGGATTTGGGAACCTTACTTGCTGTGATGATATTTTGCCCGGGACGGACAAAAATTTAAGTGTGGGGGTGTGTGTAGAGAGTTCACCATTGATAGACCAGTAATTTTATTTTGGTTGCTTTTTATTTTTAGTTGGTTGTATTTTTATTTTGTTTCATTTTGTTTTAGTGCAGGTTGTTGAAAAAAAAAACTGTGAAAAAAAAGAGATTCAAAAAAAAGAAAAAGAAAAGAAAAAAATAGAAAAAAAAAGGAAAAAAAAAAGAAGAAAAGAAAGAAAGAAAAAAAATGATAGTGAAAAAAAAAGTTTAGTTCTTTTTGGTTGAAATAAAATAAATAAAGTAAAGGTTTGAGTTGGTGATATCATTTGGGATAGTTGGTAGGAAGTTTTTGTAACCCTTGTTTCCTTACTAGGAGTTTTATTGGAGATATATTTTAGAGTCTAGAGGAGAGATAGGAGTTGTTTCCTTACTACTAGCTCACCCCACACTAGCTTGGTTTGAGTTTTACCGGGCATGATTCCATTGACTCATCTATGAAGCATGTTATTTTTCCATTTCTTCCACTTGTATTTATTTTCTCCATTCTTTTTCCTTACACATTATTTTCTTTTCCTTATTCATTATTCATTATTCTTTTGTTCATTCTTTATTCATTATTCTTTTGCAATAAATTTTCATGGATTATGTAATTTTATGCATATGATAGTGGTGGAGATTAGAAGAAGAGCAAGCATATGGTAGTGCATGATCCATAGGTAGCTTGAGAGAGATCCACTTTTCACATGATTATGAGGATGAGCGCCACACTATTTATCCTGTAAGATTTTTTATAGTCATCATTCTCAATTTATTTAGGGTGGATTGAAATTGTTGTTTTGTTGATCCATGTATGAATTGAATTCTGAATTACTTGGATTTCTAAATTTTGACACTCTTATTTAATTGGTTGTTGCAACTTCTTGATTTGATTGATAGTGCCGGGTGGAAAATAATGTATATTAGTTTACTTTCACGGGACGTGAAAGAATAAGTGTGGGGGATTTGATGAGTGACATTTTCTGCGGATAAATTAGGGTTAGATCGAACAGGTTTGGACCGCATTTCATATCATAAATAGGGATTTTGGACTATTTCTTTATTTTGGATGAATTTATGGTCTTTATTGTAATTTGTACTAATTTATAGAAATTTATGGAGATTAATTAGTACCTTTGATTTTTACAGAAAATTAGAGTGGAATTAATTAATTTTGGAGGTTCAAATTGAAAGAAATTAAATTGGCTTGAATCGGATTCGAATCAGAAATGAAGTTGACTTAAATCAGATTGAATTCAGCCTCTCATTCTCATTGGATTCAGCCAAATCAGATTGGATTTATCAATTGAGCTCATCCCAATCCATCAGCCAGCCCACATGTATCTAGCCCAAATTTAATTGCCGGTCTGGTTCAATTCAAATCTCCGGTTCAGCTGAGTTCAACGGTTCACCACATTTGACTTAAACCTGGTTCCAGCCCAATCAAAGCCCAAATCTGCAAGCCCAATTTAACAGCTCAGTCCAATTTCGCCGGTTCGGTTCAAAATCAAGCCCCGGTTCAGTCATTCCGTCGGTTCAGTGAGGAATTAAAGCGGCGGAGCTAGGTTTTGCGAGCGGGGGGCTTCTCGCGATTCTGATCTCGCGAGCACTGTTCTTCTTCTCATTGTCGCCGCCGCGGTCTTGAGCCCCCGCCGTGCGCCTCGCCATCCTTCTACCTCCTCTAATCAGCGCAAAGCAAAGGATTCAGCAGCCACCTCCGATTGCAGCATCGACGTCGTTCTCCCTTCCTCTGTCATCGGCTCCGTTGTGGGTGATTTGCTCCAGCGGTGGTAGCCCGAGACAGCTCCTTCTTCCACCTCCTCAGAAGAGCCAGATGTTTGTCAGAGCCTTGTCTGCGATTTGCAGCAGGGAATCCATCCGGACTCTGTCTGCGATTTGCAGCAGAGGTCGTCGGTCGTCTTCGAAGTCGTCGTCACCGGAAACAGGGCCAGGTAAGGGTCGGTTTCTCATTCCTCTTTCTGATGTGTTGTCTGTGATTTGCAGCAAGGTAGCGGACTAGCGTCTGAGGACTCGCCTGCGTCTTCTCCGATCGTGCCAAGCTATGAGCGATTGTTCCAGCAAGGTTCGCCGTCCCGTGGTGTTAGCAGCCGGAGATGGCTGTGGTTCACTGTTTTGTGCCGAGTTGGAGAGGGAAGAATTCTTAACCCACTATCATCTTTGATTCTCTGTTTCTACTTCATTTAGTACCTTTTCTATTTCTGTTAGCTTTGAAATCGAAAACCCCCCATGATTCTAACCCTAACCTAGCTTTAACCTGTAAATACCTAACCCTAATTTAACCCTAGATTTATCTCGTTTGCCTGCGGTTCCTTTCTCCTGACAGTTTGGTTGCAAAACGAGCGAGAGCCTCCGCATTAGTTTCAGCCACTTGCTTGGTTTCACCATCCATTCTTGTTCTATCCGCTGCCTCAGATAATTGTCCAGTCTCCAAGTTCACCCTGCACACAGGCTTCTGGAGGAGCTCTTTGCCAATCTCAATCAGCTTCTTCAGGTTACTCGTCGTCGCTATGTCCATTGATGCAGCATCTCCAGTCAGTGCATCATTCTGCTCACATCAAAACCAACCTTACTTTTACCCATTAGAATGGCTTCTTCAAATTCTGAAAAGGTTCATTACCTGTATTCGTAGATAATGCTTCTGGTAATGTTTGGTATTGCGTGCCTTAAAAACAACAGAAGTATGGATGTCAACCAAGTCTGCACTTGCTTGAGTAAAAATGTCGATGATAGGTATAGTCCCTTTGTGGAACAGCCACCCAAGCAAACCCCACTTGGCGGTATGTCGAGAAGTAAACCTTGCCTCTTGTTTGGGCACTCCAGTTCCAATCGAAATGACCAGCAGTTTGTCATAGTTAAAAGGCTCGCACCTCGAAAAATCAGGATTCCCAGCGATGGCCTCCTTCCATATTTGTGTAGTGGCAACCAAGGTCTGTTCATCATTGTATCAGCACTTGCAGTAGGTTTTTGTTAAGTATATAACGTAGCTCATCCAAAGAGTGAAATGATGAGAAGGCCATTTGTAGATAGACTACTTACAGGGTTATTTGCTGCTACACCACCATCAATGAGATTATAACTTTTCTCTTTGATTGTAAAGCAATGCCCAGGAAGATAGGTTGGTGCTGCAGATGTGCCAATACACACATCGGAAAGAAAGGCATTCTTCGATGGATCGGTCTTTGCCTGTGCACATGAATGAAATAGAATCTTTACTTTATGAGAGAAGAGGAGAAAGAAAGAAAAGAAAGAGAAAAGATCATCAAAGAAATCACTACCTCATATGTTGAGAAGATGGTTGGCTGCAAAAGTGTAATATCAAAAGTGGGGACGATAACATTCGTTAACGTTTCACTGAGTAGTGTCTTGCCTAGCATCTTCTTGATGATCCCGTGAAGGTATTCGCCGTCGTACTTACAACGATGGATTGCATGAAAGATACTGGACATGAACCAAATTCTGAAGAACAATAGATTGCATGAGGGATGAAACGGAGCCAAAACTAGATCTATAAGAATTTTCATGCAATATGCCTTATGTACTAACTTCTGTGGAAAAATCTTGGGGCAGTGATCTAAATAGAATTCGATTATTTCTTTGGCAGCAAAGAGGGGCCTTTTATTGTCGTTAGGAGCCGTAAGCATCGTGGTGATAAGACCGCCAGTGCTTGTGCCGGCAATCACATCGAAGTAATCGGCGATCCTCGCGCTCGGTCCATCCAGTTCCTGCACAATCATCACCAGCGTGAAGAGCAGGTGTTTTCTGCAGTAAAAAGTTTGTGTGTGTATGGGCGCACTTGGAGTTTGGATTCAAGGAAGTCGAGGATCGTCGCCGGTATGATCCCCCTCACCCCGCCGCCGTCGATGCAGAGAACGGTGAGCCACTTCCGACGAGCCTGTGGGGGTTTAGGATCTTCATGGCAATCAGAGTTGTTCTGATCACTGGACATGATACTGTTGGAATTGGGGACAAAGAGATCAGTATATACTATATACTTTGAAATGGGAGGAAAATTAGTGAAAGTTTCTTTGATTCTGGATCTTCTTTTATAGACAGGGATCATTAGTTTCATCTGAAATGAAATCATGGAGCCAGAAATTAAAATAAAGAAATGTGACATTGGAACAGAAATTGCTATATTGACGCAGTCTTTGGTAGGTCAAGTCGTCATGGCCAAGTCTTTTGGTGGCCTTGGATTTGAATGATTGAAGTAGAATTTGGATAGCTCTTGACTTAAAAAATGGTGGATTATATTGTGGCAATAATTTATTTTGGTGACGTTGGTAGCCCATCTCTCTCTACTTTGAATAGGCATCGGCGTGAGAATAATTTTTTTATGAAAAATAAATATATATCTCATATGTAAAAAAGATGGAATCCGCCACCTTAGCGGCCCCACATGATCGACCTCACAACCATTTATCAGGAGGTAAATCGAGAAACTGCAGTTGGTCACGACGTAGGAGGGTATTGCCTGGCTTCGCCAAGATTCGAACCCTTGTCCTCTTCTGCAACTCTGCTTCCCTTGCCCTCTTCTGCAACTCTGCTGCATCGTAACCAACTCAGCTATGCCCCGGAGGCATCTCATCCAAACTCATAAAATATATACAAGTGGCAAAAGATATTTGTTTTGAAATATTATATCTGAATTATGTAAGAATTTTATAGGAAAAATTAAAAATAAATATAGCGAAAAAATCGATTCCTTTAGAGATTCATGATCCAAGTAAATATAATATACATGTTTGTTATATAATTATCATTTTTATTGTGTGAAGTAACAATTCCGGCAGTAACTTTGATTCAGTGGATCTCAGCACGATCAGAATGGTCACGCTTCTTCGTTATCCACACGAACACGTCCTTCGTTCGTTGCACGAACTTAGCCAATTCAGAGAAGATCACTTTCGTTATGCTAGCAACTTGTACCCAAAAGGAGAAGAAGAGGAGACTAAAAAAATGATCATCTATGAAAATGCATCAACATGACTTTTGTACTCATCCAATGAATACAAAAGATCATCTAATGAATTTAAAAAGTCATTCAATGAATACAAAAATTTTTATCTTTTACTCTCATTTTCATCAATGCTCCATTAATCTCTATTAATGGACATTAATCCTTTTTAGGGTTGAGTCTAATTCGGATTAGACGCAATCCAATAATCTAATAGTTGGATTCATTTGAGTCTAACTCAATTAGTCTAACTGAATGAGTTTAACTCGGATTAAAATTTAACCCTATAATCTTAGGTCTATCAAATTTTAGTCAAACTAAAATAAACTCATCTCTAAATTAACATATTCTTTATGTGTGACCTAATAAATTCTTATAACGTTGACAATGTATCTAAAATAATATTTTAGATACATAAGTTATGAGTGACATCTAGCAATGCATCATTGCTACCCAAGTGATGAGAATGTAAAGATCTGACCTAACTTTTCTATATCTATTATTTTGTATAACTTGATCCTTCTATATATCCTCGATATCTAGATTGATCCATGAGACATATATCGTGTGATCTCCTTATCAATCTTTGTGTTTCTTGATCTTCAAGTAGACTCACTTAACCAAATGAGCTCAAATTTCATATTGATTCATTTAAGCATGACCATGCATTTTAGTAGTCCTATTTAATTAAGAGGCCCATAGATATTACTTCCATCATATGGAAGGGATATATCCCATCTACATCACTCACATTCCTCTACATAACTTATTGCATATATAGTGATTGATTTTATATTCTACCTTGTTACAAGTGACGTTTGTCGATACTAAAGTACACAACTCCTTAGGTAAGGAACCATAATGACTTTAGGTCTAAGGACTATTTATACTAATAGTCACTATGAGAATGTTTATGACACTCATATAATGATCCTGAAACATTCTCATGGCGAGTCAGTTCAGTACATATTTTTTAATATATATCCATGTGTCAACTTGATATCTTATATCCATGACTTGTGAGATTAAGTTATCAGTTGACCTACATGCTAGTTTCAACGCATTAATTAATATTGCCCTTGTATATTAAAACTTGACTAGGAATAGTTAAGAGTAGTATTCTATATATTATCTATAGTCTCCCACTATCAATTCAACAATTGATATGATGTAGACTAGAACCTACTACTCTAGGACATTATTATAGGATAGAGTTGGAGCGCTAGAGGGGGGTGTGAATAGCGCTTTATCACCTTTTCACTCATTAATAAGTTCGGGCATAAATTAGAGTACGAAAATATGGGGAAATAAAAAGTGTAGTGGAAAGTAAGAAATAATGACACTTTTGTTTACTTAGTTCATAGCCATAGACTGTTACTCCAAGGCCCACGATCTGTGATCGTTTTCGACGGACAATTCACTATGAAAACTCTCCTCTTATGAGAAGAAGTTTGTCGCTTTACAAAATAGGTTAGGAATGGTAAATCCTTACCGTCCTAAGGTAATTAAGTACAAAACAACAAAGCAATTGTTACCAACTTAGAGGATGAGAAATATTGATGTCGGTGTAGCTCCTCGGTGTTACGATGGCATAATGAATAGGATGTTTGCGCTCAAGAAGTTGTTGTAGTAGCATAGTAAGTTGATATTAGGGTTCCCCTCGCAGCTGCTTATAAAGGTTGATCCGGGAGCCTAGAAGTCCTTCCGGGCACCTCCACGTCATACCGTCGATCTGCTTCCGACGCTAACTCGGCATCTTCCGAATGCTTGTATCCGTTCTGGGTGCTTGGATGTTGACGTAGAGGTTGTCGAATCAACTTTGACTCTGCAATTTCTTATCCAAATTCGGGCCCCTAAAACCTCTCCAGGCGCCTGGAGGTTGAGGTGTCCCGACTACTAAGACTCTACCACCTCATCTACCTCGCTGGCCCGTTTGGTTGATGTCCGTTCGCTTGGATCCCTTCCGGGTGCCTAGACCATTTGGTCGCCTGGACTGTTCGATCGCTTGGATCCAGATAAGGACGTTCGAAATACAAAGTTCCAGCCCCTCCTTTCCTGCATTACAAGTTAGTCCAAAAATAAAATAAACAGGAAGGAAACAATTTGGTCTTAACTTTTGGTTTTTAATGAAATTTTAGGTCAGACCGACGCCTACTATTCCCTTTACCGAATACATCCTCACCTACTCCACTAGAGAGAAGTTACCTTTTGCAAATCCAATGTCACGTCCCAGGAGGCCGTCCGAAAAATTTCGACAGCATCTCCCCAGTAACTATGACAATTCCCCTGAATACATGCATAGATACACGACCACATGCGGCCAAAAATAGGACTACACGTCTAATAAACACACACAAGCTACAATCAGATATGAAATAAGGCCTACACGGCCACACAACAACTATCACATGCATACTAACCAACATAATCAAATTTTACGTAATGGAAACATCGTAAATCCAACAAAATGAATAACCATAACACAAATCCAACACAACTACAGAAATATGATAAATACAAACCACAACTACGGTTCAAACCACGAATACATGTCCTCAGAATACAAAACATAGCCGAAAACAACTATAAATCATACACAACCACTATCTAAACCTCCTGTAGTGAGATGGAAGCAGTCGGCCAATCTTCAAGCTCCAAATAACCTATCTGCTACCTGGGGAGAACACAGAACAACCTCAGGGTCTGGGTAGTGAGCATTAGATGCTCAGTGGGTACAGAAAAGAAGTGCATGTAAGATAAACCAGTAGGAATAACAAGAATGCAACATCTAGAATGAGTAAGTACAAAAGAGGTAACCACTAATCAACAGATAATAGGTATCAACAGATAGCATGAATCATGGGTTTGGAGGCCATTTGAAGTGCTTTAGAGGCCAACATGGCTGAGCCAATGGTGGCACAGCTCGGTCGTGCCCCATCATCCGGGCAAGTTTTGAAGTACAAGCCTTGCCTCACAAGTCCAGGCCGTGCCTCACCCTTCCCAGGCCGTGTCTCACCTTTCCAAGGTCGTGCCTCATAAGTCCAGGTTGTGCCTCACGAGACATGGTCATGCCTCACCTTGCCAAGGCCGTGCCTCACCTTTCCAGGGTCCAAACATGGTCATGCCTCATTTGGACAGTTTTACAAACCAAAAGTAAAATGGTCATAACTTTTAGCTTGGATAGAACCACGGGCCATGCCACCTACCAAAATGAAGATAACTTCAATATCTACAACTTTGCTTTAGGGTATGCTGAAGGATTCCTTCTCTAGGCCATGATAAAAGGCATGGTTGTGCCTCTTTCATAGAATGCTTCCTACTCTGGGCCGTGCCTATAATGCATGGTCGTGCCTCTTCTACAGAAGGGTTCCCTCTCTAGGCCGTGCCTACAAGGGTTCTCTTCAAACGCAAGTCCGACCTCAAGCTCCGATCTCGGCATCTCGTGCTGACCTTTTCAGATGCAAGTCCAACCTCGAGCTCCAGTCTCGACATCTCGTGCCGACCTCTTCAGATGCAAGTCCGACCTCGAGCTCTGGTCTCGGCATCTCGTGCCGACCTCTTCAGACGCAAGTCTAACCTCGAGCTCCAATCTCAGAATCTCGTGCCAACCTCTTCAGACATAAGTTCGACCTCGAGCTCCAATCTCAGCATGCCTCCGACATCACATATCGACCTCTTCAGACTCAAGTCCGACCTTGAGCTTTGATCTCGGCACATCTCCAACATCATGTGCCAAACCTTAAGCATTACTTAATCCCAGGATATGGTCAGCCAACGCAATCATAAGAACACAAGACTATTTCTTTAAAAAAAATAGAAAAATATTTCCAAAGGATAAGAACTGACAAAATCCTCTTAAACTAGAACAAGTATCTTGGAATATTTCTTAAAATATATGTTAATATTTCAAAAATCAACTACTATTAAAAGAGGGTCCATACCTATGGGCACAGGTACCCACACATCAATCCAAATTTCTCCAAGCCTTTAAACTCTTCCTCACGCAAAACCCTAACTTGAGCATCAGAGTGACTTATCATGATCCACCTCTGGCATCATTCTATCTCTCATTTTGAGTGTTTTTCAGGTTCTTCATCTTTCTCAACAGCTATCTTCAAAGAGCGTGCACATCAGCAATTCATGAACTGGTGTATGGACCATCCACGGTGTATTGGCGAGAAAAAATTAGCACCGTCTGTGGGAACACTGAGCTAAGACGTTGAGATGGTTAACACTAAAAGAATTATTGGTGAGCATGACTCTGTCGAGGAAAAAAGTTACGGTGATAAGATAGTGGTCATGCCTAAAAAGATTAACGAGCTAGTATCTCAAACAATGATCAAGGTATTGCAGCAACATTCATTGTTACCTCCTTCAGGAATTCCTTTGCCTTCCCTGGAAGATCTTTCCCCCTATAGAAGACTGCTAGTGCCATTGGAAGGTGGCATGCCCATTGTGAACTCTCTTAACAAAGGGGTAACTTTCCTGGAAGAAGATTCACATGAGTCAAGGGTTGAAATGCTCTTACCTGAACAACAATTATTGAGGAGGTAAGCATATCTCAAACACCTTTCTCTAGGAAGGTCTTGGAACAGGAATTGTCTCGGCACTTTTGGCAACCTCAACTGGGAGAATACACAGAATCATCAGATCTAGAGGATCATTTATATCGTTTCGAGAATGCTGTTTTACTGCATCAATATCCGGATGGAGTTAAATGCCGAGTTTTCTTAACCACCATGTCAGGCTTTACGCAGAGGTGGTTCAACCACCTTCCCATCTCCTCTATACATTCTTTTGTCGATTTTAAGACTGCTTTCCTTCACCAATTTGCCAGTAGTAAAAGGTATCTGAAGACACCATTAAAAATATTTACCATGAAGTAAAAACCTCAAGAAACTCTCAGAGAATATATCTAGTGATTTGACCGAGTCATTTGGGATATCCCTTCCACCCCCACAAAAGTATTAACTAATGCTTTCTCTCAAGGATTAACAGATGGAGAATTCTTCATATCTCTGATAAAGAAACCCCTTACCAATTATGTCAAGTTAATATTAGAAAGAGCCGAAAAGTATATACATTAAGAAGAAACACAGCTCGGTCGTCGAGATGATAGCTCGTTCACCTCTAGATCAGATAAGAAAATCTCCTAATCCACAACTCACAAAGGGACATCACGATTCAACTATATGCCTTCCCGAAACAGTTATGCCTTTTAGATTAAAAAATACAAGAGTCAGTTATCAGTGACTTATGGATAAAGTCTTCAAGAACCAAATAGGTCACAATATCAAGGTATACTATGTTTGCCTTACGATATGCCCGAAATACCGAGCCCCGAGCTCGCGATTTAGCCTTACGACAAACCTGGAAGACCAATCTCTGAGCTCGCAATTTTGCCTTATGACAAGCCTAAAACATCGAGCCCTGAGCTCCCGATTTTGCCTTACGATAGGCCTAGAGCATCGAGCCCCGAGCTTGCTATTTTTCCTTACAATAGGCCTGAAGCATCGAGCCCCGAACTCGCGATTTTACCTTATGATAGGTCGAGAGCACCGAGCCTCGAGCTCACAACTTTACCTTATGATAGACCTAGAGCACCAAGCCCCGAGCTCACAACTTTACCTTACCATAGGCCTAGAGCACTAAGCCCTGAGCTTGCGACTTTGCCTTATAACAGGCCTGGAGCATCGAGCCCCAAGCTCGCGACTTTGCCTTACGACAGATCTGCAGCACCAAACCTCAAGCTTGCAACTTAGCCTTATGACAAGCCCAGATCATCAAGCCCCGAGCTTATGATCTTGTCTTACATTAAACCGAGAACGCTGATTTCTAGACTTAAGAAGACCGAGGCGTCTTGCTTATGACTTTGAGCTGGCTTAGTTTGGTTCACAAATTAAGTGCATCAATAAGTCTCCAGATTGTGCTTCAGGTATGTAGTATACAGTAACAAACTAAAATGTAGATGATGTTTTTTATTTTGTATGTTTTTTATTCTTTCCGTGATAAGAGAATTTTTAGTTTAAGCATCACTAAGAAAGGATTTGGTATAAGACTTATACATAGAACGAGTGTCACTTTAGAAGTCGGCATTTTAGGACAAAATAAACAAAATTAGCCTTCATTAAAATATAAAAAAGCAATACAGTAGGAGAAACAATTAGCAACTTAAGATGATAACTAGGCTAGTCCTGTTTTTCAAAGGCAAGCAGACTGTCCCAAACTTTCTAATGATCTAAGAAGCTTAAATCTGAAGCCTTAGGTATTAGTTTGGACTGTAAAAACTCGGGGAGGGCACAGAAAACTCGGGGCTGACTCCCCTCTGGCATGGCCAGAAAAGGCTGGTGCTCTGGACAGGAGGCACGACCATGTCTGGTAGGCACGACCACACCAAGCAGGGCCTCTATTTCTGGGACACGGTCGTGCCTGGTGGGCACGGCCTGAAACTGATGGTGTTCTGATTCTGAGGCATGGTCGTGCCTGGTGGCACGACCTGGAGAGGAAAAGTGCTGGTGGAGGGCACGGTCGTGCCTAGTAGGCACGACCCTTTCTTGGCTTGTATTGTTCTCCTTTATTCCACCTTGTTTTGCACCGATTTCCATCCTACAAATACAAAAGTATGAGAGCAGACCTCCGAACTAGGAAATAGAGAAAATGTGCCTAATGCATGAATAAGGGATGCGATAAATATAGAGTATCAACATGAAAATGCATAAAGATGTCTAATAAAAGCAGTAAAAAATATATGCATACCCTACACACATCAATTACCCTTCTGATATTTTTGTAATCGCTAACTCCCTTTCATAGCAAGAGAGTTATTTAGTTGATTGCCCAACATAAACGGTCAACTGATTGTGAGCCTTGGAGTAACAGTCTGTGGCTGTCAATCAAGTAAAACACCCATGTATTTTTCATTGTGTTTTTATTCTCCGCTACATTTACAACTCTATGTTGGTGTAAGAAGCACTAGATCCTTCCTAGGATTTTGATGTTTAACAATATACCTAAGTCTGGTCAGTTTGACCAAGGGTTGATCCAAATAGGACTTGATGTTTGGATGTGTGGAAGTGAGTGAAGTCTAGCCAGATGACTAGCGAGAAGTCCTTGTCGGGTAGACTAGACAGTGGAAGTCCTGATCTGGATGATCGGGCAAGGGAAGTCCTAGTAAGTAAAGCTAGGCAAGGGAAAGTCATAGTTGTAGGCTAGGCAAAGGGAAGTTCTGATTTGGAGGATCAGGCGGAAGTCTTGGCAGAGTCGAAGCACCAGGTGAAGTCTGGGTTGGTCTGGAGGACCGAATCGCAGCAGAAATCTGGGCTGGTCTGGAGGACCGAGTCGCAGCAGAAGTCTGGGCCGATTTGGAGGATCGAGTCGCAGCAGAAGTCTGGACTGGTCAAAGAGGACCGAGCCACAACACAAATCCTAGGGGCTAAGGACAGAGCCGAACAAAAGTCCAACAAGTCAGGAGGACTTGGTTGGCAAAGGTAAATTCTCCTGAGTGAAGTGGGTAAGGGCGCGTTCCCGGAGTGGAATGGTAGGCGTCAGACTAATCTAGGATTTCGGTTGAAATATGAAGTTAGACTCACAAAATAAGGGTAGGATATGTTGCTTTGTTTGCATGCTTATCTTGCAGGAATCATGATGCAGGGGCAACACATAAGGAGTCCGACTTCAACAGGTCATAATTTTTGACTCGGGATTCAGAACGAGGCATGGTCAGATGCGTTTCGAAGCCCTTTCAGAGATCTACAAAAAGTGTCTTGGAGTCGACTCAATTGTAGCTTGAGTTGACTCGAGTGGAGTCTAGAGTTGACTCAGATGCACTCGAGTCGACTCAGACAGTGGATAACGAGCAGAAAGAAGATTTATCTACCACGTCGACTGGAGTCGACTCAGATCAGCACTGTAGTCGACTCAGGAGCAGTATAAAAGGAGGTGAACATGCACAAACAAGGATATTCAAGCCAAAAACTTCCCTCCTCATCTAGTAGTGGTTTGGAACGCGAGCGAGACCAAGTTCTTGCAACCGAGGAAGATCCAAAAGGAGTGCGCGGTGCTCAGGACTTCCAGATTGGCAACAAGAGTTTGATTTCCTTATTATTGTATTTACTTTCAGTATTTTATTGTTGCTATAATTTACAGACTGTAAGACGAGTTTCTCCACCTTCGAACGATATTTGGAAAGGAGACCACTAGTGGACGGGCACCTCCCGCACATAGGCCTTGGACGTACTAACCTTGGGAGGTTAGGAACCAAGTAAATTCACGTGTCCCTGTGTTTAATTCTGATTCCGCTGCTTAGTATTCTGATAAAAATGAATGAATTTGAAAAGCCACAACGTGCTATTCACCCCCTCTAGCGTGTTCCAGCGATCCTACACTCTAATTGCAAGAATTCACGGGCGATTTTATAAAATTCGAAAATGTTACCGATAGCCCTATTCACCCTCCTCTAGCGCTCTCAACTATCCTACAATTGGTATTAGAGCGAGAGGTGCTCGAACACAGTGCAATCACTGGTCAAGCAAGTTTTTCATATTTTTTCATATTTTTTTGATTTATTCTATTTTTCTCCCACACTACTAATCCAAGACCAAGTCTTGGTATATTTTGATGTTTATTTGTGTGCAAGAGTTAATGGCCCATCAAGAAGGATTTAGCACCACAAGGCCACCTCTATTCTTTAAGGAGGACTTCATCTACTGGAAAGGTAGAATGGAGTATCATGTCAAGACATAAGTGGACATGTGGATCCTCATACAAACGAGATTCACAATCCCAACTGATAATGACGGCCTTCTTCAATCTTGCGACAAATGGGATGCGGCCACCAAGAAGAAAATTGAAGCTGACGTAAAAGCAACCCAAACACTACAATGCGGGTTAACCAAAGAAGAACTGAACAGAGTTGGACCATCCATCAGTGTCAAAGATCTATGGGACAAACTTGTAGAACTACATGAAGGAACATTAGACATGAAGGTTAGCAAATGGGATCTCCTCATCAACAAACTCTATAATATTAAGATGATGGAAGGAGAGTCAGCAAGTGGATTGCACGCACGAATTTAAGATTTGTTGAATGGGCTGCACATGATTAGACAACCCATTGAAAATTGGGATGTCATAAGGTACGCACTGAAAGCGTTCCCTAGGAACACTTTGTGGGCATCTATGGTGGATGCTTACAAGGTCTCCAGGGACCTTTCAAAAATCAAACTCGATGAGTTAGTTTCTGAGTTCGAATTGCATGAACAAACTAATGCCATAACGGAAGAGAAAGGTATAGATCTTATTGCAGGACCAACCAAGGAGAAAAGGTCTAGAAAGCAAGCAAAAGAAGAATCTGATGAATCATCAGAGTCAGAAAATAACGATGAATTCACAACCGAACTAGTTAACCTAGTTCGAAAGATGTTGAGGAAAAAGCGAGGACTGAAAAGATCAAAAGTAAAGAAGGTGGTACAAAAGGCCAACTCCAACAAACCTTTTATAAACAAGACAAAGCTTACTTGATATGGATGCAAGGAAAAAGGTCATTTCAGATCTGAATGTCCTAACCAGAAGAAGGAGCGCAAATCCAAGAAGAAGGCGCTCAAAGCAACGTGGGATGAATCTTGATCAGAGGAATCAGAAGAAGAACCAACCACAAGTTCCTTGCTCTTCCAGCTCAAGAGAACCAAACTAGAACAGACAGCGAGTCAGATAGCGATTCAAGCTCAAGCCACAGACTTGCATCTATTTCAAAAGGACCCACAACCACTGTAAGCATAGATAGATTTTATTCAATTATTTAAAGTTTATCAAAAAAGCTAGCTAAGTCTGATGCTAAAGTTGAATCACTCCAAGAGGAGGTAGCATTCTTTAAGGAGAAAGTCAACTCCATATCGCCAACTGAAACTGTTCAAGTTGGAAACTCAACTCAAATAAAACTTGAGGAAGAGAACTCCAAATTGAAACTTGACAATCTGAAAAGATTACTGAAATAATTCACTTCAAGCTCTAAGTATCTTAACATGATTCTTAGAACTCAAAGGGATGGATACAACCGATCTGGACTTGGACACAAAGCTAAGCACAGAGCAAATATGACATTACTAAATCGACCCAAGAAACCAAGAGTCCAAGCATGAGTTTCCATGTCCAAACTGACTAATCCAGTTGGATCGAACCAATAATGGGTCCCCAAGAATCAAATACATTATTTGATCAATTTCAATAGGGGTCATGATCTAGGGGGACCTAAAACCTTGTATGTTAAATGAAACTGCTTGCATTAATTATTTTTATTTTTTGCTTAAGAACAACCTAGGTTAGGTAAGGACTTAAATTTGGTTAACACTTGCCCAACATAGTACCAGGGTGGGGCGAGATGATATTACGTTCGGAAAACTTAGTTTAGGTAGGCAAGTGGGGTAAGGAGTACCTAACTTGGTCTGCTTAGCTTAGTGGATCTAACCGAAGCTACCTCGCTATATCTTAAACTAGTTAGACCAAGGTTTATTGCTAGATTAGCTAAATATGTAATTTCTTGAACTAGTTTTGTCTTAGAAAGTGGTCATTGTTCCGATAACCAAGAAGGCCCCTATGCCTTTCCACCGCCTGTAAGCTGATTTTTGAAATATATGTTTAGTAAGTCAAAAAGTTAAACTTGAATCTAACCCAAGGTTAATCAAATACTAGATAACAATAACTCAATCCCTTAATAAAGATAAAATTGAAAAATCATCTCACACAACTCATAGGATGTGACGTCCTCAGAGACTGTCGTCTGAAAATTTTCGACAGCATCTCCCCTATAACAATTCAACTTTCCATGCGCCCCGGGAGACGACTGTCCGATAAATTTCGGCAGCATCTCCCTTGTAACAATTTACTTTCCCTGAATACAAACATAATAAGACCTACACGGCCATAATCCACATATATATATATATAAATTGTAAAACAGAAACTCTATTAAGGTAATAAAGTCCACAACTGACAACTATCAACATGCACCACTAAACCAAACACCTATACGAAAATTCACAGTAAATAAAATAGTTTCTGACACGATATGACATAAAACGACTCCTGACACAATAGACTCCAAAAATGTAAGCAAAATGACTTAAGCAAATTTCAACTCGACGCGGGACTAGCAGCACGGCTCTCCAGACAGACATCAACCTGAAATATATGTAAAATCAACGGAGTGAGTTCAACGAACTCAGCGGGTAGCTAGCAGATATGTATAAATAAGCTATTTACCAGTACTAATCATGATTGTACAGAAATAAATACAGAACCGAACTACTGAATAGCTGTGCATACCAGAATCATATAATAACACAATGGTATAAATCCTGCAACATAGGTAAGATCAAAAGCCCAAAATGCATAAGGTATCCTGTAGGTGCATGTCAATATAAGCAATAATTAAATGCAATCCAATAACAATGCAATCCATACAATATGCACAAGGAGCCTGTGAGTACACCTATCCTCCTACCCCAAGGCCTGGGGGAGCAACGCTCTCATCTCCTCGTCGAAATGCGAAGGAGGGATCCGGTAATGCTACCACGCTATGGCACTGCTACCTCTGGTGCGGCCGAGCGGAGCCCTGATGCTACCACGCTAGTGTGCAGATCCATAACTAGCGACGGGCTCAGACTATACAGGAGCCGATGATCGCTAGTATGCAAATCCTGGAGCGAATGGTGCAGACTACCAAGGAGCCGATGATAAAAGTATGCAAATCCTGGAGCGACGGGCTCAGACTATAAAGGAGCCGATGATCGCTAGTATGCAAACATGTAGATATAAAGCAAAATAAATTAATACTACTAGTCATAGCAAACTATACACATCAAACGACATATCTAAATAGATGAGTCGAGATACCCGCCTTCCGAAAGTAGTCAGTGTCCAAAAAGAAAATCTCCGATCCGTCCAAAGGTCCGGTGGCAAGTCAATGTCCTGTAATTAGAATAAATGACTTTTCTAAATACGATGATATGTATATACCCATAAGATAAAATTCTTAGTCCATTTTAATATTTGTTTAACCTCCTCTAAATTACTTAGCCCAAGTTAAACTAATCCATGACATTTAACTGAATCCAAATACAATATCATGGGAGCATATAACTGTTCCAGACCAATAAAGTAAATGCATGTATGCACCCTACAAACTTAGCTATACTTTGTTGACTAACAACAATTTAGATCCTAGATGTAAGAATAATGATAATATTGCATGCCAACATCATCATAAAACCATTTTGATTCTGACATCTAACAAATTCGGAAGCCTTCTCAATTTACAATATCAAATCCTTGAGTATAGCTCATAACCAGAATATCTTTCAAGCAATGCTTAAAATGATATACTTCAACGTGTGTAAACTCAAATACTTAATCCAAAACTGAAGCATCCAACAGTACTTCAACTTTAGCATACCACTTAACATTGCTCCATTAAAATATAACTGCTAAAATCTTTCTCCATCCAATTATCTCAACGCAGTGAAAACAACATGCTTCATACCTAGTGTGATTCCATCATAAACTCAGTAAGGATTTCATAATTTTTGACCCACTACAATTCATTCTTGGCAAAGAGGCTTCGATCCAAAATTTACATCGAACTAAGAAATTAGAAGCATCGGCAAAAATCGAATCCAGTAACAACCGAATCCAGCCACAACCTAACCTAGCAGCAACAAACCAGAGGGAAACAGGACCTCACCTCAGTCCTGTGGCTCAACGCGAAAGAGGCGGCGACTCTATTTCAGGAGACTCGAGCGCGGCGGCGGCGGGCTCCTAAGGCGGCGAACGGCGAGGGTTGCAAGCGACGGCGCCGATCAAAGAGAGTCGCCGAGAGGGGAAGGAGGCGCGGTAGCAATTTTCGAAGAGGAGAAGAAGAGGTGGCGGCTAGGGTTTAGAGAGGAGAGGAAGAGGAAGGCTTGTTTCCACCAGCGAGGAAGCTTCGGCTTGGCGGAAGGAGGAGACGAGGAGGGCGGCGTCGGCGGACGAGAGGGAAAGGCGCGTGTAAAAAGAGATTTTAACGGATTCCTAATGGGTTTAGGGTTTTAAACCCGAAACCCATTAATTTTTTTTTTTTTTTTACCGTATTTTACAATAAAGTCAAATCGTACCGTGAAAAACGGATCCGTCGGCTCGCTGCGCATCCTCTCTGGTAACCGTGTGGACCCGTCCAGTCTCTGGCAGGGGTGGGGGTGGTAGCGCTGTCCGAGGCTGCTGCGGCTGGATCTGAGTCTGCCACTGAGGTGGATAGTGCGGCGATGCTGGATACTGATCCAAAGGCTGATATGCAGACTGAGACTGATACTGTACTGGTGGCTGGGACTGCGTCTGATACTGAACCCATGGCTGGAGCTGCGACTGGTACTGAACCTGAGTCTGGTACTGAGGTCCCGCAACAGAGCTCTGTGACATCGCAGGGGTACGGTAGTGCTCCTGTCCGTGCATGCCATATGCAGCTACTACCGGGGGAGCTGTCCTTTGCTGGCGATATGAAGATTGGGCCTTCTGCCCCCCTCTCTGAGATCCTGTCTGTCCAAACTGTCCTCCCGGAATAGAAACCCCAGAAGACACGTGCTGAGCCTTCAGCGAACAATCACGGCTCATGTGTCCAGGCAGTTTGCAATAATAGCAAACTGACTGTCCCAAGGTGCAGGCTGATGTAACGTGATCCCTGGAACCACATTGAGTACAGTAAGTGTCACTGCCCGACTGCCTTTGATCCTGTCGAGAAAATCGGGAGCGTTCTGATGAAAATTGTCCTGACTTCTGGAGCTTACTCGGTGCCCCAGTAGCAATTTGACCTGAATCTCTACGACCGCCACGTTGCTGTCCTGTAGTCTGTGCTGAACTCTGAGCTGGTTGCTTACTTTTCTTCCTATCCCCAAATGCCCTCTGCTGTGCAGACTCTATCAGCAGTGCTCTATCCAAAGCTTCACGGTAGGAGGAAAGGCCAAATCTCGCTATCTTCACCTGAAGTTGTCCATCCAACCCCTGGACAAACTGAAGCATACGGGACCTGTCCTCAGCGACTAGCTCAGGACAAAATCTGGCTAGCCGATTAAAATCAGCATTGTATTCCATCATTGTGCGCCCTTTCTGTTGAAGACTCTGAAATTCCTGACGACGCGTCATCTGATATGATATTGGGAAGTACTGGCTCTCAAAGATCTCCCTAAATCTCGTCCATGTAGTGTGCTGCTCCCCGAGGATCGTACGTTGTGTGGCCCACCAGATCTTGGCCTCGTCCCGTAAGTGGAAGGCAGCCAACTCTACCTTCTCCCACTCGGAGCAAGCCGTATAGAAGAAGGTTCCTCCACCGTCTCTAACCAAGACTGAGCTGCCCTCGGATCCGTTCCCCCGCGGAATAGTGTGAAACGACTTTTCAGCTGCTCCGCTAATGCTGGAATCCGAGCTCGTGCCGCCAGATTTGTAGGGTGTGTAGGGTTCACCACCCGGACTGGCGGAACCAGAGGAGTGGGTACCATGGGTGGTACCGCTGGGAATCCAGAGGAGAGTACTGTAGGAGGTGCTGCTGGATAAGCCGGGGGAGGTACCTCTGGTGGTGCACCCGGATGTGTCAGAGCTAATACTGTCGCATAAATAGCGACAGGTACCGCAGGTGGCACTGTAGGATGAATTGTGGGGTGGAGCGACTGGAGTTGCTGCAGGTAGGGGTGCCTGGTAGGTAGTAATAGACACTACCTGTGGAGGTGCCGGGTATGCAGCAACAGGGGCTATTGGTGGGATATCAGGGTGTACGGCAGCAGGGGCTCCCTGATATGTAGTAGGCACCGCTGAAGGAGGTGCCTGGTATGCAGAAGGCACCGCTGGCGGTGGTGCTGGATATGCAGCAGCAGAGACTGTCGGTGGAGGTACAAGGTATGCAACGGCAGGGGCTGTTGGTGGTACCTCAGGAGTATACAGCAGCAGGGGCTGCCTGGTATACCATAGGCACCGCAGAAGGAGGTACCCCTTGTGGGACAGTACACACTACCGGAGGGGGTACCTCTGGTGCTATATGGGTTGCTGCAGGGAGTATTGTGGGGTCCGCTACTGGGTTTGAAGAAGAGACCCCCGGAGACTGAGAGCCCAAGGCGCCCGTAACACCATGAGAAGTCTGTCCCTGAGTGACAGGCTCAACCTCAGTAGGCCCCTCTCGTGGCTCGGCCATCAGAGACTCTAACGTCCTCTTATGTGGTCGTCCTACACCACGTCTCTGCGTAGTAGCCCGTTTTCCACGCGTCATATCTGAAACATTATTACCAAAGGTATAAAATTGCTAGATAAACCATTTTACCTATTGCCATCTGGAGATGCCCTATCGCCGCTAGTCCCAAAACATGATCCTTATCATAATAACGACTTCCAAAATAAAAATCCGAACACAAACACCGAAATACATTGCATACCTTTTTTTTATACCATAAATTAGTATCAGATAAACTTCGAAATATCACGACAA
>NC_133866.1:695636-724528 GCF_044706935.1 Curcuma longa
ATTTGGACCTCCCCCTAAATCTGACAGGACTCCCCCTAAATCTGACACTCCCTTAGGGCTTCTTGTTGACCACAAGACAATCTCCCTATGTGTCTTAGGGGTTGTTCCAAGTTAAAAGAATAATTTATAATATATTTTGCAAAACAATAGTTTTCAAAAATAATTTTAGATTTTTTAAAGTTTATTTTTAAGAGGTCTTTTAAATATAAGATCTTTCAAGAATGACCTCCCCCTGAACTAGACACTCTCTTAGGACATCCTTGTTGACCACAAGGATTTTCTGCCTATGTGTCTTAGGGTTCTTAGACTTAGTGTTGACCTAGAGGTTTGTGTCTAATGTGTTGGTCAACCAAGTTTTCAAATATATAATGTTTTAAAAATTATAGTATAGATACACCCAGCAAGCACGAATCTCAAGTAAATATCAAATTTTCAAAAATAGTTTTTATAAAAGTATTTATAATAATTTTTGAAAGCCTTTTTCAAAATATTGTACTTTAATGTCCTTATCATCTCACCCATTCTAAGTGCCTCAATACATGGCAAACAAGGGTTACCTTATGGGTTATGTGAGATGAGTTGTCAATTTTATCTTTATTAAATTTAAGTTAATTTCTAATGAATGTTTGACCTTGTGTTAGATTCAGGTTTAACCGTCAATCAATTAAGTCCACATTTCAAAAATCAGTTTCCAGGCAGTGGCGAGGCACAGGGGCCTTCTTGGGTATCGGAACAACGACCACGTTCTAAGACAAAACTGATTCAAGAAATTATGACCTTAACCAATTTCTTGAGAAACCTTGGTCTAACTAGTCTAGGATGTGGCGAGGTAGCTTCGGTCAGTTCCACTTAGCTAAGCAGACCAAGCAAGGTACTCCTTACCCCACTTGACTACCCAGACCAAGCTTCCCTAACGTACTATCATCTCGCCCCACCCTGGTACTATGTTGCCAAGTGTCAACAATTCATGTGTCCTTAACTAACCGTTCTAAGTTAAGCAGAAAAATAAACATGATGACATGACATGTTATATGCATTTAAAATAACGCAGATGCATGTCATGGCAAATATGCATGAGTCAAACAATTCACGTAATTTTTAATTTCTAAGAATGTATCAAATTCTCGATTTGATACATTTCGTGTGGACCCGCGAATGTGTCAACCCACTTTGACACACTTTGAGTTTTATTTTTATTGTTTCATTTGGTAATATTTTAATTTAGTTTTATAATTAAAAGTAATTTATTATTAAGTTCATGACTTTTAAATTTGAGTTATTTTTAATTTAATTTTAATTTTGAATTTAAAATTTTGGTTTTGAATTTTAAGTTTACATTTTGAATTTTAATTTTAATTTAATTTAATTTAATTTAATTTAATTTAATTTAATTTAATTTAATTTAATTTTTTAATTTAATTTAATTTTAATTTAATTTTAATTTAATTTAATTTTAATTTTAATTTAATTTAAATTTATTTTAATTTAATTTAATTTTTTTAATTTTAATTTAATTTTAATTTTTAATTTAATTTTAATTTTAATTTAATTTAAGTTTTAATTTAATTTAATTTTAATTTAATTTAAGTTTTTAATTTAATTTTAATTTTAAATTTAAGTTTTTAATTTAATTTAATTTTGAATAATTAATAAATTAATTTGACTTTTAAATTTAATTAAATTTTAAATTTAATTTTTAAAATTTTATATTTAAATAATTAAATAAATTTAATTTTGAATTTTAATATTTATTTAGAATTATTTAATATTTCATAATTAAAGGGTACACAATTATAATTAATTTTATTATTTAATTTTAAATTTTTAATATTTAATTTATTAGAATTATTCAATATTTCATAATTAAAGGGTACACTATTATAATTAATTTTATTATTTAATTTTGAATTTTTATTATTAATTTTAGAAGTTATCTTATTGGAGTTTGAATTTTTCTTATTATTAAGATTATCTTAAATTTTTAATTTTAAATTATTTAGTAAAATTGAATTGTTCAATTTATCTTGATGATTATTAATTTTATCTTGTTTAGTTGAATTATTATTAATTTTCAGAAATTATTAAATTAATTAAAGTTGATTTATTAAGTTTATCATTATCTTGGTTGAATAAGTTAAAGACTTGGTCTAATTTTTTATTTATTTGAGATAAATCTAGATTAATTGCATTTGAATTATTAATATTTGAATTGGTTAAATTTGAATTAGTTAAATTATTATTTAATTCAGATTTATTAATTAATTTATTAAGATTAGATGAATTTTCCTTATTTTTAATTTCTAAGTTTGAATTTTTTAATTTAGAATGAATTTTTTAAATTATTTAATTTAGAAATTATTTAAATTATTATCTAATATTTCTAGATCTGACTTTTTCAAATTTGAATTGTTCAAATTTGATTTAGTCAAATTATTTAAATTTATATCTAAGTTTGAATTTTCTAATTTATCCAAATTTGACTTTTTCAAATTTGAATTTGTCAAATTTATCTTATCTAAATTTAAATTTTTTAGATTATCTAAATTTTCAAATTTATCTAGATTTGAATTATTCAAAGTGACTTTTTCTAATTTTTCTAAATTTTTCAAAAAAGTTATCTAAATTTGTAGAAAAGGTAAATCTAGCATGCGCATGCAACCTAGGGGTATTTTCGTAAATTAAATTACTTACCGGAATCGCTTCCCCCAATTCTGGTTTTTTCGTCGTCTTCCTCTCCGGGCACCGGTTCTTGTAGTGGCCGCGTTTCTGGCACTTGAAGCACTGGATATGATCCTTGTTTCTCCGGGCTCCTGGCATCGGTTGCTCCTTTGCCGCCGGTGGTGCCGTCCGAATCTTTCGAGTAGGACACTTATTTTTGTAGTGCCCTCTCTCCCTGCACTTAAAACAAATAATATGTAATTTAAAATGAACTTTTAAAAACATACCTTTCTCCCCCTCCATCTTTGCCGTCTTGCTCCCTTGGCGGTTAGTCCAATCAAGAGCGCACCGGCTCTGATACCAATTGTAGGATCGCTGGAACACGCTAGAGGGGGGGTGAATAGCGTGTTGTCGCTTTTAGAATTCGTTCATTTTCTATCAAAATTACTAAGCAGCGGAATTAAAAACAAATGCAGGGACACGCAGATTTACTTGGTTCCTAACCCCCCAGGGTTAGTACGTCCAAGGCCTATGTACGGGAGGCGCCCGTCCACTAGTGGTCTCCTTTTCGAACCTTGTTCGGAGGCGGAGAAACCCGTCTTACAGTCCAAAATAAATAATAAATAATATAAAACAAAGACAAGTAAGAAAAAGAAAACCAAACAAGTAGCCGCCGATCTGGAAGTCCTGAGCGCCGCGCACTCCTCCTGGATCTTCCCCGGTTGCACGTGTCTGGCCTCGTTCGCGTTCAGAGTCACCACTAGTTGGAGAGGAGAACTTTGTAATTGATTCTTTTCATTGTGTACGTTGCACCTTCTTTTATAGCCTGCTCGAGTCGACTCGGGGGATCTCGAGTCGACTCCACGTAAGCCCGATCCACTTTCTCCGCGAGCTGACTTGGCCTTCGAGTCGACTCGAGTCCCGCTCGAGTCGACTCCAAGCTGACGTGGCATCTCTTGATAGACTTGGCTTCCGCGGCTTTATCTGGTGCTCAAGTCGACTCGACTTCCATCTTGAAAGACGACTCCATCGACTCAAGTCGACTCGAGTCACTTTGACTCAGGTTTGATCTGAGTTGATGAGCTTGGTTCAACTGTCTTTGTTTGCTTTACCTCTGTTTCTTCCATCTTGCTTTCCAGTTCCTGGTTCCTGCAAGACAAACATACAAACAAACAAAGAACACTAAACCTTACCTTGCTCTAACTTCGCCTTGTGGGTCTAACTTCAGATTTCTACCGAAATCCTGGGTTAGTCTGACGCCTACTGTTCCACTCCGGGAACGCGCCCTTACCCACTCCACTCAGGAGAATTTGTGCCAACCAAGTCCTCCTGACTTGTTGGACTTTTGCTCGGCTCTGTCCTTAGCCCCCAGGATTTGTGCTGCGGCTCGGTCCTCTCTGACCAGCCCAGACTTCTGCTGCGACTCGATCCTCCAGATCAGCCCAGACTTCTGCTGCGACTCGGTTCTCCAAACCAGTCCAGACTTCTGCTGCGACTCGGTCCTCCAGACCAGCCCAGACTTCACCTGGTGCTTCGACTCTGCCAAGACTTCTGCCTGATCCTCCAAATCAGGACTTCCCTTTGCCTAGCCTACAACTAGGACTTTCCCTTGCCTAGCTTCACTTACCAGGACTTCCCTTGCCCGATCGTCCAGATCAGGACTTCCACTGCCTAGTCTAACCGACTAGGACTTCTCGCTAGTCATCTGACTAGACTTCACTCACTTCCACACATCCAAACATCAAGTCCTGTTTGGATCAACCCTTGGTCAAACTGACCAGACTTAGGTATATTGTCAAACATCGAAACCCTAGGAAAGATCTAGTGCTTCTTGCACCAACATAAAAAGAAGTCACCCCCTTCACACCTTGGGCAAAGTGGTTGAGTCATAATTTTTATAATGTATCATCAACTAAGTTTAAGTTAGGCTTTGCTATATGATTGATACGTGTGTCTAAGTATATAGGGATTTAGAAGAATACATAGGTACCTAATGGCTCAAGATCTGGTAAAGTATGATGAAAGGTGGTATAGGACACCCAAGGGATTGAAAAGGACAAATAGCATTAGAGATAGTGACATCTTGGCAAAAAATACAAGCAAGCGAGAATGATGGCACAGAAAGGAAGACGATGGATTTGGTGCATTCGAGAAATAAGTAGCTATAAAAAGTACTCCGTGGAACGAGAAAATGCACAGGGAATAAGCCAAAAGGGTCAATGTATCTGAGGGATGAGAAACTGGGAGAAAAAGTGCACAAGGTAAGCTGGTGAGGTGAGTTGAGTGACTTGTATTCAGGATGAGAGTAGACTCAACTTAGGCAAACTCGATCTTAGTCAACTTAAGTCAAAGTTTTAAACGACCGAAATAAGGTTCCAGATAACTAGAACTCCAGGCAACTGGATGTGATTCGGGTAACCTATGCATGTAAATGTTATCTATTGAATAGGTTTTTTATCTGAGTGGTTCAAGGTGATCTGAGCAACTAGAAGCGCATTGGGGCAACTGAAAGTACACATGGAGGATAGATCGGAGCAAGCTAACCAACATTCGGATTTATCGGGTGTCCGAGCAACTAGAGATGGTTCAATCGATCAGATTGGTGCTAAGTCAATGAGGTTGAATCAAGGGTGACTGGTTTGAGGATAACCCAAGATATGTTCAAGCAATTGGATCTAGTCCCAACAATCAAATATGTGCCTCATCAACAAGATCATGTATGAAGCGACTTGTTCATGGACAAAGTCGACAGTTGATCTAGTTGTGTTTGATCGACCAGAAAAGTACCACATCTGCATAACAAGCAGATCGAGATGAAGCCTATAAAAATGGTTGAAGCTCAAAGAGAACACAATACACCGAATACCTTCTATTCTATAATATCTTGAAATCTCTCTTTTTCTCTATTATAGTCAATTGTTGTGTAAGAGGTCTCTTCACTTCCGAAACTTAATTGAAGAAGAAAAGGATAGTGGACAAACACATCTGTGCATAAGCCTTGGGCATAGCAATCTTGAAGGATTGTGAACCAAGTAAAAATTTTGATCTATCTTCTTTTATGCTTTATTTATTTATTAATGCATGTGTGTGTCCTTGTTGAGTAATTCGCAAGAGAAACAGAATTTTAATTTACAGGTTAATTATTCACCCCTCCCTCTCTAACGATCCAAACCTTCTATCGTAACAATACGAAAGCCTCTTTTAAAATCTCTGAGGCAACGAAGGGAACCTCCAAAGTAGCCCAGGTGAACCTCTGTATATACTCCCGCAAAGATTCTTACATCTTTGTTGGATTAAATCAAATTCTAAGAATCAAATTGCAAATTGATTTCTCTTCTACAAGGAGCCAAATACAATTTTATCTCAAGCACCTCTTCATAGATTCATTGTACCTCTTCATGAATTCATAGTTGATGCATTAATATCTTGTTGTTTTTCATGTCATCCAAAACCCTATAAATATGGATGAAGTGTGAGAGTTGTAATAAGTGTGAGAGTTGTAGCAACAAGAAGTCCAATACAAAAAACTCCTATTTGCTTCATAAGTCTTCTACTTTGTCCTTAAATTTCTTAGTCCCTACTTTTTATTCCTTCAATCTTCTGCTACAGAATGAACAAACTCAAGGGTGGCAGCAGGTACCTTTATGAGTTGGAGAAGTGATGTAGGAACAACAAGACAAAGTCATCAAATGACTAGATAAAGTTTGCCTTGAGAGTGTTAAACCATTGTTGGGTGGCCTCCACCAACATGATCAAGAAGACTCTGCACTTGACTTTGTGTACTGGTGGAGGAAAGTTGCATTCTTGAATCTGCATAGGTGCTCCTATAGATCCATTATACCATTGTACTCCCCAATTTGATGAGGTCGGAAACTGGATGGCAACCTGCTTCCAGAATGGCTAGAATAAATGGCACACAACATGCCACAGGCTTCTTGGTGGGCAATCTTGAGAGGCTTCCAACCTCCCTCTTGGAATGGGAAGGTGCGGCCACATCCCGGGAGCTTTGCACTATAAGCTATTGAATATGGGTGTCTGTTATCAACACTTTGCTCTCCAAGTCAATTGTGGGATGCCCAATATCACCATATCACTTCCTCCATGGTGGTTGTAATGAGCTGTGTGAGTTGCCCCACCGAAATAGGGCCCACAATTGTATCCATCACTACTCCCATTGGTAGTCATTGTTGCTCTTCTGAAACTTCACGATGTTGATCCATCGGCGTTCTTCACCTTAGCTTATGATTTCCCACAAACGATATCAAAATATGATGTGGCTTCTCCTCCCTGCACGGGTTAATTTGTACCAGTAGAGCCTTTACTCCATACCGTCTAAGTTGCCTCTATGCTTGCACGCCAACACACGTCACGGGCATCGATAATGATCAACGTGACCCCTCCGATGATCAAATCAATGTTAGGATGAGAAGAGAATGCAATGAAAGCTAGTATGATTGCACACGCAAGAGAGATGTACCTATTCCAGCTTCACCTACCTTTATATAGCTAGAGGCGTTGGTGTCCACATGGATTGCCACCTCAACCTCTTGCTAGCACAACCGACAAAGTTGTGCCAAGTAGTAAATGCGGCAACACTAGGGTCGTACATCTACTATCGTCCAGATGTTCATCACAAGACCTGTCCACTGGCTTCTCGCCTGTTAGAGGCGATTATTGGCAGTGGCTATCGGCCACCATTGTTAGGAATGGTTGAATCTGATTCAGAGGGATCTATTAGTGAGAGATGTTCCTAAATGAGAATGTTCTTAAAGTGAATACATTATTGGAGGAGATGTTCTTCAACAAGGATGTTCTCAGTGTGATCTACTATGAGAATATTTCAAAATGGAGGTGTTCTCAAAGTAAGTTTATTAGAGGAGATGTTTCTGAACAGGAATGTTCTTGGTATGATCTACTATCAGAATGTTCTCAAATAAGGATAGTTCGAAAGTGAATGTATTGTTGGACGGTTTTCCCGAATGAAAATATTCCTAGTGTGATCTGCTATAGAGATATTTTCAAACAGAAATATTCTTAAAGTAAGTGACCGGTAGAGGAGATGTTCTTGAACGAGAATAGTGTTATCTAAATATGATATCTGTAAGCCGGCTAGCAAGTTGGCTCGGAAAAATTCCTCCTCGGGTATGATGTCCTTCTCCAAGTGATCTAAGTTTAAGGCCTGTAAGTTTACTAACCCAGATGGATTTCCCCGGGTATATCAAGTAGCAACATTGTGTTAATTGGTACCTGAAGCATTATCTTGCTGCAGGATATTCAAGATGCTGCAAAATTGAGAAGCGAAGGAACTGAATGTGACAGAATTTTGCCCCTGCATGTGGTAAGTGCATGGGGGACAACTATCTTTTAGCTGACAGCAAGCTACTTCCTTCTGCAAAGTTACACATTGGATGCACAAGTTCATTGCGATTATGACTCAAAACCCATGGATCCTCATACTTTGCCTCATCGTCCACCATTTACAGCTAGAGTAACATGCACCACCTTGGCTGATGATCAACTCTCAACCGAACAATCAGATTGGCATCGACCTGCACTTTGTCCTCGTTTCAGTAGTACTGACAGGAATATCTGCGTTTGGTCTTCGGAGGAGTTTTAGTCGGACCGTCAGCGGTGCAATCATTAAAAGCCGAGTCCAAGATATCGATCGTTTCGGAGATTCTTGTGCCACCACTGTTGAATGAGCCGAAAGCACTCTGGCAAGACATTACTTTGGCAGTAAAACTGGCGAAGGATGAAGTTGGGTATCTTAATTATCGTCGAGCTTCAGCAATAGCAGCAACAGCAGCTAGCAGCAGACAAAAAAATCCTAACTAAGCAGGAACTCGAGATCTCAAGAAACCGATGGCAGAGAAGGACACGTGAATGTGAGAAGAGAGGGAGGGCCAAGGGACCATGCCCTCTCTTCTCAGCCACTAGTTTCTGCCTCGCTGCATATCCTCCAGCTACGCACCAGCCGCCTGACCAACCAGACAAAAACCAGACTGATCGAATTTGGATGGTGGCCGGCTCTAGATTCTCCACTGGCTCACCTCTCCTTTATCTCGCTCCACAAAATCTTAATTGCGCCGTCCCCACTGCAAATCTTTCTTTTCACAAGTGTCATGCACTCACTCGCAATTAATTAACCCACTCTAAAATCTTGTTTAATTTAATGTTCTTTCTTTTCTCATGGACGACACCAAAATATGTTCGTGATTCCGGCGTTGCTAAAGCACTACTCGACATGCAGTCATTTTTTGACAGTTACAAGTTACAACACACCCCGGACAAGGTCCTACAAACAACCAAGAAGAGGACTCTTCGAAACGTGGATAATTGGATACGATGATGCTTTGCGGCAAACTCCCTGCAGTGCTTAATTTGGTGAAGTCGACGACGAGATTATGGGAATGCGATTTTGCATGGATTAATGCCAGCTCTAAACTTGTTGCTGTTAAATTGCTTGATTAATTATATTGCCAGGAATTAAAGTACTTGCTTGCAAGCCTCTTCTTCTCACAGATATCATATCCCATTTCCTCCATTGTCCACTGGTTTTCCCTTTCTTGTCTCTAATCTCTATCTCGTCGTGAATAAATTAAAAGGCAACTTTATTCGGATTAATTATGGTGTCATATATCCGCGAAATCTAGCGCCGAACCACGCCACCTAATATACCTGCAACCATGTCTCGCGATCCCGACCGTCGATTCTCTGCCCGACGGGGGAAATGGATCGTTGCACGGCGACCGCAAATTATTTCCCAAATTAAAAAAAAAAAAAAAAAAAAAAAAAAAAGAAGGCGGAGGATATAAACGAGTGGCTCCCGTTGCGTACCTGAATCTCAGTGCGGCAAAGAAGCGTTCCCGTGTCCCTGCGGCGGGCGGGAGATCTTTTACTGTTCTCTCCTCGAATTTCTGGATTATCACATCCGAAACGTGTCCCCATCCGCTCCAGTTGTCCGTGCGCCAAGATGACGCGTCGGTTTCCGATTATTTTGTAATTACGTAACTGAAAAGGGTGGAAGTGAAAAAAGCGTAGGTGCCACGCGTAAGCGTCTTCCAGCCACAAGTGAGCCATCGATCCTTCCATTTTTTATTTAAAAAAAAGGGAAAAAATATAAAAATGATTTTTAAAAAATCCACATCCATCGTGGCACCTCTTATTGTCACTTTTGCCTTCTTTCCATCCCATTTTTGGCATCCTCTTCCAAATCCGTGGTTGGGGAGCTTCCATTTCCATTTCCTTCCTTATTATTAATCTTCGGCTTCCTCCTCCATCTCCTCTCTTCACCTTCCTCCACCTCTTCCTCTTCCTCTTCTTCTTCTTCTTCTTAATCTGAAGTAGTAGCTCATGAGAGGAGAGATTTAGGAGAACGAGAAAAGCTTCTTTTGGTTCCGGAGGCGCGCGGTCGGAGGAGACCTGCTAGATTTTCTGCAGAGATGGAGAGCCAGGTACATGACCAAACGAGTTACTTTTTTTCGGACCATTTAAATCGTTCCTTGTTTTTCTTCCTGCTAGTTATCTTCTTCCCCTTTCTTGTTTTTGATACTCAATAAAGTGAACATCTGGGAAGTGTAGCTTTCTTATATATCAAGTAAGGTATGGGTTGATGAAGGGCGAAGAGATCAGGTTTACTAGATCCTGCTTTACGATCTAGGGTATTTAGTTGATGTGTTTAAGTCCCATTACGAGCATCTTGCAAAATGTTGAAGGCTCGATGAACAAATTTCTCATTGCAATTAAAGAAATTCTCTGTTCGTAGGAAAAATTGGAAGGATTTGCTCATCAGAATTTCCAATTGAAAATGGCCATCTAATAGAGCCTACGAGAGGTTGGGAAGAAAATTTTGTTTGCTTGAACTTTAGTGAGTTTGTTATTGATTGCTGGATGAAGTGATAGGAATTTTTCCAATCTGATGCTCTGTTGGCTTCTCGAGAAATATCTTTCAAGAAAATATGTTTCGGATTTTGTTTTTAATGTTTAGTGCAATTGAAAATCATGATCAATGAAAAAATTTCAATTAATGATAATTATTCTTTAAGAAAATGAAGCTCTTTACTATGTTAATAAATTATTATTTGTCCTCCATCCTTCGCCCTTGTTTATGCAAGTGATCGATTTGGATTCTCTAATTGGGTCAACCAATTCAATTGGTCTAGCTTGTAGATCTAGCAATATTAAGTCGGTCCAAGTATTCCGGGTTGATAGACTCAGTCGAGAATGTGGAACGAATCAATTGGTCTTGGGTTCGACTGGCAAAGTGGGATGTCAAGTCGAGTAGGTCAATTGGTCCACATTGATAGACCAAGTCAAGCGTGTTAGATGAGTCAGTTAGCTGACCAAACTAGTTGGGTTGTGTTGGGTTAGACTGGCGTAATGGGATGTCAAGCCAAGTAGGCAAATTAGGTCAATCGATCTAGGCAATCAAGGGGGCTTAGCAAGCCTTACGATGTGGGTGATCCAAGGTAGCCCTGGCAGGATGCTCGAGTTGGGGAGACTAGGTGACCCAATAGTTACGATGAGTCTGTCATTCTAATCAATCCAAAAAGGCTAGGGCAGAGTAATCAAGTCATGCAAATCAAGTTGGGCAAGCCAATAAGGAAGGTTGGTCAATCAATTTGAGATAGGAATTGGTCCAAATGAACTGAAAGCACTAGTCAATCTAAGGGGTAATTCCTAGTCAAACATAAGTAATTAATCAACCAATCTGACCCTAAGAAAAGAAATTATTTTCTTATATGTAGGTTTTAAAAACCAATCTACACAACAAAAATATTTTTTCCTAAATAAATATTTTTCACAAACAATTTTATTTTTTGCAAATATATGGAGCATGATGATGATTTTGCTTGTTACATTGCATAAAACAATATCATTAACATAATTGCAAGTCTAAATTTCAAAAGTTTTGCATAACCAGGAGCAACAAGGGAGCACAGGTATGAACCATGTTTTGAGTCCGTACAATCAAATGCATCTAGATATGAAAACATCACCCTTGAACGACCCTCAATTGAAGGATACTGATTCATTCAAGGAGGAGCAAGCGCCTAGGGTATCTTCTAATCATATAAGAGTTAAGTCTACTAGATCGTAGTTTCTGGTTTCAACTATCTATTCTATGTTAGGTGAGAAAACCTTATACGATAACGAAGCAGCGGGAGAGATGGACAGAAGAAGAGCATAATAAATTTTTGGAAGCTTTGCAACTATATGGACGGGCGTGGCGCCAGATTGAAGGTGTATATGATGCTTTAGTTATCATATTCAGTTTTTTGATGCATCAGTCCAAATATTTCCTTTCTGACGTTATAATTTTGATTTATAGAGCATATAGGTAGTAAGACAGCAGTCCAAATCAGGAGTCATGCCCAAAAGTTCTTTTCTAAGGTGTTACTGCTTCCCTAAGTAACTAATTTCTCAACCACAATGAAGTCGTTCATAGAAGTAGATATCCAGTTTCTCTTCCTGCTCAACATTTCTTTCTGTAAATTTAGGTGGTTCGTGAATCTGGTAGCAATGACAGCTTAGGTCAAGCCTTGAAGCCCATTGAGATTCCTCCTCCTCGACCAAAAAGAAAACCCATGCACCCGTATCCAAGAAAAATGTGCAATGTTTCCAAGAAAGGAACTCTGAAACAAACTGAGGGGTCTCCTTTGCTGATTCCTACAGTCTTTGAGCAAGAGAATGGATCACCAACATCAGTTTTATCTGCTGTTGGATCAGAAACCTTAGGGTCCACATTCTCTAATGGTCGAGTCGGGAGCAAGTCACCAATTGCATCTGCTGCTGATTCCAATGATCAAGAAGGAGAGCAATCACTAATTATGACACTTCAGGAAGAGCATAAGCCTCCATGTATTGTAACAACGGCTCCAAATGTGACCAAGGAAGACCAGCCTCAAATGGTACTCTCAGATAGACAGGAAAACTCCTATCAATAGAAAAGTCTTAACTTTCCTTCTTATCTATTTGGTAAACTGTTACAGGATGCAGATCAGTGCTCAAATGTGCACACCTCATCTGAAGCACACCAACAAACTCTCAAGTTGTTTGGAAAGATGGTAGTTCCGAATTATCCAAGCACGCCATGTTCTTCAAATGCTGAAAATATGGCAATGCCCAAGCAAACACCACCTGCTCACAACACTTGCAATCATTATAACAAAGCTTTTGAACTCCAAATGAACCCTCCATATCCAGATTCAATAGGGCCTTTTTTCTACTGCTTTCCATTAGTTGGAGATAACTCCATAGATCCTGCATTCGTTCCCTCGCCATGGGGAGCCATGCACGGCAGCTACCCTTTCAAGCTGGTGCATCCGCAGCATCAGTATCCACTGCAATTGTCGATGGGGAATGCTGGTTATCAAGATTTGCAGAGGGAATGTTCTTGGACAGGCTCCAACACTGCATCTAATAGTGGAGTAGCGTTCAATGAAACCGAAGGGGTGGACTTGAATAAAGCAAAGTTTTTGACAGAGAGCAGAATAGTAGAGTGGTCAGATGTTAACCTAACAAGTAGCTCAGCTCCCAAAAGTGGGAGTGTGGGATCGTCCGGAAGGGGATTTGTTCCTTACCGGAGGTGTGCAGTTGAAAGTGAGAGGGAACATTCAACTGCAGCGAACGATGACGAAGAGTGCCAAGCAATAAGATTGCACTTGTAGCAGATATGAATTACTTGTATCATAATCCATTTGATTCTTTCTGACGATGGTTATTGGCACCAACATGAATTTTGATTGAAGGGTAGCTTGTTTGTTCTGCCATTTCGGACTAATTTTCAAGTTTTATTCCTTAATGCATATACTAATGGCACATTGATTTCATTTAACCAGTAGCAACATTCATTTTTAGCCATTGTTGTCGAGTATGTCCATCTGTTTCTGTAACATGATCATTTGTGTTTGTTGAGTGTTAGCTGCTTCTAAGATAATGTGGGCTCCAACATCCCTTGCATGTCTTCTGGAGCTACATGCTTTTGAAACAATTGAACTGTCTGTTCGAGGATTCACCAATTAGGTTGGTCTTGCTGTGTAGTTTTGTGGTTATCTGAGAGTTAGGTTTACAATTTGGCTGAAGTGACTTGTAAGCCAAGTGTACCTCGGTCAACTTGTTAGAATCAAGAACTTCAGATGAAGCAGATTAGTTGGCAAGGGATTCTGCGGAGGTTAAAGAATGGTAAGTAAACGATAGTTAATGCAACAAGGAGTTTATGATCAAGGTGGTGTGACAGTAGTGATGCCTAGAACAGAAGATACACAAATAAACAAGAATTATGAAACAAGTGCAATTGAAAAGGAGAGAGAGAACTCACAGGATTTTGCTGAACCGAACTAGCAAATTGACTATACAACTAAAGAAAGAAAGAACTGTAATTCATATTTTTACAAAATAAATCATTTCCCAAATTGAGAAGTTCAGAGTGAATGTTACAAGCTCCAGCTTTTGAAGATACATTTTGATTTAAAAAGAAAATTCTTTTCTGAGGTAGTCTCATGAAATACTTACCTCATTTTTCAAACGGTAAACAAACAAGAACAAGAATGTAAACTGAAGTAGCTCATGTGTTTACATTAGTCCTTTTGCCAGGCTTCCCGAAACTCATTTTCAAGTTGATATTAGTCAGGGGAAAAAAAGGAACACACAACTTTGTAGCTGATTCATGCTTTCCAAGAATAAGCATTAAATCTCATTATAAGGAATGAGTACCTGTTACAGAATGCTTCCATCATGCTGTAGCTACCCGAGAAAGCTGAGTATCGATGAAGATGGACTTTGCTCCTTCCTTGATGTCAGTGTAGCACGATTTTAAAGCAAAAGCACGGGATCATCCTTCCAATACCTACTTTCTTAGTATCAAAGCAGATCACAATGTCCGTAGAAAAAATTATGTTCGCATCAGGGCCCTTGAAAAGCTTGTTCATACCCTAGTTCCCAATCATGTTCAATTAGTCCCGATTAGTCTTTTCCACATGCAGACTGCATGTAAAACCAATTATATTTCTGATTGTCCAATTGAATCTTCATTATGGTAATCCTAGTGTAAAGCTGTCTTAAGGAGACAACAGCATCCCAGATTCCAAAATTTTCTTTTTGAACTATATTGCATCACCTATGGTTTCCTCAACCCTAGGATGTTGCAACTTTAGTTGTTCTGCAATTTCCTTCAACATTTCATATACTTGTCCAATTTCTGGGTGGGATTTATCACCCACAGAGAACTTGTGAACAACAACATTCAAATCTATCAGTGTAGAATCAGGCAACTTCTTTAATCCCCTTGCTTTCATCAAATCTTGCAACTCTTTATACTTATCCCATCTTGATGCTGCAGCATAAACATTAACTAGAGGGACATATCGCCTGCTATTATATGGCTCCAGCTCAATCAAACATTTTCCTAGATGCTCTCCTACACTAATATCACCTTGAACCTTTGCTAACCAAATTACTGCACCCCAAATGGCAGACCAATCATGCAAGGGTATATCCTGAATTACCTTCAGTGCATCTCCAGGATTTCCAGCTCGAACATATAGATCAACCAGACACCAATAATGTGCAAATTTTGGCTCGATATCAAACTCTTCAGTCATCATCTTAAAATAATGATGTGCTTCCTCGACCAAGCATGAATGAGCACAGGCTACCAAGATACATGTAAAAGTAATATCATTTGGTTTTACACCTTCTTGCAACATTGTTTTGAAGAAATCAATTGCTGTGGTGCTACGGCTATGACTTCCAAATCCAGATATCATTGTGTTCCAACAAATGAGATCCTTATTGGTTATTCCCTTGAATACTTCAGCTGCTGCATCTAGCAAGTCACACTTGCAGTAGAAGTCCACCAATGCATTACTTACATGAGTTGGTATCCGCGGCCACCTTCTCACCAAGAACCCATGGACTGATCTGCCATGCTGTGGTAGCTTACAATGTGAGTAGACTGACAGCAAACTGATCAATGAGCAGTCATCTGGCTCAACCCCAAGCTCTTGCATATGGTGAAATAATAGGATTCCCTTGTTAAACATCCTGTTTCTGACATACCCATTTAAGAGAGTAGACCACGAAATGACACTTCGATCAGGCATGATCTGAAAGAGCTGCTCGGCCTTGTCAAAATCACAACTTTTGACATACCCATCCAGCATGGAGTTGTACGAGACGTGGTCTTTCACATGCATTTCGTCGAACAGTTGCCTTGCGATGTCCAAAGCGTCACAAGTAGCATACATGTGAATCAAGGAGTTGACAACAGACAAATGATCTATGAATCCCAACTTCAATGCAAGGCAGTGGAACATCTCACCTTGGTGAATCGAATCTCGGAGCTTGGCCGAGGTGATGAGCAGAGGGAAGGTGTAACTGTTGGGCCGGGTACCAAGGGGGTGGGCATGGCGGCAGAAGAAATCGATGGTGCGGACGCCATCGGACCCGCCGCGGGAAAGGAATTTAAGAATGCTACTGGCGGAGATGTTGTCGGGGGAGCGGAGGGCGGAGTGGAGGAGGATGGCATCGTCAGGGGAGCAGCGGGAGTAGAGAACGATGAGATGGCGGGCGACCCGCTTGAGGGCGGTGGATCCGGAGACGGTAAGTAGGGCGTGGGCGGCGCGGAGGGAGAGAAGGGAGGGGAAAGGGGTGGCGAGGATTGGGGCGAGGGAGGCGGCGACGTTAGGGTTCAGGCGGGCGGCAAGTTTTGGGTAGGCGAGAAGAGAAGAGACAATGGCCTTTTGAGGTCGAGGCATGAGATCATGGCAGACGCCGAAGAGGACGGAGGTGGCGTTAGCGGTTCAGAAGCGAATCAAGAAAACAGCGGTCGGCGGCTCTATGGAAACAGCGGTTCAGAAGCAAAGCATGAAGACAGCAGACCTGGGGCATTGTAGAGGGAGATGCAATGTCAGTCAAATTATATATATATATATTGAGCAAAGCACTTGATAATATTATCTTTTAAATTTATTTGATGGATGAAATATAATATATAATTAATTTATTATAAATCTATTAAATTTATTGATTAATTCAATTTAATTGATCCTTGATGCGTGGCTCAGATTGTCGTCTAAATGAGCACGTCAATTTAATTAATATTGAATCTCCTAACTAAAGTAATATAGGGCAACTCGAGTCGTCTCCCAACGATTGTAGACGGTGTGTGGTAATTCTAGTGGTTATTACAATTGAGGATTTAGATTTTTTTTCTCTTTTTTGATTGGATGGGGGGTTGTTGTCTTAAGTTCTAATTCTAAATAATGGAAAGAACACTAAGTATCAAAAATAAATTGCATTAATGAAGTAAGGAGTGCAACAAGTAAATAAGTGCATGAACAAAGAAACAAGCAAAAGAAATCTAAGAACAAACAACATTCAAAACTGTAAGGGGAAATTAAACAAACACTTGGTATGCCAAAAGTCTAATCTAAGTCTAGAAATGGAAGAAAAGTAAATCTAATGATTCTTCCTAAGGTTCTAGCCGAAGGTGGATGCAAAGCTAAGCGGACTCCACGAATGATGCGCCGAAGGAAGGAATCTCCAACTTCGAAGCAATCCGGAGATGATGTAGATGGATGAGATGACGTGAAGGAGAAGAAGGTCCTCTTGCTCCTTGATGGATGGAAGGTGGTCGGATTGAAGAAAGGAAATCTCCTCGCCTTCTTTTCCGGGGCAATGAATGGAGATGGTGGTGAAGAAATGAAGGTAGGTGATGGCTAGGGTGAATCCCGAGGAGAGAATGCTTTTCTTCCAACAAAAATCAGCTTTTATACTCCAAAACCTGCTCCGCGACACGGCCGTGCCTCCTTGGCACGGCCTGGGGTAGGCACCACCCTGGACAAGAGGCACGCCCCAGAGTGAACACGCCCCTGTGAAAGAGGCACGGTCGTGCCTCTTAGGCATGGCCCAGAATAGAAGATTTTCTGTAAGTGAGGCATTCCCGTGCCTTTTAGCATAGCCTAGAGGCCGAATCCGTCTGAACCTCCTGAAGCAAAGTTGTAGAGCTTGAAGTTATCTTCATTTTGGTATGTGGCACGGCCTATGTTTCTATTGGAGCAAAAAGTTATGACTATTTTACTTTTGGTCTGCAGGACAGTCCAGCTGAGGCACGACCATGTTTGGGCCCTGGAAAGTGAGGCACGGCCTTGGCAATATGAGGCATAGCCGTGCCTCATGAGGCACGGCCTGGAGAAGTCACTTTTCTGTAAAATAGGCACGGCCGGCCTAGACACGGCCTAGAGTGGGAGCCCTTCGGTAAGATAGGCACGGCCCTGATTAGGAAGTATTTTGTGGAAGTGTCATTGGCGTGCCTTTTAGGATGGCTTAGAGAAGGAATCCATTGGTTCACCCTGAAGCAAAGTTGTAGCTCTTAAAGTTCTCGTCATTGTGATATATGGCACGCCCCGTGGTTCCATTTGAGCTAAAAGTTATGACCATTTTAGTTTTGGTCTGCAAAGGAGTCCAGTTGAGACATGGTCGTGTCTTGACCCCTGGGAAGATGAGGCACGGCCGTGCCTCATGAGACACGGCCTGGGCAAGGTGGGGCATGGCCATGCCTTGTGAGGCATGGCCTGGAGAGGTGGTGCACGGCCCTGGGAGCCTCTAAAACACTCCAAATGACCTCTAGACACTTCCAAATGCGCTCCAACTTGATTCAACTTCATGGCTCTTTAAGTATCCTACAAAAATACATAAAAAATGTTAGATTCAACTCAAAATTTGTAGGAATAAGCAATAGTATCTAAAATAAGCTCCTACTCGCAATATGTGTTAATATTCAATAGTTACACAACGAGAGGGTCAAAATATCAAGTTTTAGAGCCAAAATAAACTATAAAAATGAGTGTTATCAATTCCCCCACACTTATTCTTGCACGTCTCGGGCAAGGAAAGAAAACAAATATCTCCCTAAGTAACTCATATCAATGCTTCAAAGAAAGTAAAAGGTAGTTACTTAGGCTTATCATGTTTTCAGAGATCAAGGCATAAAGAGACCCAATTCATACACAAGTCAACAAGCATGGTAATTTCAAGCACATGATTAAACTACACTTGATGTAATCCTCACAAGGTATATGGTGGTGCTCTCACTCTCAATAATATGTAAGTAAATGGAGTTTCCACTCAATGCAACTCATGATGTTTCACTACCATATGCTTGCATGTCTCCTAATCTCCACTACTATAAACACAAGTCTCCATAATTCCGAAGTCTTATCATATCCATGAAGAACAATTCATGTATATCACAATGAAGCACAAAGAAACAAGATATATAAAGAGGTGGTATGAATGTCCCTGAAAACTCCGTAGTAAACAATATAAATAAAGTCCACTACCAATTATATAAGCATGCACCACCACAACTAACACATACGAAAATTCACAGGAAATAGAACAGTTTTTGACACAATACGACATAAAATGATTCCTGACACAATAGACTCCGAAAATGTAAGCAAAATGAATTAAGCAAATTTCAACTCAATGCGGGACTAACAGCACGGCTCTCCAGACAGACCTCAACCTGAAAAGATAAAAGCAACGGGGTGAGCTCAATGAACCCAGCGGATATCTAGCAGATATGTATAAATAAGCTATCTACCAGTACTAATCATGATTGTACAGAAATAAATACAGAACTGAACTACTGAAAAACTGTACATACCAGAATCATATATAATAACACAACGGTATAAATCCTGCAACAGAGGTAAGATCACAAGCCCAAATGCATAAGGTATCCTGTAGGTGCATGTCAAACATATGCAGTAAATAAATGCAATCCTGTAGCGACGGGCTCAGACTATAAAGGAGCCGATGATCGCTAATATAAAATCCTGGTGCGACGGGCTCAGACTATAAAGGAGCCGATGATCGCTAGTATGCAAATCCTGGAGCGACGGGCTCAGACTATAAAGGAGCCGATGATCGCTAGTATGCAAATCCTGGAGCGACGGGCTGACTATAAAGGAGCCGATGATCGCTAGTATGCAAACATGTAGAGATGGTGCATGATACTAATACGTGTAAAACAATCAAACTATGCCAGTAAAGAACAGTATCTCAAAAAAAACAAAGCAATTACTACCTATCTATCATAAGGCAAGTATCAGGGAGGTATATAAACCTGAACCAGTAGCAGATAAAGATGACAACAACATATACTAATTAGTGACATAACATGCAGATATAAAGCAAAATAAATTACTACTACTAGTCATAGCAAACTATACACATCAAACGACATATCTAAATAGATGAGTCGAGATACCCGCCTTCTAAATGTAGTCCGTATCAACAAGGAAAACCTCCGTCCAGATATCCGATAGCGAGTCAATGTCCTGTATCCATTTCCCTTTGTTATCAGTTTTGTAGAATCTAGTGAAAACTGTTTAAAATCATATATCTCTATAATTTAAATCAAATATAAAGCTTTCCTATTCCATTCTTCCTTGTGACATTTTAAATATCCTATTTAAGCTTCTCCTGCCAACGTTAACTATGTTCATATTATATATTTCCAATTTAACTATAAATTCCTATGAAAGAAACAAAGCATGCTGCTAGCATGACAACTGTTTTAATAATCAATCTCATCTGATTAACCTAAATTAATTTACTCTAATCAACCCTATTTAACCAATTAACTAATCTTGATAAAGCAACCTATAACCTCAAATTTCAGATTTGGAATCTGCAATAATTGAAGAACAAGCATATAAGAGAGAGATTAGCAACATTTAATTCTGATCAAGGAGTTTACTAAGGGATTCTTCCAACTCCTTTTAATACGGTTGCTGGAATAAGCCTAAAGTGGTTGATGTTCAATCAAGTTCATCCCTTTTTCCTTACCAAACTATTGGCTTGCAAAACTGAAAGGATAAAGATTCAATTGCTACATTGCATGAGACTTCAAACATCGATTGATTAACTAGAACATGGTTTGATTTTCTTATCTGTTGGTTGTAAGATATAGCGAACAACGAAGTGGAAATTTTTGAGAAGAATAGTAACGAGCAAAAAGGCTCACCTCCAATCTGGTCCAAGCCCTTGCCCTAACCCAACTTCGGAGATTACCTGATACCAATGGCACCAACGTGCAGCCTTCCGAACTCAACCTCCAGTTTTAGGGTCACCGACAGTGGCTCAGTTTCGCTCAAGGAAGGAGGGCAGCGGCGGGTCGCGTGAGACGACAGCGGCTAGGGCACGAAGGAGGAGAGAAAAAAAAGAAACGGAGGAGTAAGGAGGGGCGAAGTCGCGGCAGGTCCGAAGAAGAAGGGTTGCGGCGAGGGAGAAGAAGAAGGAGAGGAGTCGGCGGCGGAACAAATCGCAAGCAGGAGGGGAGGCGGGGTGTAAAAAGAGGCTTAGCCGTATTTTACATTCTCCCCTACTAATAAAAATTTGGTCCCCAAATTTCCTACTTATGTTGTATAACGCAAAATACCACAATTCCAATGATCAATTTTTGGACATGTGGGTTATGAGTCCATCCTGCTTCCGCTACGCTATCCTAATTGTCGCATCAATGTGTCCGCATTTATTAGTTGAATTTCAAAAATATAAGATTCCACAGTTACCTGCTGGAAAAATCGTACTTGAAGTAATCCCCACTTACAAAGAGGGAGTATGGTGCTGCCGACATCTAATGAACATCCTTTGACCTCCTTAATGACCTCTATTTTATCACTAGACAGTAGGGATCCCGTTAACCATTGTGGCCTAAGGGTAGGTAGTCTACCACTTTCTCTCATGAAGATACGAGAAATAAAGGAATGAGAACTACCAGTATTAACTAGCATAGCAACGAAAAATGCATAAAGTCAAACTCGTACCGTGAAAAACAGATCCGTCGGCTCGCTGCGCATCCTCTCTGGTAACCGTGTGGACCCGTCCAGTCTCTGGCAGGGGTGGGGGTGGTAGCGCTGTCCGAGGCTGTTGCGGCTGGACCTGGGTCTGCCACTGAGGTGGATAGTGAGGTGATACCGGATACTGATCCAAAGGCTGATATGCAGACTGAGACTGATACTGTACTAGTGCGTCTGCAATGGCTGGGGCTGCGACTGGTACTGAACCAGTGGATTAGGTTGCGGCTGGTACTGAGGTCCCGCAACAGAGCTCTGTGACATCGTAGGGGTATGGTAGTGCTCCTGCCCGTGCATGCCATATGCAGCTACTACCGGGGGAGCTGTCCTTTGCTGGCGATATGAAGATTGGGCCTTCTGCCCCCCTCTCTGAGATCCCGTCTGTCCAAACTGTCCTCTGGGAATAGAAACCCCAGAAGACACGTGCTGAGCCTTCAGCGAACAATCACGGCTCATGTGTCCAGGCAGTTTGCAATAATAGCAAACTGATTGTCCCAAGGTGCAGGCTGATGTAACGTGATCCCTGGAGTCACATTGAGTACAGTAAGTGTCACTGCCCGACTGCCTTTGATCTTGCCTAGAAAATCGGGAGCGTTCTGATGAAAATTGTCCTGACTTCTGGAGCTTACTCGGTGCCTCCAGTAGCAATTTGACCTGAATCTCTATGACCGCCACGTTGCTGTCCTGCAGTCTGTGCTGTACTCTGCGCTGGTTGCTTACTTTTCTTTCTATCCCCAAATGCCCTCTGCTGGGCAGACTCTATCAGTAGAGCTCTATCTAAAGCTTCACGGTAGGAGGAAAGGCCAAATCCCGCCAGCTTCACCTGAAGTTGTCCATCCAACCCCTGGACAAACTGAAGCATACGGGACCTGTCCTCAGCGACTAGCTCAGGACAAAATCTGGCTAGCTGATTAAAATCAGCATTGTACTCCATTACAGTGCGCCCTTTCTGTTGAAGACTCTGAAATTCTTGACGACGCGTCATCTGATATGATATTGGGAAGTACTGGCTCTCAAATATCTCCCTAAATCTCGTCCATGTAGTGTGCTGCTCTCCGAGGATCGTACGTTGTGTGGCCCACCAAATCTCGGCCTCGTCCCGTAAGTGGAAGGCAGCCAACTCTACCTTCTCCCATTCGGAGCAAGCCGTATAGAAGAAGGTTCTCTCCACCGTCTCTAACCAAGACTGAGCTGCCCTCGGATCCGTTCCCCCGCGGAATAGTGTGAAACGACTTTTCAGCTGCTCCGCTAACACTGGAATCCGAGCTCGTGCCGCCGTTAGATCTGTAGGGTGTGTAGGGTTCACCACCCGGACTGGCAGAACCAGAGGAGTGGGTACCATGGGTGGTATTGCTGGGAATCCAGAGGAGAGTACTGTAGGAGGTGCTGCTGGAAAAGCCGGGGGAGGTACCTCTGGTGGTACACCCGGATGCGTCGGAGCCGCTACTGTCGCAAAAGCAGGGGTAGGTACTGCAGGTGGCACTGTAGGATGAATGTAAGCTGGAGCGATTGGAGTTGCTGCAGGTGGGGGTGCCTGGTAGGTAGTAGCAGGCACTACCTGAGGAGGTGTCGGGTATGCAACAACAGGGGCTATTGGTGGGATAACAGGGTGTACCGCAGCAGAGGCTGCCTGATATGCTGTAGGCACCGCTGACGGTGGTGCTGGATATACAGTAGCAGGGACTGTCGATGGAGGTATTGAGTATGCAACGGCAGGGGCCGTTGGTGGTACCTCCGAGTATACGACAGCAGGGGTCGCTTGGTATACCATAGGCACCGCAGAAGGAGGTACCCCTTGTGGGACAGTACACACTACCGGAGGGGGTACCTCTGGTGCTATAGGGTTTGCTGCAGGGGGTATTGCCGGGTCCGCTGCTGGGTTTGAAGTAGAGACCCCTGGCGACTGGGAGCCCAAGGCGCCCGTAACACCATGAGAACTCTGTCCCTGAGTGACAGGCTCAACCTCAGTAGACCCCTCTCGTGGCTCGGTCATCAGAGACTCTAACGTCCTCTTACGTGGTCGTCCTACCCCACGTTTCTGCACAGTATCCCGTTTTCCACGCGTCATATCTGAAACATTATTAACAAAGGTATAAAATTACTAGATAAACCATTTTACCTATTGCCATCTGGAGATGCCTTGTCGCCGCTAGTCCCAGAACATGACCTTATCATAATAACGACTTCCAAATAAAAATCCGACACAAACACCGAAATACATTGCATTTTTCTTTATACCATAAATTAGTATCAGATAAACTCCGAAATATCACGACAACAACAAAAGAACCAAAAAGGACTTCGCAAACCTCGCTCTGATACCAAATAAATTGTCACGCCCCGGGAGACGACTGTCCGAGAAATTTCGGCAACATCTCCCCTGTAACAATTCACTTTCCCTGAATACAAACATAATAAGGCCCACATGGCCACCATACACATAAATATGAACTCCGTAGTAAACAATATAAATAAAGTCCACTACCAATTATATAAGCATGCACCACCACAACTAACACATATACGAAAATTCACAGGAAATAAAACCGTTTTTGACACAATACGACATAAAATGATTCCTGACACAATAGACTCCGAAAATGAAAGCAAAATGAATTAAGCAAATTGCAACTCGACGCGGGACTAACAGCACGGCTCTCCAGACAGACCTCAACCTGAAAAGATAAAAGCAACGGGGTGAGCTCAATGAACTCAGCGGATATCTAGCAGATATGTATAATAAGCTATCTACCAGTAATAATCATGATTGTACAGAAATAAATACAAAACTGAACTACTGAAAAGCTGTACATACCAGAATCATATATAATAACACAACGGTATAAATCCTGCAACAGAGGTAAGATCACAAGCCCAAATGCATAAGGTATCCGGTAGGTGCATGTCAAACATATGCAGTAAATAAATGCAATCCTGTAGCGACGGGCTCAGACTATAAAGGAGCCGATGATCGCTAATATAAAATCCTGGTGCGACGGGCTCAGACTATAAAGGAGCCGATGATCGCTAGTATGCAAATCCTGAGCGACGACTATAAAGGAGCCGATGATCGCTAGTATGCAAATCCTGGAGCGACGGGCTCAGACTATAAAGGAGCCGATGATCGCTAGTATGCAAACATGTAGAGATGGTGCATGATACTAATACGTGTAAAACAATCAAACTATGCCAAGTAAAGAACAGTATCTCAAAAACAAAGCAATTACTACCTATCTATCATAAGGCAAGTATCAGGAAGGTATATAAACCTAAACCAGTAGCAGATAAAGATGACAACAACATATACTAATTGGTGACATAACATGGCAGATATAAAGCAAAATAAATTACTACTACTAGTCATAGCAAACTATACACATCAAATGACATATCTAAATAGATGAGTCGAGATACCCGCCTTCCGAATGTAGTCCGTATCAACAAAGAAAACCTCCGTCCAGAAATCCGGAGTCAATGTCCTGTACCCATTTCCCTTTGTTATCAGTTTTGTAGAATCTAGTGAAAACTGTTTAAAATCATATATCTCTATAATTTAAATCAAATATAAAGCTTTCCTATTCCATTCTTCCTTGTGACATTTTAAATATCCTATTTAAGTTTCTCCTGCCAACGTTAACTATGTTCATATTATATATTTCCAATTTAACTATAAATTCCTATGAAAGAAACAAAGCATGCTGCTAGCATGACAACTGTTTTAATAATCAATCTCATCTAATTAACCTAAATTAATTTACTCTAATCAACCCTATTTAACCAATTAACTAATCTTGATAAAGCAACCTATAACCTCAAATTTCAGATTTGGAATCTGCAATAATTGAAGAACAAGCATATAAGAGAGAGATTAGCAACATTTAATTCTGATCAAGGAGTTTACTAAGGGATTCTTCCAACTCCTTTTAATACGGTTGCTATTGGGAATAAGCCTAGTGGTTGCTGTTCAATCAAGTTCATCCCTTTTTCCTTACCAAACTATTGGCATGCAAAACTGAAAGGATAAAGATTCAATTGCTACATTGCATGAGACTTCAAACATCGATTGAATAACTAGAACATGGTTTGATTTTCTTTATCTGTTGGTTGTAAGATATAGCGAACAACGAAGTGGAAATTTTTGAGAAGAATAGTAACGAGCAAAAAGGCTCACCTCCAATCTGGTCCAAGCCCTTGCCCTAACCCAACTTCGGAGATTACCTGCGCACCAATGGCACCAACGTGCAGCCTTCCGAACTCAACCTCCAGTTTTAGGGTCACCGACAGTGGGGTCAGTTTCGCTCAAGGAAGGAGGGCAGCGGCAGTGTCGCGTGAGACGACAGCGGCTAGGGCACGAAGGAGGAGAGAAAAAAAAGAAACGGAGGAGTAAGGAGGGGCGAAGTCGCGGCAGGTCCGAAGAAGGAGGGTTGCGGCGAGGGAGAAGAAGAAGGAGAGGAGTCGGCGGCGGAACAAATCGCAAGCAGGAGGGGAGGCGGGGTGTAAAAAGGGGCTTAGCGGATTCCTAATGGGTTTAGGGTTTTAAACCCGAAACCCATAAATTTTTTTTTTTAACCATATTTTACATTCTCCCCACTAATAAAAATTTGGTCCCCAAATTTCATACTTATGTAGTATAGCGCAAAATACCATAATTCCAATTATCGATTCTTAGACCTGTGGGTTATGGGTCCATCATGCTTCCGCTACGCTATCCTAATTGTCGCATCAATGTGTCCGCATTTATTAGTTGGATTTCAAGAATATAAGCTTCCACAATTACCTGCTGGAAGAATTGTACTTGTAGTAATCCCCACTTACAAAGAGAGAGTATGGTACTGTCGAAATCTAACGAACATCCTGTCACCTCCTTAGTGACCTTTATTTTATCACTAGACGGTAGGGATACCGTTAACCGCTGTGGCCTAAGGGTAGGTAGTCTACCACTTTCTCTCGTGAAGATACGGGAAATGCAGGAATGAGAACTACCATTATCAATTAGCATATCCGCGAATAATGCATCAAGAAAAAAAAATCGTACCGTGAAAAATGGATTCGTCGGCTCGTGGTGTATCCTCTCTGGTAACCGTGTGGACCCGTCCAGTCTCTGGCAGGGGTGGGGGCGGTAGCGCTGTCCGAGGCTGCTGCAGCTGGATCTGGGTCTGCCACTGAGGTGGATAGTGCGGTGATGTCGGATACTGATTCACAGGCTGATATGCAGGCTAAGACTGATACTGTACTGGTGGTTGGGACTGCGTCGGATATTGAACCAGTGGCTGGGGCTGCGACTGGTACTGAACCGGAGTCTGGTACTGAGGTCCCGCGACAGAGCTCCGTGGCATCGTAGGGGTACGGTAGTGCTCCTTCCTCGTGCATGCCATATACAGCTACTACCGGGGGAGCTGTCCTTTGCTGGTGATATGAAGATTGGACCTTCTGCCCCCTTCTCTGAGATCCTGTCTATCCAAACTGTCCTCCCGGATAGAAACCCCAGAAGACACATGCTGAGCCTTCAGCGAACAATCACGGCTCATGTGTCCGCAGCAGTTTGCAATAATAGCAAACTGATTGTCCCAAGGTGCAGACTGATGTAACGTGATCCCATACTGATATTGAGTAGAATAAGTGTCATTGCCCGACTGCCTTTGATCCTGCCTAGAAATCGGAGCGTTCGGATCCAAAATTGTCCTGACTTCTGGAGTGACCACTTGTTACCTTCCTTAGGATTCAACCTGAATCACGACCGCCACGTTGCTGTCCTGCAGTCTGTGCTATACTCTACGCTGGTTGCTTACTTTTCTTTGATCCCCAAATGCCCTCTGCTGGCAGACTCTATCAGTAGAGCTCTATCTCTTAAAGCTTCACGCAGAAGGAAAGGCCAAATCCCGCCAGCTTCACCACAGTTGTCCATCCAACCCCTGGACAAACTGAACATACGGCACTTGTCCTCAGCCAGGAGCTACAGGAATAAAATCTCTGGCTAGCTGATTAAATCAGCATTGTACTCCATCACAGTGCTGCCTTCTGTTGAACACTCTTGAAATTCTTGACGACGCGTCATCTGATATGATATTGGGAAGTACTGGCTCTCAAATATCTCCCTAAATCTCGTCCATGTAGTGTGCTGCTCTCCGAGAATCGTACGTTGTGTGGCCCACCAAATCTCGGCCTCGTCCCGTAAGTGGAAGGCAGCCAACTCTACCTTCTCCCATTCGGAGCAAGCCGTATAGAAGAAGGTTCTCTCCACCGTCTCTAACCAAGACTGAGCTGCCCTCGGATCCGTTCCCCCGCGGAATAGTGTGAAACAACTTCAGCGGACTCCGCTAATGCTGGAATCCGAGCTCGTGCCGCAGCTAGATTCGGAGGATGTGTCAGCGTTCACCACTGAGACTGACTGAACCAGAGGAGTGGGTACCGTTGGAAATCCGAAGGGGAGTACTGTGGAGGTACTGTTGGAAAAGCCGGGGGAGGTACCTCTGGTGGTACACCCGGATGCGTCGGAGCCGCTACTGTCGCAAAAGCAGGGGTAGGTACCGCAGGTGGCACTGTAGGATGAATGTAAGCTGGAGCGATTGGAGTTGCTGCAGGTGGGGGTGCCTGGTAGGTAGTAGCAGGCACTACCTGAGGAGGTGTCGGGTATGCAACAACAGGGGCTATTGGTGGGATAACAGGGTGTACCGCAGCAGAGGCTGCCTGATATGCTGTAGGCACCGCTGACGGTGGTGCTGGATATACAGTAGCAGGGACTGTCGATGGAGGTATTGAGTATGCAACGGCAGGGGCCGTTGGTGGTACCTCCGAGTATACGACAGCAGGGTTCGCTTGGTATACCATAGGCACCGCAGAAGGAGGTACCCCTTGTGGGACAGTACACACTACCGGAGGGGGTACCTCTGGTGCTATAGGGTTTGCTGCAGGGGGTATTGCCGGGTCCGCTGCTGGGTTTGAAGTAGAGACCCCTGGCGACTGGGAGCCCAAGGCGCCCGTAACACCCCGAGAACTCTGTCCCTGAGTGACAGGCTCAACCTCAGTAGACCCCTCTCGTGGCTCGGTCGTCAGAGACTCTAACGTCCTCTTACGTGGTCGTCCTACCCCACGTTTCTGCACAGTATCCCGTTTTCCACGCGTCATATCTGAAACATTATTAACAAAGGTATAAAATTACTAGATAAACCATTTTACCTATTGCCATCTGGAGATGCCTTGTCGCCGCTAGTCCCAGAGTATGACCTTGTCATAATAACGACTTCCAAATAAAAATCCGACACAAACACCGAAAGACATTGCATTTTTTTTATACCATAAATTAGTATCAGATAAACTCCGAAATATCACGACAACAACAAAAGAACCAAAAAGGACTTCGCAAAC